>NW_020174269.1:2568150-2850232 GCF_003031525.2 Neophocaena asiaeorientalis asiaeorientalis
TTGGCGAGGGAATCTGTGCAGTCAAGCATATATCTTGGTAAAAGATTAATGCTAGTCACAAAGAACCGGTATGTCAAGTTAACGATTTCAGAGTTTCTCTATGTATGGGAAGATGCAAGAATCTAGGTTCATTAAAATTCTTCCTGAGATATACATCTAACTATGTATGGGGCCTGCTTGTCCAAAGCACAGCGCATCCTGTTATGGTCTTAATTTCCTCTCAGAGTGCAGTGTCAGTCAGTGACTGCGGCAGGTTATGACTTAATCCTTGCAGAATTGGGTGGTGAATAAAAACGCTCTTTGTTTACACTGGTAATTAAAAGGCAGACATAAGGCAGATTAATAGGAAAAAAATCAAATGTATTACATATGCATGGGAAAATCCTCATAAATATGAAGAATTCTGAAGATGGCAAGATGAGGTATATCTGTTATTCTGGACTAAAGAGAAGTAGGTAAGGGTCTAGGACTTCAAAGGGAAGTAAGGTAATTCACAGGATGGTAAAAAAGAGTTAACGTTTGGTAACCAAAGTTTGCTGGGCCATCCAAAGACAATGGGGCACAGAGACGACTTTGATCAAATGGACCTTGCTAGGTTTCTTCCTGTCTACCACTCTTAGTTCATATTTAAAATAGTTGTTATTTATGGTGATAACTCCTTCCTGGGACAAGCTTCCTATCTTAAATTCTTTTAGGCAGTATGGGGGATGTTCAAACGGTCTTCTCGAGTACTCTGGGGCTTGCTTGTTTTCAGCTGAAAATAATCAGCATGCCAGAGTGGCACATCTTAGAGCAACCTGCCCTGAGCCCCATCACTGTACATTCGGATCAGTTCTTGAAAGAAATCCCTCTGGTTTGCTGTCCTGCTCCAGGACATGGTTTAGAGATCTAAAGCAACATACACCCAATATAGGCAATTTCTATTTGAAAACTTGCTGGTGATTTCCTTATTGCGCTGCCTTGGACATACCCGGGCACACCTCCACATTTGCCTTCCTTCATTTACTCCTTGGGGGTATTATTGGCTTACTTTCCTGAATCCTCCACTAGATTACAGATTCTTCTGGGGGTATGGATGGTGCCCAATTCATCTTCATAGAGCTCACCATTATATACTCCCATCTTCCAGAATAAATGCAATATGATTGTACATTTTACTGGTCCATAAACGTTTCTTAAAATGTTGTGGGGGGGGCTTCCCTGGTGGCGCAGTGGTTGAGAGTCCGCCTGCTGATGCAGGGGACACGGGTTCGTGCCCCGGTCCGGGAGGATCCCATATGCCGCGGAGCGGCTGGGCCCGTGAGCCATGGCCTCTGAGCCTGGCTCCAGAGGCTCGCGTCCGGAGCCTGTGCCCTGCAACGGGAGAGGGCACAGCAGTGAGAGGCCCGTGTACCGCACAAAAAAAAGAAAAATAGTTGTGGGACCTCTTTTCCCATGATCATTTATTTGCTATGCCATAATTTTTAGAGGCCTAACTTTTTCCTACTATGTGGTATTCTTAAATTAATTATTATTATTTTTTTACCCAGAGACTTGTAGGTAGATTACTTAGTCACTAAATCTGTACTAAATATTTTGGCCATCTGGTTGTGTTCACTTTGGTCTTTTATAAAGTATTACCTTAAATTCGTGCATATATGTGTGTGTGATCGCACCCTATTTACATGAAACATTTCAGCTTATTGAAGAGGATGGTTAGATTTTTTTCTTTTTTATTGACTCCTCCCCATAACCTCCCAAATCCCTCTTTCCAGTTGTCTGCAACACATTCTATTGTGAGGTTTTCCAAAAATCTCCCAGGAAGAATGACTTTATCTGTAATCTGTACTGCCAGTGTAGTTCCTTCACTTACCACCTTACTAGTGGTTTAGGAGTCTGCATGTCTTACCCTCACAGGCTGTTGGCTGCTTAAAGGCAAGGACTGTCATTTATATATATTATATCTAGTGTTTAACAAGGTATTGGCAAACAGTAGATATAAAAAAATGCTTTTTCCTCACCTACCCCATTTTATAGAATTCCATTTGTAACTACAGACCTCTCACTTTTCCTTTGGAAGGGACAATCTAAGGCCCATATCAGGTAGCATTTCCTCAGGCCTAAGGAGGAGGGGAGAAGTACTCACTTCAGAGAAGAGAGCTTGCAAATCTTACCACTTACTTGTAATTTAGGTTTAAGTATTCATTTGAAGCACTTGACACTCTAACCACTAAAATGCTTGATTAGGAACTCAAACAGAAGGGGGTGAGAGTCAGAAGACCACATCATTTTTGTGATTAATGTTTCCAGTGCTACTCTTTCTCATGTTTAAGCAAAGAATATGAAAAAGATTCAAGCGGAAGAACACAAACTTCATATTATTTCTATTCCGTAGCCCTTAGCAACCTCAAGCAACTTCCACTAACAGGTTTCTCCTGTTAGGCACTTCAGATCTTGCTTGTAACATTATTATTGAGAAAACCAACAATCAAATGAAAGACTAAAAATATAAGGCCATCTCTATGTGCATATCAGGTAATAAAATTCTGTGTCCTATGGCAATCACTTCTCTGACCTGTAAAACAAGATTTTTAAAGGTATGTATTTCTATGAATCTATATGTAATTGGAAATTCTCATGTGCTGTCTCAAAATATCCATGGATTAAAAAAGCTCTTTAATAATGATTTTAAAGGTAATTTATGCTCATTAAGGAACATTTGTAAAAATAATATTTAAAGAAGAGAAAAGGAACTCATAATTCTATTACCCATTGGTGTTATTGTAAGGGTCCTAAAGCAGATTAAAAAAAAAAATCACTGACAGATTTTTAATAAAGAAGCTGTTAGAATGTCACTGGTCTGGATCTCATTTTTATTTCCAACAGTAGAATCACTAATTCTTTTTCTCTACTGTGCTATTTTTCTGTATATTTAATGAAGTTCAGCAAGTGTCCAGAGGGTCCTGAGCACTGCATAAAGTACATTTTTCTACATACAACCCTCTTATGTATAGGTCTTCATTGCTTAAGCTCTAAAGGATAAAATACAAACACTTTGATTTGGCATTTTTAAAAAACCCTTTAATTTAGTAAAATCTGGTGCCAGCCCACCTTTTTAGATGCACTAACCCTTCATTCCAAATTACTCTACAGCTAAATAGGTGTTCGAAGCTGCTCGTGCTATGTGACTCAACTTGAGGGCTGGCTCATCCGGGGTGGGTCTTGGGCACTCCTAGCCCTACAGCACCTACTGGTGACTTTAGCCAGGCTGACAAGCGCTTCTTACTCTGAGAGAATCCAGGCAAGAATGAGGATTTAAAATTCTAATGGTAGTGGTTCCAATTCCAGGTAAGATGGAATGAGCACACCTCCACCCTGTCTCACAGTGAGTCCAGCTATAAAAGATAATGCATACATCAGCTATTTGAGCACTCTGAAATCTAGTAGCAGGTAAATTAGGGAAGATCAGAATTCAAAGTACCACTGAATCAGTGCTAAATTTACATTCTGGATTTTATCCTGGACATTATGGATGTTATTTTATATATACTCTGAGTTCTGTTTTATTCTTAGGGAAAAAATCTTTAAGCAGGCAATTAACTTATGTAGACTTGGGCTACAGGTTTGCCTCACTTTTTGTCAGTGGAAATTCAAATCTCAGTTTATTCTTTTAGCCTCCAAGTTTGTCTTGTGCATGTGGGTTCAGGGACCACCTTGAGAGTTGTGAGGGATACATATACATACATCTACATCTACATCTACATCTTCATATACATATACATACGAATACAAAGGGAGCTTCGTGTGGCACTCTTCCTTCCAGGATCTTCTCCCCTCACTCTCCAGGGATGGCTGTTGCCTGCTTCTTCCCCTGGTTCCTCCAACCAGAAAGTTGATGGTGGGGTTTCCATTGCAGTTTTTAATTTTTTAATTTTAATGTGACTGTGGCCCACTCTCATGGCAAAGACACAAACACACAAAGGGACACACAATCATGTGCCAATTGCTTCTTCATATTTTGACTCCCCTCCACAAATGTCTGCTTTTACTTACTCTTCAGAATCCTCAGGTAATTGTTTTTTATATTTTATCCAGAATATATAGTCATCAGGATAAGAGATGGTTTGTAGAAAGCTTATATCATTATAACAAACTACTTTTGTTTGAAACATTAAAATGTACTACCTCTGCAAAAAAAATTAATATGATTTGAAACAATATCTGGCAATTGTCAGCTTCTTAAACTGGGCAGTGTTTACATGAACATGTGCTTTATGATTACTTCATATGTCATATACTTTTCTGTATGCATCATACACTTCACAATTTTCTAAAAATGAGGTACTTCAGCCCTTCAAAACCAGAACTTCAGTTCCTCACTTAACATTTGTCCTCTGGATCATATTGTTTTGAAAATAACACATTTACAGTATTTTAATGATATCTGAATGAAAAAATTTAATAAAAAGATAGTCCATTGAACTGTAAAAGTGAATACATTCTAAAAATACATAAATAAAGTCTCATATGGGCAAGGCTAACTGAGTAAGTCTATTTTAAAGTGGGTTCAAGCTGGCAAACAATCCCCTATAGTATTTCAACATAGTGGAGCTCACACCTTTGGACTGAGCTTATGGTTCAAATCCTGACTCTGCCTCTTACTAAATGTGTGACCTTGGATAAGTCACTTTAGCTCTCTGAGCTTGTTTCTTCATTATAAAGTGGAGAAAATAATAGTTTCTACCTCTCAGGATACTGGGTGGATTAATGAGTTAATGAATGGAAAGCATTAAGCACAGAGTGCTAGGTACCTATAAAACGTTCAGTGGAAGTTAGCTATAATTAGTACTAATCCTTTCTTCTGAATCCCAAAGGATTTCTATGGCTGATTTGCTCAATTTTTATTTGATGCATTTCCACAAAAGCAAATTGAGATCATGTTCCTTCACTTCCAGGAATATACAACCTTCTACAGATTAAAATTCAGCACAATACTAAAGACGAGTTTTAGTTGAATGCACCCTCTAGTGGCATACATTATGTGCAAGAACCTGGCATCTACCAAAGAAAACCTCTTTATGAAATGTCAGGTTTTAGGTCGGCACTTAGAGCCTGAAGCCGGCTGGTTAAGAACATGATGGTATGAGTGGCACTCTCACATCTTTTAGGAAGCTCCCTCTCTTCCAGAGCTGGAGGATTTTTAAAAAAAAATCTTTTAAAACTTTCCCCACCTTAAGACCTAGGATATTTGTGATATTTACCATACCAAATTCCAATATTCCTATAGCATTGACTTTAATCTTTCCTCTTAAAATACAGTCATTTTCTAGCTTACTTTAACAAGCATTGCAAAATACTTATTCTTCATTTAGCTAACAAACCATACTGAGCATCAACTATGTACCAGGCAATTGGGATACAACAAAGAACTTATTACACAATTCATTATGCAATTACGAATTTGAAAAGCGCCATAAAGAAGTATAGAGTGCCATGACTGTATACTAGGGATTGATCTAGTTTGGGGAGGGGGCTTTGGAAGGCTTACTTGAGGATAAAACGTTAAAAACCTTGAAGGGTGAGTAGAAATTAATTGGAAGAAGAGAAGGAGGAGTACCATACAAAGAGAAGAGCATATATAAGGGCTTGGAGATAGCAAGATGCATGTGGCATTTGACAAACTGAGGAGACTCCTATGCATGGAGCTCAAAGAAGAAGCCGAACTTGTGCAGCGTGAGGCTAGAGAAATAGGCAGGGACTTATCTTGTTAATGAGTTTGAACTTCATCCTAAGAACAATGGGAAACTATGGAAGGGTTTAAAGCAGGGAGCAACAATCTGATTTACATTTCAAAAGTTTGCTTCCCTAAGGCACGGAAAATGGATTTGAGGGAGTGCAACAAGAACGGATGCCCAGATCAGCTGCCAGTAATCCAGGCGAGACATGATGAAAGCTGGAACAAGGGAGGTAGCAGTAGCGATAAAGTGGACAGATATTTAAGAGGTAAAAGGGATCGAGCATGATGATGGGGATGGGAGAAGTTATCCTGGTGAACTGAGTGGACTGCCAATTTTTCCACTAAGCACAAATGCTGGTGGTAGCCGGGTTTTTTTTGTTGGGGGGCACGGGGGGAGGGGTGGCTAGTTGAGATAAAGAGTTGCTCAGGAGACTACAATTTCTCTCTTAAAGGAGAACGTCTTTGGCTCCACAGGGTGGTATTTCAATTGAACGCTGAATTAGCATTGGGCAGGACTATGGGGCACCGCCCTTCACCTAGTAGGGCCCCAAATGTCCGTTTTTACATTTCTATCACAGTGATCCATTCCCACTGCGCTAATAGTTTTACTTTACTTCGGATAGAAAAACGTAACTCCCTCCCGCCGCCAATCCCAAGAAATATTTGCTTCATCTTTCGAAGTCCAGTACAAAGATCATTTCTCAGGGAAGTCTTTCGGGCCTTTCCCACCCCACGAATCCTTCCATCCATCTCGCCCACTATGCTGTGCGTTCCATACAGCACAGATTGCGCACTCTCAACTTCGCGTCTCCGGAGTCCAGAGCGGAGCCCTTCAAACACTGCGAGCTTCACATTTTCTAATTAGCCACATTTACTGGCGCTGAGATACACCATAGCGCCTGACAGCCGCACCTCAGCGTGTGAACCAATTGCCCCCCGGAAGTGACGCGCTGTCAGGGATGACGTGCTTCCGCTCCCGACTGTCGCGCCGCCGCAGCGGGACGGGTTTCTCTGGCCTGCCAGCTCTGCTGCTCTGGAGGATTCGTGCGTGGTAAGAAGCTGCGCGTTGGGGAGTAAGGTCGTGGGACCCCCTCTTTCGTTCCCTGGGACGCGGCGGGAGGGCGGAGGGAGTGGCAGCTAGGTCCCCGAGGGCCCCCAGCGCCAGGTGGGGCTGAAGCACCGGGCTCCGCGGCGGGACCAGGTCGCCGGTGACGGGATCCGCCTCAGCTGTAGGAGGCTGGCCGCTTGGGCCGGCGCGGGCCAGCCCCACTGGCACCCGTCGGGTCGAATGAATCCGGCCGACCGGGTACTCAGAGCTTCCCCTGTTCCATGTACTCAGGGGAAGGATAACCTTTCTCTTTTTGAACAGCTCCAGTTCCCATTGTGACAGTCACAGGATCTGCAGCGACGAGTGCGCGCGCGTGGTGTAAAGTGGCGTGCACAGCACCACACCTGTTTATTGGCTCCGCCCCGCAGCTTGTGCTGAAGGGATGTAGTGGCAGGAACTGAGGTTTTCCGCACGGGATGCTGCCCTAAAAGAGGGGCGTCTTAATAACTGAAAATTATTTGAAACAGCTGGGCTGGAAGTAACTTACGCTCTGATTAATAAAAGGAAGACTCGGTATTATCACGTGACTGCAAACACATATTTTGCTTATCAATCTGCCGGAAAGAGTTGTCATGACAGACTTCAGGTCAAAGGACAGGAGTTATGTATACTTACTAATTTGCTGTGCAAATTATTTGCGATGAAATGGCAGACTAAGCAAGAAGATTGGAAGAAAGTAGACCTGGGACTTAGAGATAGGAAAATAAACCGCTAAGAAAACTGCAGAATTTGGGAAAAGTAACTTCATTTACTATTACTATGTGATTTAATTTTGGAAATAATTTGGTTTCTTAATGAATTGTTTTCCAGTTTGAAGCAAGTATTTATATCCTTGTGTTTTTTGTTGTTGCTGTTTGTTTTCTTACTGGTGTGGTAGCAAGGGCTAGATTTACATTACAGGCATATCTCTGCAGCATGTTATAGAATTAAATATACAGATATATAAATTAAGTTAAAAAGTGTTTTAATAATTAAAACTGTAACATATGGGTACAGGTTATATAGTGATATAGCATGTATCTTTTTTTTCATTTTTTTATTTGAGATGGTGACTAACTGGCCATGCTTGTCTTAAAGACGGATAAACATCTGATGAAGCCATGACCAGGTGGGCACGAGTTACTACCACACAGAACAAAAGACCCTTCCCTGCAACATCATGGGAGGACATGAAGAAGGGGTCCTTTGAGGGAAAAAGCCAAAACCTACCAAAGAGTAAACAACTTGAAGCTGATAGTCTGTCCCTTAAAAATCATGCACCCCAAGCAAAACACAAAAAGAATAAAAAGAAAAAGGAGTATTTAAATGAAGATGTGAATGGATTCATGGAATATCTAAGGCAAAACTCACAGATGGTTCACAATGGGGAGATGATAGCAGCAGACAGTCAGGAAGTCAGGGAAGAAATTGCAGTTGCTTTAAAGAAAGATAGTCGCCGGGAAGGAAGACGATTAAAAAGACAAGCAGCAAAGAAAAATGCAATGGTAAGATTATCACTTCTACTAAAATGTTACTTTGTATGGCTAGAAACTATTATTCATACACTCAGATATGTATTTTAGCAGAGTCTGATTGTGGTTATGTACTAGACTTATACGGCATCTTTTTGAGGGCTAGTAATGACACTAGGACTTTTTTTGAACACCTTCTCTATGCTAGACACTTGATGTACTGATTAATTATCACAACATACAAAGATGGTAGCATTATTTCCATGTTTTGGGTAGAAAACACTGGTGTGCAGCTAGGTTAAGTATCTTGCTGAAAGCCACTTAGCAAGTAGCAGAGGAGAAATTCAAACCCAGGAAAAGGTGTTAATATTTGATTACTTAGAATCATGGTTGGCACTTTATAAGTATATGCGTTATTAAATAAATGTGAACCTAAATGAGCTGCTAACTCTATGTAGTTCAGCCAAAAGAAAAAAAGAAGATATTTAAACCCAGAGTCTGACTTTAAGACCTATGTTCTCACCCCTTCCAGTAGCCCTTTTTCAAACAGCCATTTTTAAAAAAGATCAAAATAAGGGGGAAGGTTAAGTACAACAGGTTAGATATGTGTGGTTCCCATTAGTTGGAAAGGATGTCTCCTTTTATCTTTATCCATGAAAAGCTGATTGCACAGGAAGGAGATCTAATAAGAATCATACTGGTTGGTAACAGAGCAGAGTAATAGCAGAGTTAAAACTCCTTGAGACTCTCCCTAGTCATTGCTCCCTCCTTCCCCATGTTACACTGAGAGGAGTGCTGGGGGCTACAGGTTTATTTCCGTGGTGCCAAGACCTAGATTTTAAACTGTGTCAGACACAGGAAATGAAATACTTGGTATAATTCTTTCCCTTCTCTAGCAAGGGATCTTCTAGCAGGATACTACATAAGAATCAGGATTTGTTGCTATTTTAAAGTTTTATTTTTTATCAGAATTACTACATGTAGAGCACTGTTTACACCAGTGTAGATTTGAAATGTTACAGCCTCCATAAATGTGGCTTCTGACTATGTGCAGGATTAGTTTTATAAAGTGTCATATTTAAAGATTCTTTTGTGGAGATGATACTGATAAAATGTTCCTTATGGATAAATTGGGATAGAAAAGATAATCATTTCTATTTGGACAAGATAGTTTTGTTTAAATTATACAATTTTTAAATATTTTAAAGTCAAGTTAATGTAAGGATAATGTAAAGATAATTTCATTGACATAGGCGGTGTGGTGAATTGCATACTTTTTGAAAAAGTTTAGTATTGTGACCTTTTAAGAGAAGTTTTATGTTTTTAATTAAGGGGAAGGACATTGTTTTTCCAAAAAAAAAAAAGGAATTCTTTATATTAAAGCGTGTGCTTTAAATAGTATATGGCTTGTTGAGACGGTTCAAACTAATTTTCTTGTTTTTCTTTTTAATACCTCAGACTAAGCAGACTAAGCATCAGTTCTATTGTTAATAAGTTGACATCTAGAAATTTACCAGTCCACTCTCCACAATCCCATCTACATTAAATTTAAGGATCATTCAAAAAGTTTGTATTTGGTGAAGATTAGGTTTTTACAGATAAAACCCCAGTCAGTAAGCTATCAGGTTACTAGAGACAACTTTGACTTCACCAAGAATACAAGACTTCTTATGTTGGTGATCCAGTTTTGGGTAGTAACTTTTCCTGCAGTTGTAGAATAAATGAATTCTCTTTGTTTGCACTAGCTCATTTTAAATGTAAAAGTTAATAAAGACTAAAGGGACTCATTCTTTTCCAGTATGTTATTAAACAGGAAAAAAAGAAAGTGAGGACATAGTTGCAAAATATTATTTTGCCTACTGAATTTGCTTTTTAAAAACCTTGTGCTTATTTCGAAAAAAAATTAAATGATGAAATATTTGTTATCCAAAAAATGTACCTTTTTCCAGTTTAAATAAAATACTTTAGCTCTCTACCATCTTTGATTATGACTGATATTCTCATTCATTGCAGCGAAAAATATCCTGCAAATTGCTAGGTAGTGTGTAAAGAAACCAAACCATTGTTCAATGTTAGGCTGGAGCCAAATAATTCATCTTAGAATTATACCTTGAAAATGTGCATATATTCTAAAATGAAACATCTATCTATTTATGAATACTAAGGAATACGTATGAAAGATATAAAAATTTAAGTATACATTTTGGTATGAAATATATCTTATGATTCGAATCATAATTTCAGTGGAATCACTTGACCCAAATTCATTCAATTATGTGAACTTTAAAAGTGAAAATATTAATTTTGAGTGATAATTTTTATGGTCATTGTCCATCTCCTCCAGAAAACTCGGTGTTTCTAGGTACAGACATCCCCATTAATGAAATGAATAGTCCATATTTGCTTAATTCATTTAAGCAATTACCTCCTACAAAGACATTTATAACTTGTGTCTGAGACTGAGAGATTGATGGATTGAGGGTTTTCAAAAGCACTGAAACTCTCTGATGGAAATGCATTTCTTATGGTTTAGGAATATGTGAAACACTTTTTTCTACAGATAAAATACTGAGATTTCAAAAAAAGAACTAGATAACTTTAAAATGAGGAATGTTTTAAAGACATTTTTGATGACTAGAATTAATAAAGCCAGTGTAGTGTTGCAGTGTGGAAACTCACATTTTTGTTTTCCTAGGTATGTTTCCATTGTAGAAAACCTGGCCATGGGATTGCAGATTGCCCAGCTGCCCTTGAGAATCAAGAAATGGGCACTGGAATATGTTACCGGTGTGGATCCACAGAGCATGAAATAACCAAGTGCAAGGCTAAAGTAGACCCAGCTTTTGGTATTAATGTATCTTTTTTTCTATCAATTTTTTATTTAGTTAATGGGGAAAGTGGCCAGTAAGTAGCCAACTTGTTTTTTTCGTTGTTGACAGGGTTTGTTATGAGTGTGTCACTTAATATTTTGAAATCAAATGAGATTAAACTTTGAATCATGTAAAAACAAATATTTTTTTAAACACTCTGAGAATATAGTGTTTTAAAATAATACGAATTACATGATGTGTGTGTGTGTGTGTGTGTGTATATATATATATATATATATATATATATAACTAACTTAACAGGAACTGTTGATTGTTACAGGTGAATTTCCTTTTGCAAAATGTTTTGTTTGTGGGGAAATGGGACATCTGTCCAGATCTTGTCCTGATAATCCCAAAGGACTCTATGCTGATGGTGAGTACTTTTACTCTTATGTCGAAAATGGTGAGTCATCATGCAGTTGTGATTTAGTTTATACTTAAACTTACTCAAGAATTATTTAAAAACTAAATTTATTTAGTTTTTAAATAAATTCTTGAGTAAGTAGCAAAATCTTGAGAATTTCATTATCTTTATCAAGCACTATTCTATGTACTAGACTTTTTGTGTAATGTAACTTGGTATTATTTTTAATACATCAAATCAGAAAAAACTGACGTGTATATTTCAAAATATCTGTGCTTGCTTCAGCATCATTTGTGAGAGTATAAGTATCTACTTTTAAACGTAACAGAAGCAAAGGGATAATTTCTCAAACTAGGAGAAGATTTAAAAAATAGTGTTGTGAATTTAATGTCAGTCTAGCATACCATTTTGGGTAGAAGGGTTGGTACACACTATTCATATTTGTAGTAACTTTTGTTTCTGAATATTTTCCTTAGTTAGTTGTCTGGCATGGGAATCAAGTAACTTTCTTACCTTTAGCTCAACTAATGGCTTAAGGTGCCCACAGTAAAGTCTGTGATGTTTAAAGCTTTAAGGAGAGGTTGTCATCTGTTAATGTGAGTCATTTGTTAATGTGATGCTGGTACCATCAGGTTCTAGAAACCTTGTGTTGTGACTGGGTCGCCTTGCAGAAGTCCAGTGAAAAAGCATAGCTTTGGAGTTAGACCAGTTATAGCCTCAGCACTACCACTCACTAACTGTGGGACTTTGGCCAAGTTAACTTCTCTCTTCTCAGTTTCCTTACCTGTAAAATGGAGATGAGAGAATTGTATTTCATTGATTCTAAAATGTACATTTTTTTCACATTTTAGTATCTCTGAACTCATTGTATCTTACTATTGGGGCGTGTCACATAATTGGAAGTTTTTTTTTCCAGAGAGCAATATAAAATAATGATACATCTTATAATCAGTGGTATCTTAGATTTGATGAATTATGGTATTTTACCTTGAAGAGTTATGAGGATTAAAATATGTTATTCAAGTGCCTCTTCTATTTCACTATGGCATCTACAATAGTAAAGAGTCCTGGACCTGGAAGATGCTCAAAAGTGCCTTTCAGTTTTGAACTTAAGAAACAGGTCATATAATATGACTAGTGAGCAAAGATGCCTTTGTATGGTCAACCAAAATGACTAGATATAAAAAAGTGCAGCAAGGGGAGTAGGTCACATAGAAGTGAGAATTCATCCTACTAGGATCATTTTTCTGAGTGAGTCACTTAACATTATGAGCATGATCGTGATAATGCTTGACCGTTAAGCAGTAGTGTTCGACCATTCAGTGAAGACTCATTTTAGAAACCAAATGTGTTGTAATTCACTGTTCTGGAATGTTGCTTAAAGAAGGGCAATAGGCATTTTTACTCAAGTTAGGATGCCTGGCAGATAGAAGGTACTGAAACAAAAGTTAATTTCATTCCTTTTGTAATTGCTCACCCCCATCTGACCTGTACAGCAGAGCAGTGGTTTCTAACTCTTTGGGGACCTCATAGCACCTCATGGTTAAACATTCTGATCATTAAAGAATCTGATTAAAAACTGTGGGCATTCTCCTCAAAAAATGCATCTGCCCACAGATTTTTCAGAGTTCACAAACCCTTCCCTGTCTGACCATGGTTAAGATCCAGGCTTCTGTGCAGTGGCTCTTGGACACTCCAGAGGACACATACCTTCCGTCATATCTCACTTCTTTTTCCCACATATGCCCTGAAGCCCAGGGGCAAGAAATGGTGGGTAGGTACAGTTTAGTGCTCTTTGAAGTCAAGAGGAATGGAGAATGGACTTAATAGGAGTAAGTTCCTGGCTCCAGCTACCTTTGCAACTAACAAGGTTGTGAGGACCAAATAAGATATGAAAGTGCTTTGAGACCTTAAAAGCCCTATGTAAGTATTAGAGGTTTTCAATTACTCTGTTCTTTTTATAGGTGGTTGCTGCAGACTTTGTGGCTCTGTGGAACATCTTAAGAAAGATTGCCCCAAAAGTCAGAATTCAGGTGAGATCTCTGGGCCTCCATTTAGAAGGGGTGAGATTAGTATTCCTCTGTGTTTTTGCTGGATTTTGTTACTGATAACTTGTTGATGTACAACTGATTTTAAGGCTGCCTGGTTTCCTACTGCAGTAATGACTTCATCATTTCTTTATCAGCAGTACTAACTGAGCATCAGCTGCTGTTCTCAGGTGGGAAAAAAATGACCAGTAAGCCCCAGAGGACCCTGATTTTATAAAGCATCTTATTCATAAATATTTTTATTTGCTAACCCATGTATTTAATAATAGAGCCAATTCTGTCACTTGAAGAAAAGTATGAGAGAAGTATTTCTCACTAAGAGAAAATAAGAAATTTGAGAATAACTTACAGTATTCTTATGATTGAGTATCCTCATGTATGCTATGAAACCAAAAGGATTCAGTTAGTTGCAAAAACTGCCGAAAATATTAAAATTGTGTTATCTACACAGCATCTGGCCAGTTATATTTTCTTCCCAGTGAAATACTACCCTCGGTCATCGAAAACTTCATAAATGTTCACCAAACCTAAGGCAGATGTTTTTGGGATGTGGAGACCATTATTACATTAGTTTACCTAGCTTAAAATGATGATAATCCTGAGTGAAAGAAAGCAAGACAGTAGGATAGCCCACTAGTGCTTCTTGGGGAAAAAGCACATTTCTTTTTATATCATATAGTCATAGTACCACACAAATAAGTCTGCTCATTCTTACTTCCTACCCCTAGCATTTGAATCTGAAAACCAAGAGTTCTTGTTTACAATCTTGTCTAGAAGAAGATAGTCTTTACTACACTGTAGGCAGTGAGATTGAAATGATGAAGTGGAATTTGAATTCTCCCTCCTGGGAGGATTGCCTCTTCCCAAATGACAAGACTGACAAGCAGATGTTGTATAATTTCACAGGTGGAATCTTGTTCATTTGAAGCTGATGCTTCATAAGTCTTGCTGTTTACAGACTCTTGGAATTCATTGACTCTATAATGATGAACTCTGGGAAAGAATGAAAGAGCTTTCTCATCAATTTGTGCATTGCAAAGCAGTTGCTGCATTTCCCTAATTGGGATGAGAAATTGCCTGTGGTACTCTGAAATCAAGGGTTATAATCAATTACAGAATTGCTCACTTTCCTTTAGTGATGGAGTCTTCTCTCTTTGTGATGATTCATGTCAAAACTAGTTCCTTTGCTAAACCAATACCAGTCTAGCTGATGTATTTGATGACTGTTTCTCTTACATTCTGACTTTTCTGTGTCTTTACAGATCAAATGGTCACGGTTGGTCGCTGGGCAAAGGGAATGAGTGCGGACTATGAAGACATTTTGGATGTGCCTCAACCACAGAAACCCAAAACAAAGATACCTAAAGTTGTTAATTTTTGATTAGTGCTGTCGT
Organism: Neophocaena asiaeorientalis asiaeorientalis; assembly: GCF_003031525.2. NCBI lineage: Eukaryota > Metazoa > Chordata > Mammalia > Artiodactyla > Phocoenidae > Neophocaena > Neophocaena asiaeorientalis. The sequence goes on from NW_020174269.1 coordinate 2,583,102, forward strand.
TTGTTAGCACCTCATTGTTAAACATTCTGAACTGGGCCTACTTCGTAAGTTGGAGCTGGACTCTCCCTTGGAGTCCTGTATTGTAGATATCAATATAATCTAGGTGTGGTCAAACCAGTTCCTGAGTTCTGTCCATCAGGGAGCACTACTACAGTTGTTTGGAGAAAATCACTGAAAAAAATTATAATACGTTCAAAATGGATTTTCTAAAAGAATATATTTTTAACCAACAGAACTTAGGTGTAACTAAGTGGTTATATACCTGATTGTAACAATCATCTTTTTCTAAAAACAAAATTATGCATTAATATGAACTATCCCTAAACATGGGGTACCTGCTTTGCATTTGGAAATGAATTTTTGTTATATTGTTTTCTTGGCTCAAAGCATCAATTTATTGTTATATTAGAAATTAATTTATAATTGCCACAAAATCTGTATTTTAAAAATATTTAATAAAAACTCACTTGCTATTTACTTATTTTTCTGAATACCTAATTTTGGATTGAATGAGCCATTGTCCATTAATGTCCATGTAACAATCCCTTTGGAAATACAGTCTTTATGAATCCTAGATGAGCTTAATTTTTATTAATTTTTGTTTTAGTTTTGACATAACAAATTATTGAGGTTAAAATAGAAGAGTATCTCAATAGCAGCTCTTTCTTTGCCCCTGATTTTCAAGAGAGAAATTCTAGCCAAAATTCAGTTTGTGCTATTTAACCAGAATGATGATGGCACATAACAGATTGTCTGTCAAACTTAATAGCATTTTGTTCACATGTTTTAGATGAGTCAGGATGAGATGCAAGCATCGTCATCATCAAAACAGAGTTAGAACACTAATCAGAGACCCATTAGCTTCTTTGTTTGATTTGATGAATACATGCATACTTAATACATATATTTCACAAGGCTTAAGCCTCCCATTGTACTGTATAATGGAATGACTGTTGGATTGTGTGCTTCATTTGGAATTTTACCTGATTGGATACATTTGTAATGAAAGGAAACAGCTGTGATTAGTTACTGATGTTTCAAAAGCAAAATATTTACCAAATAAGAAAAGGAACACTTTTCTGTTTTAATGTCTGTACCTCTGAACATTTCTAATCTTAATAGGAGCTGTTCTTTTTTTTTTTTTTCAGTGACAGGAAAACATGAACAGAATATGGCTCAGCATCCCAGAACTTAAGGAGATGAGTGCCATTTAAAAGGAATGGTACAAGTCATGCAGCTGGAAAAGGACAGCAGTGCTGCCCTGGTCATTTAGTCTGAACACACCCAGATTTATTTCACCTGTCCTATCAGGAGCAAAAGGCTCTGGAAAGTCAAAAACCTGTCAGCTGCAAGTTAAGTCTACTGTTTTTTATGTAGTCTTCAATGCAGGGATGTCCATTTTGTCTTCTTTGGGGTTACTTTGTTTACATTTTAATGGTCTATAAAGTAGACAGTGAAATCATTGGAAATAAATTGAAGGTGCTGACTGTAACATTGGAAAACTATGTGGACACTTTGTTAAAGAAACTCACCAGCGACAGAAATTCTGACATCCTGAGATTGTGTATTGCTTGATGTTGGTTATTTTCTTAACTAAGAATGCCAAAAGAAGAAGGCACACATTTACTTTATTCATTATATATTTTCCAAGGACGTACTATGTTCCTGGTACTCTTTCAGGCACTTGAGATTGTGGCAGTGAATAAGACAAACAAGGCCACATGCATTCTGCTGGGGCTGAAGAATGGAGAGGAGACTTAGGAACAAAAAATACATATCAGAAATATCAGTAAAAATAATAGAGGGATATTTTATACATTTTATAAATATTTTGTTGAATCCCCTAAGACTTAGTGGTTAGCACTCTTTTCTTCCTTTAGTCCTTTGGAAATGTCATCTCTCTTTACAAGCTTATCCTTCACTTTTCCGTGGCTGACTCCTAAATCTCCATCTTGCCCTAAAATCCCTGGTTTCAGTTCTGTCTTCTCACCTGCCTGCTGGACATTCTTACTTGGATGTTGCACTAACACCTCAAATTCATAATAGCTTTAAATCTCATCACTTCCCCTGAGGGAAAAAATGGGCTAATTCCCTTTGTCTCCATTTTATTCAGTACAATTATATTCCAAGCCTGTAGGCTCGTATCTCAAGTTATGCTTTTCTTGACATTCTCCCCACCACACTCCAGAATCAACCCTCTCTTACTTCGTTCAGGCGTCTGCTTATAATCTGCCTAATAGAGAGTCTTTTATGACCAGCCTTATAGGAAATAGCTTTTTCCTCATCCCAATAACTTTTCATTCTCTTGCTGTCTAAATTTTCTCCATAATTTATGTCCTTACATAACACTATTTGTCCCCTCTCTACCGGATTATAGGTTACATGAGGGCAGGAATTTTGTCTTACTCATTATCCTCAGAAGTGCTTGGTGCATACAGAGCATTCACACTGTTGAATGAATGAGTGAATTAAATGAATATGTGATAGAATTCACACACAGATGATACAAGAGGCTGGGTAGCTACTTCAGATTGGATAATCAGGGGAAGCCCTCTGAGAGGAGGACTTTTAAGCTGAAATCTGGATGACAAGAAGAAATCTGTTGTGAAGATAATGAGGAAGAGCGTTTAGGGAGAGAAAATAGTCAAAGCCATGAGCTTGCCATATTTGAGGGGCAGAAAGATGTGATCTTTTTGGCTAGCTTCCTTCACTTAGCATAATGTTTTCAAGGTTCATTTGTCATGTTACACTGTATAGTACACAGGGAGGTATTAGGGAGAAAGCCTTGGATATCTTGATGTGAGGTAATAAGTAAATGCAATGATACTGAGGAAGGAGCCTGCCTGGTATAGTTGGAAAACAGCAAAGAGGCGAATATGGTTGGAAAAGAGAGGGATAAACTAGTAGAAGATCAGAGAGTTAACAGGGGTCCTATCTTACAGCCTCTACCAGTTTCTGCCACATAAAAACCACAAACTCTCAGAAGCATACACGAATGCGCGGTTATTTAGCTCATGCCTATGAGTCAGATCTAGACTGGGCTTATCTGGACAGCTCTGCTCATCTCATTTGGGCTTGCTCACATCCATAAGAAGTTTGGTTTGGGGTCAGCTGATCTAAGCTAGACTCAGATGAAGAAGCTCTATTGCATGTGTCTCTCTTCCTTTTCCTGGGACCAGCAGGCTAGCCCTGACATGTTTTTCTCAGGACAATGGCAGAGATGTAAGAGGGCAGGTCCACTTGCAAAACCATTTTCAAGCCTTTGGTTGCATCATGTCTGTTGATGAGTCACACAGTCGAGCTCAGAGATAAGAGTTAGAATAGTGTGCTCCATTTGTGGAGGTGGGGATGGTGGTGAGGGAGTGAATACTTCTGAAAAATAATCCAACGTACCACAACATACCCCAGACCATTATAAAGCTTTGGCTTTCACTCTGTGATACGCAAAATTTTTCACATGTTTGGGGAGAAATGTGACATGATCTGATTGCCGAGTTGAGAGCAGAGTGAAGGGAGGAGTAAGGATAAAAACAGGTTATAATTCAGGTGAGAGAAGATGGTGTGAATGAGGGTTGTTGTGGAGTTGTTAGAAGGGGTCAGGTTCTGATTATGTTGATACTTTTAACATAGAGCTAATAAGATTTCCTGAAGGAAGAAGAATTTATGGAGGGAAAGGTGGCAGAATTAAGAGATCTATTTTGGAAATGTGGACTTTGAGATGACGATTATCTTAGTGGAAATGTCAGATAAGTAGTTAGATATACAAGTGTGGAGTTCAGGAGAGTTTAGGGCTTGAGACACAGATTTGGGAGTTATTGGCAAGTAGATGTCTTTTAAAACCCAGAGGCTGGGTGGACTCACTGAGGAATGGAGATAGAGGAGAAGAGGCCAAGAACAGAGCCCTGGGTAGTCTAATATTTAGAGATCTGGTGGAGGAGGAAGAACTTCAAGAGGATTTAAAAGTGTGACTGGTCACACAGGAGGAAATCCAAGAGTGTGACATCATGGAAGCCAAGTGGAGACAATGCTGCAAAAAGAAGGAACTAGTCAACTTTGTTAATGCTGCTCAGAGGCTAAATAAGCTAAGAACAGGTCCATTAGCGTGGCAATGAGAGGTCTTTGTGGAGTAACAGAGGGAGAAGTACAGTTCGGTAAATGAAATAAGGATATGAAGACCACATTTATAGATAATTGGAGTAGAGATGGTGGCCTTTAGGAAACTGGATCAGGTGAAGTGTTGTTTTGCTTTGTTTTGATTTATTTTAAGATAAGAGATAATAGTGGCTATGAAAATAATCCAGGAAAGACTCCTGAAATAGAGAAAAAAAGAGAATTGGAGGAGGGAAGCCTTGGAGAAGGTTAGAGAAATGGTTCTTTGCTAGGGCAGAGATGTTTAATTCATTGTGTTAGGAGGGATGGCAAAGATGTGGAATGTACATAGATGGGGAGATGAGACAACTTCTGCCTAATGGTTTATATTTTCCTCGAATTATTTTCTAAATTTCATTAACTGAGAAAGGGTAAGAGACATGAGAAACTTGAAGGAAGAGAAGGCAGTGTGAAATAGCAAACATATAGGAAATATAGTAGTATTATCAGAGCCCTTTTGAAATCTGTGTTCATAAATTTCAGGTGAGACCCATCCACAATTTTCAGATGCTTAGTGCAGGGGTGAGGTATTACAAATACTTTAACCACAGTTTTGAGTTTGCCAGACAAGTCGAATGAAAGGAAAAGGTACAGGTGTTTTCCAGGGTGTGATATTAATGATAGACCATGGAATCTAAGCCAGATGAAGAAAGAAGGGAGGACATGGAGAGGGATAATGAGCTATGGAAATGATCTAAATATTAATTTCGAATCTATTTTCAAATGTCCCTAAAAATGTCACAAAATGAGGAAGGGAAAGATGGCATCAGATGTGTAATTTTTATATGGTACTTTATACCTTCAAGTACACTGAGAAAGACATTTTATAATATTTCTTTGACTTTTGAATCTGGAGGTGGGTTACTATCAAGAACTGTGAAGGGTCTGAGGTTCTTAATACACTAGTCTGTTACTGTTTCATGGACGTCAACAAGGCACGAGAATCCTGGTTCAGAGACAAAAGATAGTATTCATGGCACAGCAAACACCATGAGTATCGTGAGTATCAACTTATTTCTGTTGCTTCCCTTTTTCCCTTAGTCCCCACAGGGTGACATGATGGGCCCAGATGGATGCTATAGACATAGCCGGTTTGTGTCACAGCTGAGGAACAAGTTGCAAACACTGTAGCACAGAGCAAACAAGCCAGCCTTCCTACACCCAGAGAGTGAGCCATTACACTGAAGTCAAGCTGTGGTCACCTTGACCTACTTAATTGCCTATGGGACTAACATTTGCCTGTGGATAAATAAGTCTTGCAGTTTGGCACACTCAGCAATAATATGCAGGACCCCTCTGGGCCCATGGTGAACTGTCTGTCCCAGTAGTTACACTACCTTCAAATGGGTTAAATGAGTCATGAACAAGGTTCATAGTTTACATTTCAATAATTTATTCTAAACATAAAATATTCCTTAACATATACATTTTCAACATATATTTTCAAAACTACTCCTATAAATATACCAATAAAAATTTCCAAGGTTGTCTCTGAAATGTGCAATAAGAAATACAAACAAAACCATGTGATGGTATATATAAAAATACTCTGGATTTCTCTAGGTTTAATTAAATTGTTCATTATTTCCTAGAGGTGTTAGACCATAACGGTAAACTATATTCTAAACTGTATAGATCAATTTTTACATTTTTTTCCTCTAGAATTCTTTAAAAATATGATAGAAAAACTGAATATAAATCAGAAACTCAGTTGCATTAAAACCAGGAAGAATTAATAGGGAAGAACTTCCTTTCTTAATCAAAAAGCTTTCAGTCCTGTTAGACACACTTGAAAACCCTTACTATCAAGAAAGGTATGAAATCTTTAGTGTTCCTGGAGGATATTTTGACACTCCAAAGGAGAAAATAAGCATGACTACATTTTTATGTTCCCTCTGTCCTTAGTCTCCAGCGGCTTGAGGCTGAGTGCTGATGAACGAGCTTTGCTGCTTATCCTTGGTTCAGGCATGTTTGCTTAAAGTCAGGGCACCAAAGAAATCCAGAAAAGGCTGTCGTTAATTCATCTGTCTTTAATTACCTCTCTATTCCAGCCTCTCCAGCGTCTGCTTTTCCTGGAATGTGCCAGAAACACATTCCCATCTCAAAGGCTGTGCCTGGGCTAGTTCTTCTGCAGGAAACATGCTATCTCCAGAGATCCTCATGGTTCAGTCCCTCTCTGCCTTCAGGTTTTCACTGAAATATCCCTCAATGGGGCCTACTCTGACCACCCTATCCACCAGGCCATCAATAACCAAAAGCCCGAATCCTGGATGTATATATTGCTACATTCGTTATATAGAATATTTACTATCTTTCAGTGTGAACTCCCCCCAACACCTTCTTGTTGTTTGACAAAAGTCATGTTTCATGGCCAGAAAAATGTTATTAAATTTTATGTCTTTAACTTGCAGTTCCCTTAAGGAGTAGATGTGAAGCTTCACACTTCTGACCCCTGGTCCACATGCCTGCAATTCCCAGGCATGAGGGCAACTCCTGGAACTCCTCACAAGGCCCCTCCAGCCCTGGCCCAGCTGGAGTGTGGGCAGCCGAGGTAAGGAGGTGGGGGGTGGGGCGTCCTGCAAAGTCAGCGGGGCTGAGGGACCCAGGTCTCTGCACTGAGCCATAGCACTGGCCTCCCAGCCCTGGGGAGGGGGGCCCAGAAGCAGCAGAAGCATTTTCCTGCGGCTTCTGGCAAGTGGCCACCCTATTTAAAATATGAACAACTACCTCCAACACCTCCCCAGCACTCACATCCTTTACCCTGCTTTATTTTTCCATTTAACACTTATCTCCTAAATATTCTATTTATTTATCAATATTTTATTATGATGTTATCAGTATGCTTCTGTTCCTTGCTGAACCCACAGTGCCTAAAAGTGTCTAACACAAAGTAGGTTCTTAATAAATATTTATTGAATGAGTGAAAGAGCAATCAAATACATTTCCATTAAAAAAGGAAATGTAGGGCTTCCCTGGTGGCGCAGTGGTTAAGAATCCGCCTGCCAATGCAGGGGACACGGGTTCGATCCCTGGTCCGGGAAGATGCCACATGCTGTGGAACAACAGAGTCGTGCACCACAACTACTGAGCCTGTGCTCTAGAGCCCACAAGCCACAACCACTGAAGCCCCTGCACCTAGAGCCCGTGCTCCACAACAAGAGAAGCCACTGCGATGAGAAGCCTATGCACCACAACGAAGAGTAGCCCCTGCTGTCTGCAACTAGAGAAAAGCCCGCATGCAGCAACGAAGACCCAACACAGCCAAAAATGAATAAATAAAATAAATAAATTTATAAAAAAAGAAAAAAAAAAAGGAAATGTAAACCTAAGGGCTGTTGTTGAATTTTGCAATAGGAATGCCCTAGTCAGTTGTGTCATGGTTTGAGGCACAGATTTTAAACTTTTTGAGGTGCCCTATGTAGAGCCTGAATGCATTGCTATCTTTTCCAGTGTCATGCCCTTTTAAAGTCTCTTTAGTCCAGTAGTCTGAAAGTGAGCACTTCAAATTAGGCCATGATGACCACGTGACTGATAATACTGAAGTGAGGCTAGTGTGGCTGATGTTTAAATTTTATTTAAGTTTGATTAATTTAAATGGTCACATGTGACTAGTGCCTACCATATTGGACAGTGCTTGACTATGCCTGTGTTACAAGTTAGAGTGGGCAACATCTTTATGTCTAAAAGTGATCCAGCCAAAGTTACTCTATTCCTTCAACCTCACAATGTTTCTGTTACTGTTCAGGAGAAAGATTCAAAAAAAATAAATAAATTCAGAGGTGTAGGAGAGACAGCAGTTAGAAGTGTTTCAGTTGTAGGAGAGGGCTGAAATTTTAGCATACAAAACTCTAGTGTACTGTAACCCTCCTTATTGCTCCTTTTTTTCACCTTTTTAAAACCTAAAAATATTCTCAAAAATCTTTCTACTTTTGGAATGTAATGTATAAGCATGTTTTAATCGACATATCCACTCTTCTTATTGTATATAAATGTTAATTCATAAAATTGGGACACAGTCCAAAGTTCATATAAATAACCTGCTGGCACAGATTAATAAAAATAATTACAACCAAATTTGGACAGAAGTAAAGATTTGACAAACTAAAGCAGGACGTAACTAATCTCTTAAGTGCTTTAAACTCTTAATGGAGAAGTCCTTTAACTTTTAGAAATTGTCCTGTAGAGGAGGCTTGACGTATGCTGGTTTGTCTTATGAGTTAAGACAAATCACAGACAGAGTAAAATAATAAATGTTAAAGCCTAGGGGGACTTCCTTGGTGGTGCCGTGGTTAAGAATCCGTCTGCCAATGCAGGGGACACGGGTTTGATCCCTGGTCCGGGAAGATCCCACGTGCCGCGGAGCAACTAAGCCCATGCACCACAACTACTGAGCCCACGTACAACTACTGAAGCCCACGCACCGTGGATCCCGTGCTCCACAACAAGAGAAGCCACCACGGTGAGAAACCTGTGTACCGCAATGAAGAGTAGCGCCTACTCGCCGCAACTAGAGAAATGCCATGCGCAGCAACAAAGACCCAACACAGACAAAAATAAAATAAAATTTTTTTTAAAAGTCTAGGGAATAAAGTTCTAATGTAATGATTATTAAAGTAGAGCTCAGTTAATGCTTTCTCTACAATATCACATTTTGCAGGTACTTTGTGAGTGTAGATAGAGCAATAGATACTAAATTGGTCAGCTAACTTGATATATGTTAAATGACACTAGGAAAGTAGTTCCTGTTACTAAAATTGATTGGATTCCATTATGTTTTAATGTCTTCCTAATTTAAAGCTCTAAAACATAATACATCTTGTCAGATGCTCTTGACGTACAGATACCTGCTGTACATGGAACAACCCCATACTATTAATCAACTAGCCAACTTATCATTTCTGATTTTATAAAATTTTGTAAACTTTCAAACAGAACATGTAGCCTAAAAATGTTTTGATTATTTTAACCTAACTTCTACCATTTTACAGAACACACAATATTGCATGTGGGAATTTTCCATTGCCTGTGCCCCTGGAAGGGAGCGAAGCCACGGGTGATCTAAAAGAGAGTTTTAAAGCTCTTTTAATGTTAACCCAAATCACTGGTATTGGACTTGGGATGCATTTTGTTTTTTAACCTCTTCATAACTGCATTTTGCTTAGACTGATATTAAATTATTTGTGGCCCAGAAGCTTGTCAAGTGTCAGAGCTAAGGGTGCTTGAAATTGAAAGTGGAAAATAAAATGACAATTTAAAGTTATCATTTAAAATATGCTTATCAACCCATCATCAGTAGTGTTCTCTATGAATTGTATACAGGAGGCTGCTGTCTCTTCAATGGATTTTGACCAGCCACCAAGATTTCCAGCAAAGTAAGGAAGGATGCTAGCAGAAATCTGGTTAAAGTAAGATACCTGTTTCAAAAAACAAAGCAAAACAAAACAATATTTTAATTTCTTACTGACTTGGAGCTTTTTCAAGCAGGGATCTCAATCTTGTTGGTGTAGGGGAGGCTATGACCCTAATCTTTTGGGAATGGATCTGAAAGGATGACCTTAGTATTCCCTGGTGGGTGTGGGTGGACACATTGCAGAATTAGAGTTAATTAGTAAATCCAGGTAAAAGGTTCCTCTGTATCTGTAGGAACAAATTAATCTGCAGATGTTTCATCAAACTTACGGTACATGAACTGCTGTCAATAGCACGGATGAGAAATCCAGCACTTATGATTTCACTTCTGCTGTACTGTGGAGAAGGTGGGACTGATGGCAGAATAACTGACCTCACTGCCACCGTGTAAGTGTGACTGAAAGATAACAGGACATTTTCAAAGTTCTTGAGAGAAACAAAGAATAGTTGTTAGAAAATAAATTCCTACAGTTAATGCAACTTGTTTATATAGTAGAAGTAAAACTATAGACACCCAGATCTTTTAGATGAGTGGTATACATAGGAAAACATTCTCTATGGATACATTCAAGTATAGCAAATAATAATAAGGGCCATAGGTGTTTTCTGCCTAAGAATTACATATACTTTGTATAACTCCGCAAAGCTGCAGTCAACCTCCAAACTGGTTTTTTTTTTTTTTTTGGGTGCCCTAATGGGTTGTAATTTCAGTCTCTTCTTTTTTTAATGAAAAATAATACCATTGTTTTAAAGAACCTTCAAACAATAGAGAACCCTATACATTAGAAAATAGAAGTCATCCTTCAGTCCACCATAAGCACAATACATACTTATCCTAGAGATGACCACGTTATATTGTGATCCTCCAGATCTTTTTATAAATATATAACATTTATGTAAGCAAATGGACATATGTAGATTTTTACATAAATATAATCATTTTACAAATATTGGTCTATAATTTGGTTTTTCACCTAATGGTAAAACTTTGGAGGTGTTTCTGTATCAATGCCTCTGTGACTACTTCATCCTTTTTAATGCTGGTATAGTGCTCTGTAGTATGGTTCTACCATAATTAATAAGATGGAGCTTCAGTTTATTTCTAATATCTTTTGCCATAGTAAATGATACTACACTGAACATCCATGTGCATTAATCCCACACGGGAGGGATTATTTCTATAGGCCAGCTTTGACATCAGAAATAATGCTGGCTAGTTCCAGGGGTAGACCATAACTGCCCTGGCAGCTTCCACTTCTTGTCCCTTTGAACACCTGCTCTTGGGACCCTTCCCCTTAGAACCTAGACACTATTCTCTGAGAAGCCCAATGCCCGTGGAGAAGCCATGAACAGACACTCTAATTGACAGCCAGCCATTTTGGGTGTCTAGCACAGTTGAGTCTTTGTAAATTCTGAACCAAAACCAATTCCTGGTATTTTATTTGGCTTTCACTGCATTTTTACAATAACGGAATATTTTGAAGGTTTGCTAAATATCCGTTTTACATCTGCATAGAGCAAAAGGAAAGGGAACTGCTTTACGAGTCTCACAGATGCTTTGCACATGGCTGGCACTTAATAGATAATTGTTTCTTTCTGGTTCTTTGTTTTTTAATGATAACTAAAGCCTCATCTAGAAAAAAATTCACATGAACATCATTCAAGACCAGAAATGCTTATTCCATTGACTTCTTGTTTTCATATCAACTTTTTCTTTCTACTCTATATTATAAGACATTGCTATAACACTTGAATTACATATACTCACCCATCTTTGAGAGGCCTTCTTCGTGAAACAAGTACTACCAAGTCTTTGGGTTTGTCATCATTCACCACAGGGCAAGTGATATAATATATCTGATCATCTTCACTTACCCAGTCTATGACTTCACAGGACCTATGTAAGTAGAACAGTGACAGAAAGTCTACATTTTACAATCTGGTAGAATAAGGCATTCCTTTCTTTTGTTTGCGTAACTTCATTATTGGTGTCCATATTCACCCTTCTGCTCACATAACCATCCCCCCAAAGCCAGCATCATTTCTTAAAGTCTGTTTTTAGAGTTGTTTGGCCAGAAGGAATAATTCTGCATGTGATGAAAAGAATGCTGGCCATCTGACTCTAAGGTCACTGCCCTCAACACTGCAGAGAAAGGCACTTTTCTTTTTTCCACAAAATTATTTTTCTCTAGGATCAAGTAATAATATTTTGAAGACTAGTGAATTATATAGACAATCCAACGACTCTGAGGTAAAGGAATATGGTATATTGGGAAAGAGAACTAAGCTTGGAATCAAGCAACTTGCCTTTGAGTCTCAGATTGCTTAGTAGCTATGTTATGTTAGGCAAGTCACTTTTTTTTCATCTATAAAAGGTAGATAATAGTACCTATGGGGTTATTGTGAGGATCAAGTGAAAACACCTGGCACAGTACCTGAATCATGATAGATGCACCAAAATAGTAAGTGGAATTAGAATTCATTCATTCAAGTTCAGTTAGGCTAGAATGTCAGGTGATATAGAAAGTAATGGGAGATACATTTGAAAAAAGCAGCAAGTTTAGGCATTATCCTTGCTAAAATCTTTGTACTTATAGAGTTATCTACAAAGATCTACGCAAGAAAATCGTCAAGTGTTTCCTCTTCTCTCCGAATGTTTATTATTGTAACATTAACCAGGATGTATCATTCTGGCATCTATGCAAATGTAACACATGAGCCCAGAGATGTTTCACTTTAATGGTGTTAAATTGTCTATTACATGCTGTTAATCACAGTGAGATTTGGACATTTAAAAGATGAAACTCTACTTCATCCAAATTAGGAAGTAAATGGTAATGCTGAATATAATAGGTATAATCTTACTAATCCTTTCCTTCAAGCAAGGTGTCCATGAGGCCTGAGCCCTGCAGCCCAGGAGCTTGGACTCCTTGAAGAAGGGGGTGTTACCCTGACAGTGCAGTTGACAAGATGCCCAGCTCTGCATTCCAGGAAAGGAGGGAGAGTGGAGAAGATTGGATTAGGGATGTGGGAGACAATGAGTAACAGAAGAGATGCAGGCTGACGGGAGTGGGCCCTGATCAGACATGGAGAGCAGGAAGGAATGTACTCATAGAGCTGCTTCTCCCAGCTTCTCACCAGGGAGTGCTGCTTCACAGAAAGAGAGGGGACTACCAAATAAAGATCAAGAGTGGGAAGTTGGAGAGACTATTTGATAATCACTTCCTCAAGAGCAATGAGACTGTGTATTAAAGTACAAGAGTGTGGAATTCAGAGCCTGACAGACCTGGGTTCCAATTCAGGTTCCATTGCTTTTACTGCCTGTGTAATGTTGGCAAGTCTTGGGATCTCTCTCTTGTTAAATAAGAATAATATCAACTTTGAAGAGTTATTGATAGGAGTACAATAGGTGTGGGTAAAGCATGTCAACTCAATATAGATGAAAAATAGATGATTATAATCATTTTTGTGTAGCACCTGATGCAGTTTTCCATGCAGAGCAAACTTTAGCAAATACTGTTTAATAAAACAATAGGTCATACATTGGGCAATGGAGATACACTGCAATGTAGAGGTCATCTTTTACATGATGTCAGGGTTGAATAAGAAAATATTTAAAATTTATTCTTACATGTAATGGGGGTCCCACAAAGGTCGCTTGGTAAAGTCAGACAAGAGATGATAAGCCAAGTGTGCTGGTCTTTCCACATGCTTTTCAACACAAACAGATAAAATATTGTGCTCTTCCAGAGTATATATTTTTATCTAAAAGAAAATAATAAGAAAAACATTACAAAAGAAAATTAGGTGTTTTTACATTAAAACCACAGCATATATATGTAGTCATAGGCGGATTGCACTAGCTAAGGCATCTTGGCACCTGGGTAATAATGAAGCCAAATGATGGCAAGTTCACTTTAAATACTTGGATGTCTAGAGCTCAGACCAGGATGCTATGCCCCTGTGTCATCTAAATAATATGTGACTTGAGGGTGGTTTATTATTGTGCAATAGTTTTTCTCATGAAAAATTAAGAACATAAGACTTTCTTTCTTTATCCCTTTGTGGTATTTCCCTGCCTCTATCCAGGAAGAGCAGAAATTATAACCAGACTGCTGGGCAAGTCAGTGCTTCATGTCCCCCTAAGACCTTGGAGCCAAGGCTGCAGCCTAACGTACTTTCTCAGGATGTCAGGCATGCCTTCACTTGGGCTGAGGGAGCCCAGGGAGTAAGTCAACGTCTCTAGAGCCAACTCAGCCTCTCAACAGGGCCGCTGAAGCGTTTCTTCAGCACAAAGAATTCTTTCATTTGTGAATCACAAGAGCTCATCTTTCAAGGCGGCCAATTCCTGGGTTTCTAGTGCTTATTATTCCTTAGATAAGAGGAGGCTTGTCGTGGGGATCCATTTGATGTATACTTAAACATTCATGTATCCCTTGTTACTCTGAACTTTCCTTCTACTCTGCTTTGGCCAGTAATCAGAGATACATGTTCAGCTAAGAGCATGTTTCTATCCTGCCCATTTTCTCCATCTCTTTCAGGGTGCTTTGAAGACAGTGTTGAAATTTGCTATCTTATAATCATTCCCATGGCAACAAGCTGTGAGAAGACAAACAAACATAGGGTTAAGACTTCACTGCAGGAATCAAGCAGATGGAAAAATCAGGCTGTGAGGGAGAAAACCTTTATTTAAACATAAATACCTTTAGGAAGAGAATGAAGAAATGAGAAACTGACTAAAAGCAGCTTAGAAAGGTAAGAAGTGACTATTTGCTTATGCTTTTACCTCTCTAATTGACCTCAGTGTGAAGCCTGTCTTTAAATTGAGCCTGCAAAGGAGGACATGATGTAGGCTGTGGGCACTTATCAAAGAGAAAGAAAACCATGAATGCAGCTGTAGTTGGTGGCTGAGACTCACCCCAGCATAGACATGCCTACCTTTGCCCCCCATACAGCAGAAGTCGAAGCAGGTTCATTGGTGTAAATCCAGAGGGAAGTCACCTTATCAAAGCCTGGTGTCCATGTGGCTCTTAGCCAGCCTGTTGGGGCTCTGCAGTCTCAGAGGAGGCAAGGGCAGGGGGCCAGAGTGAATCCCATCACCTCAGTCAGATTCTGGCCATGGGGCAACCATGGTTAACCTTGGTGGAACCAGGGTGGAGTAGGATGTAACACTGGACTGAGCATTGTTTAAGGGTTGAATTGTGTGTCCCCCGCCCCCCAATTCATATATTAAAGTCCTAACCCCTAGTAGCTCAGAATGTGACCTTATTTGGAAATAGGGTCATTGCAGGTGTAATAAGTTAAGATGAGGTTATACTGCAGTAGAATGGGCCCCTAACCCAATATGACTGGTGTCCTTATAAAAAATGGCAATGTGGACACGTAAACATACACACACGCACACACACTGGGAGAATCCCATATGAAGGTGAAGGCAGAGGTCAGGTGGTGCATCTACAATCCAGGGAATGCCAAAGATTGCCAGCAAAGCACCGGAAGTTAGGGGAAAGACCTGGAGTAGACTCTCACTCACTCCCTCAGAAGGAACCAACACTGCCAACACCTTGATCTCAGACTTCCAGCTTCCAAAACTGCAAGGCACCCAGTTTGTGGTACTCTTAGGGCAGCCCTAGGAAACTATCACAGCACTTTTCCAGGAAGCTGCTCCCCAGGTTGCAGATACATGCTGCTGCTTCCTATCCTGGAACCAAAACAAACTTCACGCTAAGTAGCCGTCATTAAATTCTGTCCTTATAAAACTCACTTGACTTATCCAGTGCCAAGTGCAGTATTGGATGAGTGGATGATATTTTGATCCTTTCCGCAAAGTTAAAAGTAGCAGACAATCAGAGTTAATGACATTGATGCAGACACAGCAGACAAGGAAAGGCAGCGGTTGTTGTTGGTTCTCTTTAAACCGTACTATTTTAGGAAAGCCAACTTTGGCTTAGTGTAAAAATTCTCCAAGACCAACTCTCCAAGAAAACGAGTTCCCTTTCATGCTTGGAAGAAGACAGGTTAAATTCCATTTATCATCTCAAATGTTTTATCATTTGGTGCCTGGAGAATTTTAGTCTATGAAATGAAGCTTATAGTAGGCCCAAAATCTGCTGGAGCTTGTTAACATTTTACTAATGATATATATTTTTCATTCTAATAAGATTCTGTTTAATGGGTTTGGATCTTATACAAATAGCACAAGAGGAAATAACTCAAAGTTTTAGAATTTTATACTATCTGTTGACAAATATGTTATTGATACTATATTGCGGAAAGGAGGACAAAACTCGTTTTTACAGAGTCATGGGGACAGGGGTAGAGTCCTTGGAGGTAGGTTACCCCCTGGGCTAAGGGGAGGAGACATGATCAGGTGGAGCTCTGGGACCAGCCCCAGCTTCAATGAGAATATCTCTTCTTTGGTCTGTTTCCTGTGGATTTTGTCCTGTGTGAAGGTTTTCACATGATCCTTGCCATTCTGGCTTCCAGTACACTCTCAGTGACTCCCTAAATAAAAAGCTACTCCTGTCAAGCCAATCTCTTACCCATGCCAATTCCAACCAGGAAGGTTTGGCTCAAAGCTACTCACTGCTTAGAAAGCACCCTTTACCCCTCCAGCAATTTACCCTTACACTATCTTCAAGGAGGAAAGAATCAACTCCTCTCCAAAGCTGTCTCTAAACAACTGTCTTCCCTGACTTTGAATTGCCTAAGAGCTGACCTTTGC
This sequence comes from Neophocaena asiaeorientalis asiaeorientalis, assembly GCF_003031525.2. Classification (NCBI taxonomy): domain Eukaryota; kingdom Metazoa; phylum Chordata; class Mammalia; order Artiodactyla; family Phocoenidae; genus Neophocaena; species Neophocaena asiaeorientalis. Next base: position 2,599,384 of record NW_020174269.1, read on the forward strand.
GGTTTAAATACTACAATCTCTCACTTGTTTATAAACTACCTTAAAATTATCTTTCAGCTATGATATGTATATATGTGATGCTTTCAAAATAGACTATAAGCTCCTTTAAGATGGTGGTTCATCTTTTGCTCCTTGTATTACTGGTATTATTAATTCCAACACTATACATTGAAAATGAAATATGGGTTAAAACAGTAAGTACTGCCCAATTTCGTTACAAATACTAGAAATTTTAGAATTTTGCCATCTATCAAAATTTATATCAAAATGAGTATAGATTTTTATAACCCAAAATAAGTATAATTCTTAACAGACTGTTTTGTTGTAAGAATTTATTCAGCTAAAAGTTGACAGAAAAAAATGTGAGCTGTATTTTTAAATTAAAAGCATATAATGGTGAAGGTGGTTAAAAAAACCACATAAAAGCTTTAAAAAGTGGGAGAGAAAAGGGGGATGACTCAGAAAGAAAAAATTAGATTGTTATTATAAATACAATCTAAAAAAAAAGGAGGGCTTCAAATTCAACAGAGATAACATAAGAATGTTTAATTATACAGTGTTTTCTAATAAGTATCTGTACAAAACTTAAGAATTAATTATTGATGGCTCTCCTTAGACACTAGCAAATATACGTTTATTTGTTTAGATTGGTTTCTGGCACCAAACTCTTTAAGACTTGAAATTTTAATGACTTCACTAAATATGTTCTCGTCCTTCATTCCAGACATGAGTTTGTCCTTTGCTATGCTGCTCATGAATGCTCGGATGCCAGCAATGATGCAAGAAACAGATTTCATATTAGTAAAAGAAAACAGTCTTGAAGCAGCTTTTATGAGGGATAAAGAGAAGCAAGTAACTTAGTTATGTTAAACCTGTATTTCTGCATCACTGAACCAAACACACAGATGGAAACCTAACTGGATCCAAAGAAGGTAAGGAAGACTCTGAAAGGATTCAGAATTGAGCACCAAGACATAATAAAAGCAAACAACCAAAGCCAAAACACGCAGAGGAGGTCAAAGTCAGAGCTGAAAACAATAAGTGAAGTAACTGAATTTGCTTTGATTTCAGGGTAAGTGACCATATAACTTATTATCCAAAGTGGAACACTTAGGCACTGTTAATAATTATGATGGGAAAACCAGGACTGTCCCAGGAAAACCAGAACATATGGTAATCATATTTTAGAGGCTACTGTTTCATTGATGATGAAAAACAGTACACACTGAAATGTGAACATAGACAAAATGTCAGCATTATTGAGCATCTCCTGAATGCCAGGCAGTGCTGTGTTCTGGGACTATAGTCATGAACAAAATGGTCCTTAAAGAGCTTATAATCTGTTTAGTGTAGACATCAGCTTCAAAGGGTCTCCTGATATACCTTTGAAATTAGATAAAATTAAAATCCAAATGATATACATTAATTTAAATTTGATGACATGCAAAGCATTGTAAAAGGTGCCGAGAAGAAAGATGTCAAGACAAGGCTTCTTTCTTAAGATGTTTATAATCTAGGGAAAAAGACCATATGTAAAAAGTTAAATTACTATGAAAGACAAATACTAACTCAACATAGCTGTGGGAGAAATGTCATGAGATAATGCATAATTAATTGACAAGTTAATCATAAAGAAGTAATTGTTAAAGGAATTCCTAGAGGGATAAGTTCCTTCAGTCAGGGGTGATTGGCTTTATGGAAAAGCATTTGTCCTGGGTCATGAAGACCAGGTAGGACTGGGGTAGATAGGAGAAGGAGAGAGAGGTGGAACATGAGAACGAAGCTCAGAGGTAGGAATGTGTAGGGCGATTTGAAGGACCCTAGATCAGCCAGTGTGGAGGAGTAGAGACAGGGCTGGAAAGATACTTGACTCTTAAAAAAATTTCCCTCAAAGATTTTTTTTCCTTTTAAAGAATCGAAATACAGTTTATTTACAATATTATATTAGTTTCAGGTGTATAACATAGTGATTTAATATTTTTATAGCTTATACTCCTATATATATGAATATATATGTGACTATATATGAATCTATGTAGATGTACATATCTATATTTATACATTAGATATATACCCAGTAGTAGAATTGCTGGATCATATGGTTGTTCTATTTTTAATTTTTTGAGGTACCTCCATACTGTTTTCCAAGTGGCTGTACCAGTCTGCATTCCCACAAACAGTGTACTAGGGTTCCCTTTTCTCCATTTCTTCACCAATATTTGTTATTTGTGGTCTTTTTGTTGATAGCCATTCTGACAGGTGTAAGGTGATACCTCATTGTGGTTTTAATTTGTATTTCTCTGATGATTAGGACTGTTGAGCATCTTTTCATGTGCCTGTTAGCCATCTGTATGTCTTTGGAAAAATATCTATTCAGGTCTTCTGCCCATTTTTTAATCAGGTTGTTTATTTTTTTTGATATTGAGTTGTATGAGCTGTTTATATGTATGAGCTGTTTATATGTATGAGTTGTATGAGCTGTTTATATGGCCCCTTATTGGTCATGTCATTTGCAAATATTTTCTTCCATTCAGCAGGTGTTGATGGTTTCCCTTGCTGTGCAAAAGCTTTTAGCTTCAAAGCTAAATGCTCTGGGGGCTTCTCCTCCCGATGCCAGACCCCCAGACTGGGGAGCCTGACATGGGGCTCAGAACTCTCACTCCTGTGGCAGAACCTCTGCGATATAATTATTTTCCAGTTTGTGGGTCGCCCACCTGGTGAGCATGTAATTTGATTGTATTGCAAATGCACCCCTACTACCGTCTCATTGTGGCTACTTTGTCTTTGGATGTAGAATATCTTTTTTGGTAGGTTCCAGTCTTTTTTGTCGATGGTTGTTCAGCAGTTGTTATTTTGGTGTTTTCATGAGAGGAGGTGAGCTCAAGTCCTTCTACTTCACTATCTTGTCTTCCTCTCCTTTATCGTTATATAATGCCCTTCCTTCTCTTTTGTTATAGACTTTGTTTTAAAGTCTATTTTGTCTAATATGATTATTGCTACCCCTGCCTTCTTGCTGTTTCTGTTTGTATAAAATCTTTTTCCATTCCCTCATTTTTGGTCTGTGTGTGTGTTTAGCTCTGAAGTCAGTCTCTTGTAGGCAGCATATAGAAGGGTCTTGTTTTTTATCCAGTCAACCACCCTGTGTCTTTTGATTAGAGCATTTAGCCCGTTGACGTTTAAAGTAATTATTGATATTATTGCCATCTTATTACTTGTTTTCCAGTGTTTTTGGTAGTTCTTCTTGTTTATTTCTTTTTGTTTGTTTGTTTCTTCCCTTGTGGTTTGATTATTTTCTTTAGTAGTATGCTTGAGTTCCTTTCTTTTTGCATCTATTTAAGTTTCTGATTTGGGGTTACCATGGTGTTCATATATGTTGTCATGTAACTATATGCTTGTTTCAAACTGACAGTCCTTTAAGTTCAAACACATTCTAAAAGATCTACATTTTTTTCTCTCCTCCCTCACATTTTATGATTTTGATGTTTATCCCTTAACTTTTATGATTTTGATGTTTATCCCTTAGTTATATTTTATTTTATTTATAGTTTTTGTCTTTTAATATTTATACTAGCTTATTTAAATGGTTGATCCACAGCCTTTACTAGTGGGGTTTTTCCTTTCCTATGACTTCTTACTTCTTGTTGTAGCCTTTTCTTTTCCACTTAGGGAAGACTTTAACATTTGTTTTAGGGTTGGTTTAGTACTGATGAACTCCTTTATTTTTTGCTTGTCTGAGAAGTTCTTTAGCATTCCTTCAACTCTAGATGATAATCTTGCTGGGTAGAGTATCCTAGGTTGTAGGTTTTTCCCTTTCAGCACTTTAAATATATTATGCCACTCCCTTCTTTCTTGTAAAGTTTCTGCAGAAAAATCAGCTGATAGCCTATTGGGGACTGGGTGTCTTGTCCTTGTATGTGTCTCTGTTTTTTCTCTTGCTGTCTTTAGAATTCTCTCTTTTTCTTTAACTTTTGCCATTTTAATTATGATATGTCTTGATGTGGGTCTCTCTGTGCTTCCTGTACTTGAATATCTGTTTCCTTTTTCAGGTTCAGGAAGTTTTCAATCATAACTTTTCCAAATACATTTTTGACCACTTTCTCTCTTCTCCTTCTGGGACCCCTATAATATGAATGTTAGTATGCTTGATGTTGTCCCAGAGGTCCCTTAAACAAACTAGTTTTATTTTTTTTTAATTTATTTTTCTTTTTGCTGTTCTGATTGGGTGATTTCCATTATTCTATCTTCCATGTTACTTATGTGTTCTTTATTACCTAGGCTGCTTTTAAATCCTTCTAGTGTGTTTTTCATTTCCATTATTGTATTTTTCAGCTCTGACTGGTTCTTTTTTTTTTTTTTTAATTGGAGTACAGTTGATTAACAATGTTGTGTTAGTTTCAGGTATACAGTAAAGTGATTCAGTTATATATACACATATGTCCATTCTTTTTCAGATTCTTTTCCCATATAGGTTATTTCAGAATACTGAATAGAGTTCCCTGTGCTATACAGTAGGTCCTTGTTGATTATCTCTTTTATATATAGTAGTGTGTATATGTTAATTCCTGACTCCTAATTTATCCCTGACTTGTTCTTTTTTTAATATTTTCTAGTTCCTTGTTAAAATTCTCACTGTGTTCATCTATTCTTTTCCCTAGTTCAGTTAGTATTTCTTATTACTAATGCTTTGAGCTCTTTATCTGGTAAATTATTTATCTCTGTTTCATTAGTTGTTTTATCAGGGTTTTTTGTTCTTTCATTTAAAACAAATTCCTCTGTTTTCTCATTTTGCTTAACTTTCTCTGTCTCTATGAAATTAGGTGAAACAGCTACTTATCCTGGTCTTGAAGGGTATCCTTGTGTGGGAATGTCCATATGCAGTCCATATCTGCCCTGTGGCTTTGGTGGGAGAGCTGGATCTGACGTGAGCGTGAGTCACATCTTCCCCCAGGGTGTGCTGGCAGCTGTCACCTTGGTGGGAGCGGGGGGCTGGATATGGAGGGGCTAAAGTCAGAGCTAGCTGTGAGCTAGGGCTTCTCCTATGCTTAGTGGCCATTACTGCCCTACTGGGGGCAGTGAGGGGGTCCCAAGGTGCTGGCGCAGAAGCCCTGAGGGTTGGGTCCAAGCTAGTTCTGTTCCATCTAAGTGTGCGCTCTCCCCTATTCCAGCAGTGGCACCATCACCACAGAGGGGAGGAATGCTGGAGCAAGAAGGCCCAGAGTGGGTACCCGGTGTAGGCTGGGATATGTGCTAGGCAGTCTTGGCACACCAGTCAGAGCTCCAGACTGCTCGTGATCCACCACCTTCACGAGCACCAGTAATGGCCACCCTTGCCCTGTTTAGATGCAGTGCCTGGTCTGAGCTGGCTCCGTTTCCGCCAGTTGTGCGACCTCCTCAGCAGTGGCAACCTTCACCCTAGTGGGGAGCTGCAGTGGAGCTAGAGGGGCTGGAGTGGATGCTTGGCATGGGCCAGGGTGTGCACTGGGGTGGTTGCAGGAAACCAGCCAGAGCCCTGGGAAGTTTCAACCTGCTTCCTTTGCCTGGTTCCCAGGAGTAAGGAAGCATGTGTATGCTCTTTAAGAGCAGAGTCCAGATTTCTTATAGCCCTCCTGTTAGTCCCACTGGTTTTTAAACAAGCTAAGGGGACTCCTTCTCCCGGTATGAGACCCCAGGGCTGAGGTGTCCTCTCCTAGGGCTGCAGGTCCTGACCTGATTGCTTCTCTTCCCCTCCTACCTGACTCCATGTGGATCTTTCTCTACAGCCTTGTTTGTTGTATAAGAGTCTTTCTGCCACTCTCCAGTTTGTTTTCAGTTTGAATTGCTCCACATGTAGATGTATTTTTGATGTGTTCGTAGTGGGAGGTGAGCTCAGTGTCCTTGTACTCTGCCGTCTTGATCTCCATTTTTTCCTTCTTAAAAGCAGCATTAGAAGTAGCAGAACAACCACTACCGTGACAACTCTCATTTGTGATGGGCAGTGGGTTGTGTGTATACCTGGATGCCTCCTACCTTTTCTACAGCACTGGTAACCTCCCAACCACTTTTGGCTGCCAGGCTTTTGAGAGCCTCCACATTGCCATTACTCAAGGATACCTAAAACACAAATATTTGAAATGCTGTGAGTTCAGTGCAGATATGTGATCAAATATTTTCTGCTTAGAAAGTGGGCACTGTTAGAGCCAAAGTGATGATGTTGAGGTTAGAACTAAGTTATAGGAACATAATTTCTGTCTCAAACTCTTCATGCCGAATTCAAACAGGTAATGTGAGTCATATATGCTTAGCAGATTAGTATCATTTTAATTAGCATCCTAAGCAAAGACAAGAACACCCTTCAGTATGACTTGTAATCAACGGGTAGTAAGTAAACTTGGATTTCCCTTCACATTTTATGGTCAAAAACATTAAAATGACTAATACTTCTCTATTGCGTTATAAAAATGCAAGCCAGTGGGCATGTCATTCAACACAAGCTATAATGAAACACCAGATCTCAATGTCCTATGTTGCTTGAATGCATTTGATGGCAGAGCATCCAGAGTCTGTATTCAGGAACTATACATATAATTCAAACAAGGCAGTGAAGTAGCTGGCTGATAACTAGTTACTGATAGCTTGGTTTTGTTTCATTTTGAGATGACTGGTTGCTATAATTCACCTTTTCATCTAACCTGTGTAGGCACAACATGAGTCAGTTAAATGAGGGCATTTCCATTTTTGTAATGAACTGATTTTTACATGAAGAGCTTCAGATCATAAAACTGTCACCTGGTTGCCAGTATCCCAGTGTATGCAAAGTGGAACCTCTCCTTTGTGGGAAATAATGTATTTTCTGGAAAAAAATTAAAATATTAAATAACAGTTTTCTTCCCTGTATTTAGCACACAGCAATAACTATGACAGTTTCTTGAAATGAAATCAGCAGTTTTAAAAAGCTGCCTTTACTGGTGGAACAATCAGAAAGAACAATTTCCATCACAGTAGTCTCCACAGTCAAAAAGCATCAGACCTTCTCTTTTTACGTTATGTGGGAATAGAGACACAGAGAGGGCTCTTTGCTATGTAATTTGTCAGATGAGAGAAGATTCCATAAAATCCTTACACCTAAGTCCCTTACCTGCCTAGGCGAATTCTCTTGCGTGCAAGAGCTCCACGATACCGTCTAAAATCATCCTTAAATAAAAAACAAAGTAAAATCAATAAATTTCTAATATTTTAGTGCTACAATCCTTAAGTTTCTCTCTCCTAAGTCAGTTGAAAAGGCTAATTGGGACAAGGGGTCTCTACGTGAACTATCTTCAGGTCAGAGTTGGCAGTAAGGCAGCTTATTCCGAAAGACTTAATTCCGATGAGTGTAGAGCAGCATAGAGAACTGGGTGTAAGGTGGGAGAAGAGAGTCAGAAATGAGACACAGAAGACGATATGCTTCCAACAGCAGCATGTGGCTGAGTAGATGTGAAGTCTTCAGGGACTTCACCATTTAAAGAAATGACTAGAGTGATTTGGAAAAAGAAGAAAAAGACCATTTTACTTTGTGATGCAGAAAAGAAAGAAAACCAAAGGGGAATAGACATGGAGGTTGTTGCCAGTTCAGGAAAAGATTCTGTGTGGAGCTCTGTACCCACAGCTTCCCCAGAATAAGTGGTCTGATTACTGAACCATACATGCTAATAACTGACCTTTGACATCGGTTTGATTCTGGGAAATGTGATCAGTTCTTCCTTATCATCGACAGCATTATAAATGAGAAACGCACTGTTGATATGACGGCCCCGGCCCCCAGACCACTCCTGGCAGTCAAAGGCCTCCACGCGCACTCCCACTTCGACACTGCAGACGGGTGACAAGGGCAGTGGGCAGAGAACCTGAGCATGCCAGGCCTACTCTGCCCACTGCCCCACCACCTCCTCCAGGGAAGGAAGAGATTGAGGACCCTGGGTTGTTTCATTGTCATCTGCTAATCTATGCAACTGTTAACATCCATTTCATCAGGTCGATTGATCTGATGTACAAGCTCCTAGGAGCATTTCTGCTTTACTTTCCCACTTGCAAGTGGTAGAAAGGCCAGTGGAACTTTATATACCTTCATGAACATATTTTGGTAATGGGGGAGGGGTGGTTAAATTGTGCCAAAGTCAAGTTTTCTCTCCGAAAAACAATAGTTCTGTAATTTAAAAGCATCAAACACTGAAACTGGATAGGAAACACAGATGTTCTTTTTTACATTTAAAAAGAAAAAAATACTAAATTAAATCTTTTCTTTGTGTATCAAGAATAATAAAAATAACTGGGACGTGGTTTGGACTTCATGGTGATAAATGATGGGTCCATTATGAAGTGGTTGACCACACAGTCACTGGGACTCTTTTGAGAGTGAAAGGAAAAATTAATAATTATGACAGGTGCAAAAACCAAGACCATCCTGGATCAAATAGGACATACAGTCACACTTATTATGAGACAAAAACCAACTTATCCTAACAGTGTTAGGAGGCCTGGAGTGGAACAGAGAGTTAAAATGTGTGTCTATGGATTTCGAAGATTAAGTGAAGTTTAAAAATAATTAGAAGGAACTTGATTTTTTTAAACTAGTCACTATACTTACCTCCAGATTGAAATAAAACAAAAAATATTGCTTATGTGCAAGTTTGAATTCATTTATAGCAGCCTAAGAGCACCAGACATGCTTTACCAGGTCTGAAATGTATTGTTGACAATGGCATTGAAGACAAGACGATCTCCAACTGTAGATGGTCCCCGGAACTTAAACATGTCCACGGACTTCAGAAGGGGATGCGCTCGACACAGGCGGCTGATGAAACGAAGGGAAGGAGAGAGAGAAGAAAGTGATCATTCTCCAGAATATTTTCAGGAACTGTTGCTTTGCTTAATGGATGCAATAGGCCAGTGTTCAGGGTGCTTTCTAAATGAATATCTCTTTTAGCTCAAGAGGGAAATGAATAACTGGATTGTGTGTGTTGAGAGTGGTCCTGTACATTACCTGCAAATATTTTAGGAAATGCCACACGTCACCAGGCCGTGAGGTCTTTACCAAGATGCTGCTGCTCCTGCTCTTGTGGTGGCAGTCCTGCTCTTGTTTTGTGCCCTATGGAAGTGTCTCCAAAAAACAAACCGCTGTCGTTTGTTCTAATTTAAGGGATTTTTTTCCCTCCTGACAGCTCATGACTACAGTCACAGAAAGCTGTGACTCCCAGGTTGGAGTGGGGCACAGTGAAGAGAACTGTCAGCTGGTGCCATTCACATGCATTCCTTGGCTTCACTGTTACTTGAGTTCACCCGCATGTCAAAGACTAATTTTTTTCCCCTAAAGAAAAATTACCTGGATTGCTGCACAAAGCCTGAAAGGCTACAAAGAATACATTTTACAATTTTTGTAGTGTGCGGAGTTTTGAAAATCTATAAAGAAAATTTAATCTCAGAAAGTTACTTCCATAATTTTCTACATTTTAGATTCCCACTGTAGTCATCCAATTGCTCTAAAGAATTGTGCCAACAATAAGTGAACAGACTCTGCCATAGTTAATTATATTGTAAGCCTTTACAATAGAACAGGTTCAAGTGCTTTATTGTCATTAAGAGTGACAATGTCATTTTAAAAACAAGCTCTTATATTTGTGCACAATTTATAGGAAGGATAACCACAGGTTTCTAATTATAGTCGTAACTGTAGACATATTACTAATAAAATTCCTCTAATTTGGGGGAAATAAAACCTTAACAGTTTTCAGTGGTTACAAAAATTGTCGGAAGGGCAGATCCTGTTCAAATGCATTTTCAGAGAACACAGTGTTCTTTAAAGCTGCTCAATTACCTACATGGCTTCATTAAGAATAAAGGAGCCCTTTTTGGAACTGAGGAGCATTTAAAAGTACTTTTCTAAGTTCTTTCCTCTTTCTCATCTTATTTTTCAGTTAATCCTTTGGCCATGGTGATTCTAACCAGCACCTTCAGAGATCAGACCTAATTGTAAACCGCCTTTATAAAAGTTTGTATCTTGACCATTTTTAAGTGTAAAGGCTATCTTCTGTTTCTATCCTGCATCTACTTTGTCATAAGTAATGTGACAAGGAGTTGCAGTGTCATAAGATCAACAGTCATAATTCAGAATCAAGGATAAGAACTGTCATTTCATTTTTATGTTTGAACCAAGAATTTAAACATTCACCTTCAAAAAAGGACAGAATAATTCTAAGGTAAACAGGAAAATGACTTATCATTTTCTCATTTTGATAAAAGGCAACATTGTTCTCTACTTGTTTCCTTGACTGCCCAATAGCTGAGCCTCAGACCCTTCTATCCTCTCCCCACTGGTCTCAAGATCACAAGCCAAAGGTCCAAACCAAGAACCTTGCAGAAATAGTAGCCACTGTCTCCATCCAAGCCATGATCTGGCCACCAAATGTATTTCCATGATGGTTTGCATGGGGTGGGAGGACAAGTTCAATGCTCTGCACAGAGGTGCCCCTCGTGGAAACCATTCCTTCTTCTTCATCACAAGTGGGATCTGAAAGGTGAATGTGAACAAAGATGGTGGAGTTAAATGCAGAACCTGAGGCTACAGCCTTTCCTTCAACTCATGGGATTTTTTAGAAAACATAAATTATTACCAAAGACTTAAAACTCCTGAAGAAATGAATAGGCTTTATTTACAGTGAATTGGATAAGACCACAGATCAGAAAGGGCATTTTAGAGATTGTATTCCAACCCTGTTTTACAAGTCAACCAGAATTTTTTTTTTTTTTTTTTTTGAGGTACGCGGGCCTCTCACTGTTGTGGCCTCTCCCGTTGCGGAGCACAGGCTCCGGACGCGCAGGTTCAGCGGCCATGGCTCACAGGCCCAGCCGCTCCGTGGCATGTGGGATCTTCCCGGACAGGGGCACGAACCCGTGTCCCCTGCATCGGCAGGCGGACTCTCAACCACTGCACCACCAGGGAAGCCCTCAACCAGAATTTTGATTAAAAGAATGTTTAAGTTTAAGTTTGAGTTGCTTCAGGTGGAAGAGGGGCAGATCAGAGCAGGTCAGGGCAGAAAGAAATTTGGGGATTGATGGATATATTATTATCTTGATTGTGGTGATGGTTTCATGGGGGTATACATGTCTCAAGACCTATCAAGTTGTACACTTTAAGTATGGGCCATTTATGGTATGTTAATAAAGTTATTAAAAAGAAAGGGATTTGAGCTTTAAAGGGCCACAGACACTGAAAATCTAGAATAGTTTGCTGTTTGATAAACTTCAGAATGGGAATATGGCCTCCCGTAGTTACTGTTTTGTAATGAATGCAGTCACAAACAGAAAAGACACAATACATTGTACTTCTTAGTGTCATTCTACTTCTTTTGAATCATATCTGCTTCATTTACTGACAAATTGGTTTTGACTCTCAACAATGGAGAAATCATCTACTTTGGCGGCAAAGCAGTAAAATGTATTCAGTTATATTGCCTGCATCATCAAGGGAATTACCAGCTAGGCTTATATCTCACGTACTATTGTTGAGGAGGTGGGAGAAAGAATTACAGAGTAGGGCACCATCCTGGTTGTACCGTCAGAGGCACAGCTGAGCTTTCAGTGTGAGAGCACAGACATGCCCGGCTGTTTTTGGTAACTGGGAATGGAGCCTTTCTTATCACAGTCACATATAAGTGAGCAGAGAAGAGTGGTTACAGAGATTTAACTCCATTTCCTGATCTAATTATTATATTTTTCATTAATTGATGGTATTTTTCTTTTATGTTTTTTCCCCTTCATTCCACTGATCATTTCAGTACCCTGCTTAAAAACATGCAGTGACTTCCCCTTGGCCTATTAGAAGAACCTAAATCATTCCTATGGCCCCAAGCCCTTCCTTTCCTGTCTGGCCTATGCCTACCTCTCCAGCCCCAGCTAGTCTGATTTGCTCCTAGCACCCCTTCCCCTCTCAAGCTCTCTCTCCCTTTGTTCCAACCACAATAGCCCTTTTTCAGTTCCTGTAACTAAATGTTGCCCTCAACATCAGGGCATTTGTACATGGTGCTCCTTCTGTCGGCGGCAGTTCCACCGGCCACCCACACTTTCTTCCACTTACCTCCTATTCTCTCTTGGCCCATCTCAGTCACTACTTCCTCAGGAAAGCCTTCTCTGACCACAGCAACCCCACTATTATGAGCTCCCACTTGTACCTTTCTTTCACGGTTATAATTTTATGTTTATTTGTGTGATCTTTGATTATCTGACCCCCTATATCCTAAGCTCCTTTGGGCAAGGACTGATTTTTTAAAATTCTAATAAAATTCCAGAATGTGGGTGCTCAGTCAATATTTATTGAATGAATAAATGGATGAATAAACTTAACTTTGCTGATTTATTCCACGTTCACAGTCCTTACTAACAACAGAATATTTTTAGGTAACAAAATGATTGTACTGATTTATACTTCTGTCTGTTATTACAGTTCCTACTGCTCCCCATTTTCACTTAAATAGTATTGTGGACTCCTCAATTTTTCCAATTTCATGGGTGTGAAATAGTGTCTCATGGAGGTTATAATTTGCATTTCCCTGATTAATGATGAGGTCCAACATCTTTTCATATGTATATGGAACTTTCATGTTACCCTTTAATGAAATGTCAATGTTGTTTGCTTCAAATGTTACTTCTCCCCCTTTCTTTTTCTCCTCTCTTCCTGGAACTTTGATTAGATGCTTGTTAGACTTCTTACTCCATTCTCTATATCTCCTAATCTCTCATATATTTCCCATTTCTTTGTCTATCCATCTGCATTCTAGGTAACTTCTTCAGATTTACTTTTCCAGTTTACTATCTTAGATGCTGTTTAATTCATCCATTGAGTTTTTTTTTTAATTTTTATTTATTTATTTTGTTTGCATTGGGTCTTCATTGCTGCACGTGGGCTTTCTCTAGTTGTGGCGAGCCAGGGCTACTCTTCGTTGTGGTGCACGGGCTTCTCATTGTGGTGGCTTCTCTTGTTGGGGAACATGGGCTCTAGGCACACGGGCTTCAGTATTTGTGGCGTGTGGACTCAGTAGTTGTGGCTCACAGGCTTTAGAACGCAGGCTCAGTAGTTGTGGCACACAGACTTAGTTGCTCCATGGCATGTAGGAACTTCCCAGACCAGGGATCAAGCCCATGTCCCCTGCACTGGCAGGCAGATTCTTAAGCACTGTACCACCAGGGAAGTCCCATTCACTGAGTTTCAAATTTTAATTATTATATATTCTTTTTATAGAAATTCCTTTTGCTTCTTTGTCAAGTAGTCTAGGTCATTTTCTTGTTCCTATATAATACTTTTGATACTCTTTTCTTAAAATATATTAATGTTCTTACTGCACATTCTTTATATGGTAAATTCAATATCTGTAGTCTTTGTGGACCACATTCTATGGTCTGGTGCTTTTTTGGATTTAGGTGACTTATTTTTGTCTTTTATAATTTTTGACTAGGAGCTCACATTCCTTGGATCTTTATCTGTGACAGTTCTTAAGGGCTGGGCTTAAAGTCATTTCTTCACAGAGGATTTGTATTTGTGGCTGCAGATCATCCGTGGGTACATAGCACAGTACCACTTCACACTAAGTATCACTTGGTCTGTTTTGGGCCAAACAAATTATGTGAATTCTGACACCACATCTGCTTGAGAATGTAGTTGTGATTGAACCCTCAAAGAGAAACAGTTTTTTTCCATTCCACCTAGGGCTAAGTGGAAAGCATCCCTACCAGAGCTCTCTGAGGGGTGGGATTTTTCCAGTTGACCCACTGAGGGTATCATTTTGGGGGTGTTGCAGCTCCAGGTATGGTTCCTTGATCCAACCTTCCACCTGGCTGTGTCTCCTGAGCCCTGGCAGGCCCATTAAAACACAGCTCTAGGTCTGGCACATACAGGTTCCTCCTGAGTAAATGCCAACTCTTGTATCTCCTTATACTGCTGAATTTGTGTTTCTAATCATTTGTGGACTTCAAGGCTTTCTCTTATTTTTTTGCCTGCTGAGATGTGTTTGCAAAGATGTTTGTAAATATTTCATCCAGAAATTTTAGTTTTTTTCAGACTCCAAGTCCACCATAGTGCTGTAATCAGAATTGGATTGTTTCCTAAAGTGATCCTTAAAAAGCATATGAAGTCTTAAATTCCTTCCAACTTCTTTTTTAAGTACTGATTTTGTTAGATAATTTTCTATAAACATCCAAAACCAGTATTGATTGAGATTTTTTAAGGTTAATTTCTCTTACTCAAATGGTACTTTTTTGTTTCAAAATAAATTAATATAAATTATCTGTAAACTATATTGTTAAATGAAAAAAAGAAAGGTGCATACTTGTTTGAATATTGTGTTACCAGGATAAAATAAAAAATTGAGAGGACCTTATACTGTGAGAGACATTGTAAAGACTCAAATATAAGGCAACTCCTTTTCTGAGGGATAATTAAAGAAAAAGCTACTTGATTCCTATGAAGACATACATGGCCTACACTAGGACACATAGAGGAGATAACTAGGGCAGGTCATATGTGTATAAGCATCAGCTATGACATCTACGCAGAAATATATTGAGTATAGGGGACCTTGGTGCAGAAGTATGCCTATTTGAGGTAATTGCCAATCAATGGGGAAATAGGGCTCTTCCAGGTTTAGAGATCAGTCTAGGCTCACAGCTCTGGCTGTGTACCCATGTTAAGTACAATAAACAAATGTCACCCTTTCTACAGGCTTCCAAACAGGGGCATACTCATCTGGAGGTCAATTTCAATTCTTGTAATTTGGATGTTCATTAAGTATTGTGTCATTCTGCTTGTACAATTTTACATTTATCCCGCATTTTCTGGTCAGGAACTCTGACCTGAATTGAGGTTATTCTAGCTCTGGTTTTCTTTCTCATTACTGGAAAGGATCAATAAACCACAGAATACACATTCTTCTCAAGTGCACATGGAACATTCTCCAGGATAGATCACATGCTAGGCCACAGTCATATAATTAAAGTTCCTGTAAGTAGATTTACTGACCATCAAACTTGCCACTTTCCTTCATCAAGTTTTTAAAAGTATCTTCATGTTGTAATCGAACTTTCCTTCTCTCAGAAGCCAGATTATGTTCCACATGATCTTGTTCAGTTAGAAGTGTGACTGGTTTTAAATGAATCTAGAGAAAGAAAAACAGTTATCTTTCATTGCCCTGTTAAACTATAAAAGCACATCATGAATTTCGCAAAAACAAATGATATGCTACATTGTTTTCTAACTCAAAGTAAATAGAGCATTTATGGGTGTTTATATATGCATTTTATTTTGACTTAATTTTTTTCTTAAAATATTTTTAAACTAAAAAAAATCAACATAGACTTAATTATTTGTTCATATAATATGTGCCTTAAAAAGTTTTCCAAATATTAATTTTCCCTGATTTAAAAAATTTTCAACAGAACTACAAAATTAAAAATTCTTCAGATTAATGAGTGAGGGGAGGGACTTTGACTCCACTAAATTCTTATCAAGAAATGCTTTCTACCTTTTGCAAAATTAATCTATCAAAGGGAGAGAATAAAGATGTTCTAGAGAAAGCTATCATGTACCAAGAGATATTCCCAATTTGGAAATTTCAACACATGGTGAAAACATTGTCTAATAAGCAAACTGAAAAAATCAGTAAGTCAGAATAAAACTCTAACTGACCTCCAGAAACCTGGAAATGTGATGCAACAGAATGAAATATAAACAAAGAAAACAGTAGCAAAGATCAATAAAACTAAAAGCTGGTTCTTTGAGCAGATAAACAAAATTGATAAACCTTTACCCAGACTCATCAAGAGCAACAAAATGCTAGGAAACAGAATCCAACAACACATTAAACAGATCATACACAATGATTAAGTGGGGTTTATCCTAGGAATGTAAGGATTCTCCAATATACACAAACCATTCAATGTGATACACCATATTAACAAATTGAAGGATAAAAACCATATGATAATCTCAATAGATGCAGCAAAAGCTTTTGACAAAAGTCAACACCCATTTTATTATAAAAACTCTCCACAAAGTGGGCATAGAGGGAACCTACCTCAACATAATAAAGCCCATATATGGCAAATCCACAGCAAACATCACTCTCAATGGTGAAAAACTGAAAGCATTTCATCTAAGACCAGGAACAATACAAGTATGTACACTCTCACCACTATTATTCAACACAGTTTTGGAAGTCCTAGCCAGGGCAATCAGAGAGGAAAAACAGGAAAGGAATACAAATTGGAAAAGAAGAAGTAAAACTGTTACTGTTTGCAGATCACATGATACTATACATAGATAATCCTAAAGATGACACCAGAAAGCAACTAGAACTAATCAATGAATTTGGTAAAGTTTCAGGATACAAAATTAACGCACAGAAATCTCTTGCATTCCTATACACTAACAAAGTTCAGAAAGAGAAATTAAGGAAACAATCCTATTCACCATTGCAACAAAAAGAATAAAATACTTAGGAATAAACCTACCTAAGGAGGTAAAAGACCTGTATGCAGAAAACTAGAAGGCACTGATGAAAGAAATCAAAGATTTCACAAACAGATGGAGAGATATACCATGTTCTTGGATTGGAAGAATCAATATTGTGAAAATGACTATACTACCCAAAGCAATCCAGAGATTCAATGCAATCCATATCAAATTACCAATGATATTTATTACAGAACTAGAACAAAAAATCTTAAAATTTCTATGGAGACACAAAAGATCCTGAATAGCCAAAGCAATCTTGAGGGAAAAACACAGAGCTGGATGAATCAGACTCCCTGACTTCAGACTATACTACAAAGCTACAGTAATCAAGACAATATGGTACTGGCACAAAAACAGAAATATAGTTCAATGGAACAGGATAGAAATCCCAGAGATAAACCCATGCACCTGTTGTCAACTAATCTATGACAAAGGCAGCAAGGATATACAGTGGAGAAAAAAACAGTCTCTTCAATAAGTGGTGATTGGAAAACTGAACAGCTGCATGTAAAACAATGAAATTAGAACACTCCCTAACACCATACACAAAAATAAACTCAAAATGGATTAAAGACCTAAATGTAAGACCAGACACTATAAAATTCTTAGAGGAAAACATAGAAGAACACTCTTTGCCATAAATCACAGCAACATCTTTTTTGACTCACCTCCTAGAGTAATGGAAATAAAAACAAAAGTAAACAAATGGGACCTAATGAAACTTAAACACTTTTGCACAGCAAAGGAAACTACAAACAAGACAAAAAGACAACACTCAGAATGGGAGAAAATATTTGCAAACGTATCAACAGACAAAGGATAAATCTCCAAAATATATAAATAGCTCATGCAGCTCAATATTAAAAAAACAAACAGCCCAATCCCAAAGTGGGCAGAACACCTAAATAGACTTTTCTCCAAAGAAGACATACAGATGGCCAGGAAGCACATGTAAAGCTGCTCAACATTACTAATTCTTAGAGGAATTGCAAATCAAAACTACAATGAGGTATCACCTCACACCAGTTAGAATGGGCATCATCAGAAAATCTACAAAGAACAAATGCTGGAGAGGGCATGGAGGAAAGGGAACCCTCTTGCACTGTTGGTGGGAATGTAAACTGAACAACTAATGAGAACTTGCTGTATAAACTAACTAAATAAATAAAATGTTAAAAAAAATAACGCTTAGACTAAATGCAGATCCTCCCCTAGGCACTCTGACCCTAAAAAGAAAAGCCAAGAAATTATGAGTAAGTCCGCAGCAGACAAGGGACATGCTGCTCTGGGCCAAAGCAAGGCAAGCCCACTGGGCACCCACATGAGGCCAACATATTTCTTTTAAGGGTGTTTTTACCCTATATATGCCCTGCAGCTTATGTTTAAACTTCAATAACTCAGCAACTTTGACATTATTCCTTTAGGTATGAAAAAGTGATTGGACCATAAGACACAACTGCTAGCTAAAATGCACTTGCTTTAAAAAAATATTTTAACTCAATTTTGAGTTATATAACCACAAAAGAAAAGAACTAAACCAGCAAGCAATATTGTGGGGAAACAGACATGACCTTCAGATCATTTAAAACACGTTTTTTTCTCTTTCACGAACTGGCTACATCTCTCATTTTCTCTAAGCAGTTAATACTATGATATTACCACATAAATATTGGTGAAAATTACGATAAGTATTGGTGAGTAACAAATCTTGGGAAAGTATATCTCACGGTGAAAAGAAATGTCCCTTATTCCATAATAATTCTGATGCTTATACTTCTGTTGATATGTCCCTGAATTACATGCTAGATACTCTTCACAAAGAAATTTACCTTTTCTTTTCCAACTGGTTTGGCTACAAACGTAGAGAAAGCCACACTAACAAGTTTCTCAATGCCAGTGAACATGTCCTGTACTGTGACCTTGATGCTGATCTAAAAAGGAAAGAAAAATAAATTCAAAACTTTTCAGCCATCTAGACAACAGATGAGACTGCAGCATTCAAAATTCATTTATGCACTTCACCATTGTTTTGTTTTTTGAATAAAACCAGCATTTCAATTTACTTTTAACCAATACTGTCCTCTCAATGATTTTCTATAAAATTGGAAAAATATTTTTTTCTGATTATAGAAAAATATATATTTACCATGAAAAATTTGGTAAGTATAAAAATAGATAAATGATAAAGATGGAATCTGACAATCAAGAGTAAATATTATCAGTAATTCCATCACTCAGATTAATAGTTACTAACCTTTATATAAAATTTCTTCCAGTTTTATATATATACATATGTATGAAATGTATCTATATGTATATAGTTGTGTCTGTATGTGTGTATACACACACACACAAAAGATTATTATACTGTATTTACAATTTTAAAACGAAATTTTTTGGCATTTATATGATAAGTATTTTCTAATCCCACTATTACTAAATGTGCTTTTGAAAACAAGATATTAATGAATTCCTTATAGCCCATCAGAGAGATGCACCATAACTTTTTTTTAAATCTTTAGTCTGAGTTTTATAACCAAGATGACATGGACAGAATGTTATTTGCAGTCATGTTATTTGCAGCTTTGTTTTCTCTTTCAGGAGTTTTATTTTTCAGGAATAGCAAGAAAGTAGTTGAGACATTTTATGGTGACACCACAGTGGACTGGATTTCCCCATGTGAAGAACTCTGAAGCTCTGGTTTCATGATCACACACTGCAGAAGTGTAGGTAAACTCGGGAACATAGCCCAGAGAAATAATACTACCTTCTTGAAATAGTGGGCAACCTCGGGCATCTTAGTTCAGCACTGTGTTATCAATGATTAATATCTATTTCTACATCTTCGCCAAGTACATCACACACAAAAATAATCATCAATTGGTGATTCACTTAACTTATGAAACCAAATTAGTATTTGCATGGTAAACATAAGTTAACTAGATGGTGATTAACCAAATTTAAACCATCCATTTTCAACTCCCAACAACTCTCAACCCCACATAGCTTTCTACTTTCAGAAAAATAGGCAAATGAAAAATAGAATAGACAACTAATAGTAAAAACAAAGTTACAATTCTGGAGAGTTAAAACAAGTTCCAAACATTGTCTTCTATTAGAACAGTTAATTTAGTTATGTACAATGGCCAAATGTCTCGAAAACATATGCCAGGGAGAATTTCACTTTGTGTCATTACAGAGTGGGTCAGATTGGAATTACGTCCTATGAAAACAACTGGAAAATTAGACCAAGTATAGGAAGCAACTATTTTCACACATAGGACAACAGACAACACAGACCTGTGATCTCCAAGGAAAGGGAGATAAATGAAGGGAGCACTTGCATTTCCTGGGTTCTCAGCCTGCACATAATTCCCAGACTATGACCAAGGAGGGGAAATGGAAACTTGCAGAATTGAAGAACCAGAAATCAAGGAGATCAAGGCAGCTGAGATTATCCCAGAAAGGAGGGAGCTACAAAAGGAAAGAATTCCAGGTATGTGCATATTGTTCCTGTTGAGTGTTCGGGTTGATACCAGTCTGAGCATGTGTAGGGTGAAATCCGACAAAGCCAGAAAAGAACAGCTTCTGAGGAAGAAACAGTTATTGTAAGGTAAACAGTTCCAAGAGCTCATACAGCGCTAGGAATCTGGTGTTCCCTCCAGCCAGACCTCAGTGAATACACAACACATTCATAGAGGCCATAGAAGACCACAACTTAGTAGAGGGACTAAATTAGCCCTAGATGGGGCTAGCATTTATTTTTCTTAAGATAAGAAATCTGTGCTTTCAAACTCACCGGGTTCTTTTTGTAGCTTTTAGTCAAACTTCCTCTGGAAATTCTAGCTGCTATCAGGGAATAGGAAGAAAGGAGAAAAGAAAGGGAACTTTCATCTGTGTATGGGCTGAATATAAAGGAGAGTGCTGTCTCTCAGGGGAAAGGCTAGACCCAGAGGCTACTGTGAGGCAAAGCTCAAGAACCCCATAGCTGAGAAATCAGGATCCAAAAGCACCATCATAAACTGTCTCTGACAGAGCTCATTTTATCCACAAGTTTTTATTACCTTTCTGATTTCTTCAAGTTTTTTTCTATTCTATTTATAAACATACTGGGAGAAAGTGACTAAATCAGGGTAAAGCCATCACCATAGGTGTGGTTATTGCCAAAATAGTTCTTTTATGGGTTGATTTGTGTCCCTCACCAAATCTGGTACCTCAGAATGTGACCTTATTTGAAAATAGGGTGTAATTAGTTGAGATGAGATCCCTCTGGAGTAGGATGGACCCCTAATCCAATATGACTGATGTCCTTATAAAAAGGGAAAATTTGGGGTGGGTGCCTTCAAGATGGCAGAGGAGTAAGACATGGAGATCACCTTCCTCCCCACAAATACATCAAAATTACATCTACATGTGGAACAACTCCTAAAGAACACCTACTGAATGCTGGCAGAAGATCTCTGACTTCCCAAAAGGCAAGAAACTCCTCAGGTACCTGCGAAGGGCAAAAGAAAAAAGGAAAAACAGACAAAAGAATAGGGACCTGACCTGCACTTTGGGGAGGGAGCTGTAGGAGGAAAAACTTCCACACACTAGGAAGCCCGTTCACGGGCAGGGACAGGGGTGGGGGGTGGGGGGGAAGCTTTGGAACCACGGAGGAGAGCTCAGCAACAGGGGTGCAGAGGGCAAAGCGGAGAGATTCCCACACAGAAGATCGGTGCTGACCAGCACTCACCAGGCCAAAAGACTCGTCTGCTCACCCGCCGGGGCGGGCGGGGGCTGGGAGCTGAGGCTGGGCTTTGGAGGTCACATCCCAGGGAGAGGACTGGGGTTGGCTGCATGAACACAGCCTGGAGGGGGCTAGTGCGCCACAGCTAGCTGGGAGGGAGTCCAAGAAAAAGTCTGGACCTGCCTAAGAGGTAAGAGACCATTGTTTAGGGGTGTGTGAGGAGAGGGAATTCAGAGCACCGCCTAAATGAGCTCCAGAGTTGGGCGTGAGCCGTGGCTATCAGCGCAGACACCAGGGATGGGCATGAAATGCTAAGGCTGCTGCTGCAGCCACCTAAGAGCCTGTGTGCAAGCACAGGTCACTATCCATACCTCCCCTCCTGGGAGCCTGTGCAGCCCGCCACTGCCAGGGTCCTATGATCCACGGACAACTTCCCCGGGAGAACACACGGCACACTTCAGGTTATTGCAACGTCACACTGGTCACTGCTGCTGCAGGCTCGCCCCACCTTCCATACCCCACCTACCCCCAGCATGAGTGAGCCAGAGCCCCGTAATCAGCCGCTCCTTTAACCCTGTCCTGTCTGGATAGGGAACAGATGCCCTCAGGAAACTTACACGCAGAGGCGGGGCCAAATCCAAAGCTGAACCCCAGGAGCTGTGCGAACAAAGAAGAGAAAGGGAAATTTCTCCCAGCAGCCTCAGGAGCAGCGAATTAAACCTCCACAATCAACTTGATGTACCCTGCATCTGTGGAATACCTGAATAGATAACAAATCATCCCAAAATTGAGGTGATGGACTTTGGGAGCAGCTGTAGATTTGGAGTGTGCTTTCTCCAAATAATTTGTTTCTGGTTTTATGTTTATCGTAGTTTAGTATTTAGAGCTTATTCTCATTGGTAGATTTCTTTATTGATTTGGTTGCTCTCTTCTTTAATTTTTTTTTTGTGGTATGCGGGCCTCTCACTGTTGTGGCCTCTCCTGTTGAAGACCACAGGCTCCGGACGTGCAGGCTCAGCGGCCATGGCTCACGGGCCCAGCTGCTCCACGGCATGTGGAATATTCGCGGACTGGGGCGCAAACCTGCCTCTCCTGCGTCGGCAGGCGGACTCTCAACCACTGTGCCACCAGGGAAGCCCTAATTTTTATCCTTTTTCTCTTTTTGTGAGTGTGTATGTGTATGCTTCTTTTTGTGATTTGTCTGTATAGCTTTGCTTTTGCCATTTGTCCTAGGGTTCTGACTGTCCATTTTGTTTGTTTGCTTGTAACTATAGTTTTTAGTGCTATAATCAACTTTTTTGGTTTGGTTACTCTCTTCTTTCTTTCTCTCTTTTTTAAATTATTTTTTTATTTTTAATAACATATTTTATTCTTTTTTTCTCTCTTCCTCCTTCCCTCACTCCATCTCTTCCTTCCTTCCTTCCTTCCTTTCTCCCTTTTTTTTCTGAGACGTGTGGCTGACAGGGTCTTGGTGCTCTGGCTGGGTGTCAGACCTCAGGCGGGAGAGCCGAGTTCAGGACATTGGTCCACCAGACACCTCCAAGCCCCACATAATATCAAATGACAAAAACTCTCCCAGAGATCTCCATCTCAAAGCTAAGACCCAGCTCCACTCAACGACCAGCAGGCTACAGTGGTGGACACTCTATGCCAAACAACTAGAAAGACAGGAACACAGACACACCCATTAGCAGAGAGGCTGCTTAAAATCATAATAAGTTCACAGACACCCCAAAACACACCACCGGGCCTGGTCCTGCCCACCAGAAAGACAAGATCCAGCATCATCCACCAGAACGCAGGCACCAGTCCCCTCTACCAGGAAGCCTACACAACCCACTGAACCATGCTTACCCACTAGGAGCAGACACCAAAAACAATGGGAACTATGAACCTGCAGGCTGTGAAACGGAGACCCCAAACACAGTAAGTTAAGCAAAATGAGAAGACAGAGAAATACACGGCATATGAAGCAGCAAGGTAAAAACCTACCAGACCAAACAAATGGAGAGGAAATAGGCAGTCTACCTGAAAAAGAATTCAGAGTAATGATAGTAAAGATGATCCAAAATCTTGGAAATAAGAATGGAGAATATACAAGAAACATTTAACAAGGATCTAGAAGAACTAAAGAGCAAACAATGATGAACAGCACAATAAATGAAATTAAAAATTTTCTAGAAGGGACTTCCCTGGTGGTGCAGTGGTTGAGAGTCCGCCTGCCGATGCAGGGGACACGAGTTTGTGCCCCAGTCCGGGAGGATCCCACATGCCGCAAAGCAGCTGAGCCTATGAGCCATGGCTGCTGAGCCTGTGCATCTGGAGCCTGTGCTCCACAACAGGAGAGGCCACAACAGTGAGAGGCCCGCATACCATAAAAAAAAAAAAATTCTCCAGAAGGAATTAATAGCAGAATAATAGAAGAACAGATAAGTGACCTAGAAGATAAAATAGTGGAAATTGCTACAGAGCAGAATAAAGCAAAAAAAAAAAAAAGGGAAAAATGTAAAAAAAAAAAAAAAAAAAAAAAAAAAAAAAAAAAAAAAAAGAATTGAGGACAATCTCAGAGACCTCTGGGACAACAATAAACACACCAACATTCGAATGATAGGGTTCTCAGAATAAGAAGAGGGGATAAAAAGGGACTGGGAAAATATTTGAAGAAATTATAGTTGAAAATTTCCCTACTATGGGTAAGGAAATAATCATGTCCAGGAAATGCAGAGAGTCCCATACAGGATAAATCCAAGGAGAAACATACCAAGACACATATTAATCAAACTATCAAAAATTAAATACAAAGAAAAAATATTAAAAGCAGCAAGGGAAAAGCAACAATTAACATACAAGGGAATCCCCATAAGGTTAACAACTGATTTTTCAGCAGAAACTGCAAGCCAGAAGGGAGTGGCAGGACATATTTAAAGTGATGAAAGGGAAAAACCTATAACCAAGATTACTCTACCCAGCAAGGATCTCATTCAGATTCAACAGAGAAATTAAAACCTTTACAGACAAGCAAAACCTAAGAGAATACAGCACCACCAAACCAACTCTACAAAAAATGCTAAAGGAACTTCTCTAGGCAGGAAACACAAGAGAAAGAAAAGACTTACAATAACAAACCCAAAACAATTAAGAAAATGGTAATAGGAACATACGTATCAATAATTACCTCAAATGTAAATGGATTAAATGCTCCAACCAAAAGACATAGACTGGCTGAATGGATACAAAAACAAGACCTGAAAGAACAAGAAATGTCTATTTAGGTCTTCTGCCCATTCTTGGATTGGGTTGTTTTTTTGACATTGAGCTGCATGAGCTGCTTGTATATTTTGGAGATTAATCCTACAATGGAGTCAGGGAGCCTGATTCCTCCAGCTCCACTTTTTTCCTCAAGATTGCTTTGG
The DNA here is from genome assembly GCF_003031525.2 of Neophocaena asiaeorientalis asiaeorientalis. Lineage (NCBI taxonomy): Eukaryota > Metazoa > Chordata > Mammalia > Artiodactyla > Phocoenidae > Neophocaena > Neophocaena asiaeorientalis. The sequence continues at coordinate 2,624,042 of NW_020174269.1, forward strand.
CTATTTGGGGTATTTTTTGTTTCCATACAAACTGTGAAATTTTTTGTTCTAGTTCTGTGACAAATGCCATTGGTAGTTTGATAGGGATTGCATTGAATCTGTAGATTGCATTGAGAAGGATAGGTATTAGCTCTTCTCTAAATGTTTGACAGAATTCACCTGTGAAGCCATCTGGTCCTGGGGTTTTGTTTGTTGGAAGATTTTTAATCACAGTCTCAATTTCAGTTCTTGTGATTGGCCTGTTTGTATTTTCTATTTCTTCCTGGTTCAGTCTCAGGAAGTTGTGCATTTCTAAGAATTTGCCCATTTCTTCCAGGTTGTCCATTTTATTGGCATATAGTTGCTTGTAGTAATCTCTTATGATCCTTTGTATTTCTGCAGTGTCAGTTGTTACTTCTCCTTTTTCATTTTTATTCTACTGATTTCAGTCTGCTCCCTTTTTTTCTTGATGAGTTTGGCTAATGGTTTATCAATTTTGTTTATCTTCTCAAAGAAACCTCTTAGTTTTATTGATCTTTGCCTATCGTTTCCTTCATTTCTTTCTCATTTATTTCTGATCTAATCGTATGATTTCTTTCCTTTTTCTAACTTTGGGTTTTTTTGTTCTTCTTTCTCTAATTGCTTTAGGTGTAAAGTTAGGTTGTTTATTTGAGATGTTTCTTGTTTCTTGAGGTAGGATTGTATTGCTATAAACTTCTCTCTTAGAACTGCTTTTGCTACATCCCATAGGTTTTGGGTTGTCATGTTTTCGTTGTCATTTGCTCCTAGGTATTTTTTGATTTCCTCTTTGATTTCTTCAGTGATCTCTTGCTTATTCAGTAGCATATTGTTTAGCCTCCATGTGTTTGTATTTTTTACAGATTTTTTTCCTGTAATTGATATCTAGTCTCATAGCATTGTGATCAGAAAAGTTACTTGATACAATTTCAATTTTCTTAAATTTACCAAGGCTTGACTAGTGACCCAAGATATGGTCTATCCTGGAGAATGTTCCAAGGGCACTTGAGAAGAAAGTGTAATCTGATGTTTTTGGAGGGAATGTCCTATAAATATCAATTAAGTCATCTTGTGTAATGTGTCATTTAAAGCTTGTGTTTCCTTATTTATTTTCATTTTGGATGATCTGTCCATTGGTGAAAGTGGGGTGTTAAAATCCCTTACTATTATTGTGTTACTGTTGATTTCCCCTTTTATGGCTGTTAGCTTTTGCCTTATGTATTGAGGTGCTCCTTTTTTGGGTGCATAAATATTTACGATTGTTATATCTTCTTCTTGGATTGATCTCTTGATCATTATGTAGTGTCCTTCTTTGTCTCTTGTAATGGTCTTTATTTTAAAGTCTATTTTTTCTGATATGAGAATTGCTACACCAGCTTTCTTTTGATTTCCATTTGCATGGAATATCTTTTTCCATCCCCTTACTTTCAGTCTGTATGTGTCCCTAGGTCTGAGGTGGGTCTCTTATAGACAGCATATGCAGCTCAATATCAAAAAAACAACCCAATCCAAGAATGGGCAGAAGACCTAAATAGACATTTCTCCAAAGAAGATATACAGATTGCCAACAAACACATGAAAGGATGCTCAACATCACTAATCCTTAGAGAAATGCAAATCAAAACTATAATGAGTTATCACCTCACACCTGTCAGAATGGCCATCATCAAAAAATCTACAAACAATAAATGCTGGAGAGGGTGTGGAGAAAAGGGAACCCTCTTGCACTGTTGGTGGGAATGTATATTGATACAGCTACGATGGAGAACAGTATGGAGGGTCCTTAAAAAACTAAAAATAGAACAACCATATGACCTACCAATCCCACTACTGGGCATATACCCTGAGAAAACCATAATTCAAAAAGAGTCATGTACCCCAATGTTTATTGCAGCTCTATTTCCAATAGCCAGGACATGGAAGCAACCTAACTGTCCACCTATTGATGAACAGATATAGAAGATGTGGCACATATATACAATGGAATATTAGCCATATAAAGAAATGAAATTGAGTTATTTGTAGTGAGGTGGATGGACCTTAGAGACTGTCATACAGAGTGAAGTACATCAGAAAGAGAAAAACAAATACTGTATGCTAACACATATATATGGAATCTAAAAAAAAAAAAATTGGGTCTGAAGAACCTAGGGGCAGGACAGGAATAAAGACGCAGACATAGAGAATGGACTTGAGCACCTGAGGAGGGGGTAGGGTAAGCTGGGACGCAGTGAGAGAGTGACATCGACATATATACACTACCAAAAGTAAAATAGATAGCTAGTGGGAAGTAACCACATAGCACAGGGAGATCAGCTCAGTGCTTTGTGTCCACCTAGAGGGATGGGATAGGGATGGTGGGAGGGAGATGCAAGAGGGAGGACATATGGGGATGTATATATATATGTATAGCTGATTGACTTTGTTATAAAGCAGAAACACACCATAGTAAAGCAATTATACTCCAATAAAAATGTTAAAAAAAATTTTTTTAATAGGAAAATTTGGACACATACACACACACAGGGAGAACACCATGTGCAGATGAAGGCTGAGATCGGGGTGAAGCAAACCACTGGCAAACCACCAGAGGTTAGGAGGGAGGATGGGGGCAGATTCTCTCCCATAGGCCTTGGAAGGAACCAACCCTACTGACACCTTGATTTAGGACTGCTAGCCTCCAGAACAGTGAGACAATAAATTTCTGTTGTTTAAGGCACCTAATCTGTGAAACTTTGTCATAGAATCCCTAAGAAACAAATGTAAGTCCCTACATGTCTTTTGTGCCCAGAGATCAAAGGGACTGCTACTGAGCAAACTACAAGTTGCAACATGGGATCCATGAACTCCTTTCCTGCTATTTTAACCTGGATAGAGACTTCAAAAGCTCCCAAGAATTTTGTATTCATAGCTATAATAAAGAAAAGAAAACCAGGTAGGCAAAGAAGAAAAATCTAAGCTTCCCTTCTTGCTCCAATTACTCTGCCTTTCAAAAACTAGTTAATCGTGGGGCTAGTTTTCATTATAGGTGCAAATAATTAAGAAATAAAACCTATACCTGGCAAAGAACCAAGGGAGTGCCCTCCCTTGTATGTTTACTTTGTGTATATCCTTTTATGTAAAAATAGTTCATTGCATCACATTTAATTTTAGTAGCAGGGAAACACAGGCTTATTATTTACCTGTGAGCCTGACTACAGATTCAAGGGCCTTCTGAAATTCAGAATCACATGAACTCCAAGTTATTCCAGGCCTCCTCCTCTCTCCTCTGTAAACAATGAAGAAATGAGCACCAACAGGCAGAAGGAAGAAAAGGGAGCCTCTTACCTCCATGCTTGTGCTGAACGCTCTAGTAACTTTCGCTTTGATGGTTATAACTTGTCCAACTCTAGTTAAAAAAAAAAAAAACAGTAATTCTAGCACATCTCATTTCAGACTTGAAGATTCACTTAAATGTGTGTGCCATAGAACAGTTCCACCTTATGCTGATAATGTTCATGCATGAGAAACTCAATAACATAACAAGACAGCACTAAAAATAGATACTGATTATTGTAAACCACACAAGAGTTAGCTGACTACCTCTTTTTAACAGAAAACGGCCTTTGCAAAGATGGTGTGCAAAATGATTTCCAAATCTACAACAGATACTTGACTGTACCACAGCTGTTTGGTTAAGAGAAAACGAACACACATGCTAACTTATACAATTGATATTTTTAAATGTTGGTTAACAAATAAATGGTAAACATACAAGCAAGCAAACAAACTGAATACCTTCACTAGGTTTACAGGAGCCCTCAATGTTGCCAGATGATCCATTCACTCCACATTATTACTGGGACTCTGGTCATGTAACCCTAGTTGTTTCAAAGCTTTTGTGTTCTGGCCCTTCAGTCACCTAAGGGTCTACCCAATATAAGCCTCCTCAATTTTTCTCCCTGACTTCAAAGTTGAACTACATTCTCACTATTCTTCCCAATCTTCTGTTTCAGGGGAAGAAAAATAGATCTCTTCCAGACCTCTTTCTTTACCCGTGCCCTTGATCCCATCCTACTCTTACCTTTCCTCCTGCACCATGGCCTGGCTTAGGCAGATCTTTCCTCTTTTGTACCCTCAATCTCTTCCCCCTCCTTGACTCCTTATCAGTCTGTGAAAATGTTCAAGGCTTTTCCTTGCTAAAAATCTTTCTCTCAAGTTTATTCTATCACAACATTTTTTTCTCTTTTCCTCTATTATATTTCTCCATATTCAAACTTCCTAAAATAATCTTTTTCTTTTTCCAGCTCATACATTTAACAAATGTTTACTAAGTTACAACTAGTCCTGGCACTAAACTAAGACCTCAGGATACAGTGATTAACAAGACAAGGTTGATGACATCAAGGAGACCAGTCTTCACTTGGGACACCAGGATGCAGACAGATGAAGTGCAATGCTATGAAATTTTTCAAAAGGAAGAAAGAGTCAAGTATTGCAAAAACACCCAGAAGTGGCTAATTTGAAAAGTCAAGGAAGGAGCCATAGAAGAGGTAACATCTGAGATGGGTCTCAAAAGATTACAATTTTGTCAGGTTCAGAAGTTTGGGGGTTTTACCTCTCATTCACTTCTCAGCCACTCAAATCTAGCTGTTGCTTCCACATCTTACTCCTGATCTCTCAGAAGTCACTTCCTAACAGCTAAATCCAAGGTCTTCTCTCATTTAACAGCATCAATCAACCTCTTTCTTCAGGAAACCTTGTCTTCCCTTGGCTTCCAAAATACTGTTCTCTCTTCATTCTCAGTTTTCTTCACTGATTTCCCTTTCTTAATCCATCCCTTAATGGTAGCCATCTACCAAATTTATGTTCTTTGTTTTTTTTCATTTCAGCCTCTTCCTGAAGACCTTGTTCTCTTCCACAGTCCTATCATCTTTATAGAGATGATTCTCAAATCTAAATCTTTAGCCCGAACCTCATTCTTGAAACACAGAGCCATATTTTCAAACTTCTCTCAGCAGATTCAGCTAATGGTTATGGAGGCCCTTCTAGGCTGAGTGATAGCTGCTTACACACACATTACCTAATTTAACTTAATCCCCACACTTAGCACATGCAAACCCAAACCAATTTTCTCTTTTCCTTAAATTCGTTCCTCCTAGATTTCCTAGCTCTGTTTGGTAAAGTTTCTAGCAGAGATTTACAGTGATAACATGAGGAAGAGAGTCCCTCTTCAAAGCTACTGTAGTACTTTGTACTCATATACTACCAAAATCTTCTGCCTCTGCCTGTCAGACTCTGAGGAGGGGAAGCATCTTGCCACTTTTTTTTTGGCCACACCATACGGCATGTGTAACTTCCCTGACCAGGGCTCGATCCTGTTCCCCCTGCAGTGGAAGCACTGAGTCTTAACCACTGGACAACCAGGGAAGTCCACCTTGCCATGTTTTTGTCTCTTTTGTGAACTCTGCCCTTCCTTTAAAAGCAGGAGACATTCTGCTTTTCATTCTGCTAAAATCCCAAGTAAAATCAACTTCATAGCATGGCATTCAAGGTCTTCTGTTACCCAGCCCCACACTGCTGCTGGGGCATCATCTCTGCACGCCAGGCTTTCCCTAAGCACCCCCCACTTCTTCCCACCTCAATGCTTAGGCTCTTACATGTATGTACCTCATCTTGTGAAGTCCTTTTCCTAGTCACCAGTGAAAATCTATACCTCATTCAAGGCCCACATTAAATACTACCTCCATCATGATACTCTCATTGGTTCTCCAGTCAAAATGTACCTTTTTCTACCGCACAGAATTTATATCTCACCCTAGGCATGCATCCTATCATACTTTCTATTCTGATGACTACATATTTGTCTGACTTTCTTACCAGACTGAGTGACTGCCACACTTCAGCATTGTGTCATAAACATTCACATATTCTATTGAGCCTAGAGCAGTACTTTTGGTATATTCAATATATATTTTGAATTAAAAAAATATCTAATATGGGACTTCCCTGATGGCACAGTGGTTAAGACTCTGTGCTCCCAATGCAGGGGGCCCGGGTTCGATCTCTGGTCTGGAAACTAGATCCCACATGCATGCTGCAACCAAGAGTTTGCATGCCACAACTAAGGAGCCCGCCTGCCGCAACTAAGACCCGACGCAACCAAATAAATAAATATTTAAAAAATAATATGGCTTTTAAACAAATTGTATGGCTTTCTATATGTAGTTTTCAATTTTCTTTTTTTAATGGTGCAGGTCCCATATATTTTAGTGGCCACAAATCCTTTCTGATAACACAAACACAAAATGGTTCAAATGGCAAACCACACTTTAATGATGAGATTACTAGTTAAGTCTAAGTTACAGAATTTAGGATTGGAAAGTATATAACAGATGTTTTATTGCAATATACTGTTGGCATTCCTAAATTTAATAATGCTGCTTTAATCTGTTCCCAAATAAGTTTGGATTTTCAGTAATCTGTAATTGTGTTGAGTTACAAACACATGTCAACTTTTTCTACTTCAGGAAAAATCACATAGCTAGTATCTGTGCTTAGTCAATAGACCCAATAGACCTTTATCTATATCTACAAGTCTCTAGAATGTCAAGGACTCTTTCACTGACACTGCAGCTGCCTATGAGAACAAGCATTAGGAGATGTTCAATAAAGGTTGCTGATCACAAAGATAGAAGAAGTGGGTTGGAGAAAGCACTGGATAGAGCATAAGAAGATCCAGGCTCTAAGTGTCCTCTGTCCTTTGGCTGGCTCTGGGCCTTAGGCTTCAGTTTCTTATCAGTACAAAGAGATGATTGGGTTGAGTTCTAAAGGTCTTTCCATATCTATGATTCTAATGCCTACCAAAAATTTCTTTTGGGTTAGCTTTGGAGATATAACTTCTTTATGCATGTCGTTTTATTTAACTTAATTTTGTTTGTATATAAATGAATAAGTGCCAAATAGATAAATGTAAGCTGGAGGTTGTAGAGATGAAGTGGGCATCTCACTGGACAGACTACTTAGGGTTTTGAAAACAGGTGGCAGCTACCCCGTGGTCCTTGAGAACCATCCCAGACTAGAAACAGATGATCTTCTTCCTTTTTCTAAACATAACATAAGAAAAAGGAAGAGAGAAGATCATCTGTTTCTAGTCTGGGATGGTTCTTTTAGGATCAAGATATTCAAAAAGAAAAAAAAGAGATACAAACATAAAATCAGATAAATTAAGTAAAACCATATAACCCTAGTTTATTACAGTTATTAATGTAACCTCTTTAAAAAAAATAATTCCTAATTCTGTCCACCAAAAAGGCATAGAAATAATGACCAACCCTGCATCAGTGAGCATGTTAAACAGGTATACAATGAGCGGATACAAAATGTGGTAAATGCTATAGGACAAATGACCAGGTTTCTTTAAAAAACAAATTGCAAGAGAAAAGAAGAAAGGGAAATTTTTATGTTAAAGGTCATATCAGCCATATTGGATCCTGATTCAATCCATAGACCAATTGTTTAAATTAAAAAAAAATTTTTTTTTGAGACCATTGGGAATGATAGTTTTTCTTAATGGTATTGCAGTTACGTTGTTATGTTTTCTAAAAGAGCCCTGATCTTTTAGAAATATATACTGAAATATTCAGAGATGATGTCTGGGATTTGCTTCAAAATAATCCAGGTATGTGGGGGAGTATGGAAGGGTATTGATAAAACAACAGCATTTATGAGTTGATTATTGTTGTAGTTAGGTGTTGGGTCCTTGGGGATACATGGTGGTATTCTCTCTACTTTTGTATATGGTTGAAAGATTTGTGTATCTTGAAATTTTCTATAATAAGAGATGGTAAAACATATACACACTCCTACACATAAAATGTTTTTCATAATTTAACACCTCTACTCAGATGAATTAATGTTTACCCAACAACCTAATGATGAAATTCACCATCATAGAGATACTTATTATCATTAATAGTAAAGGAAGGAGCCATTCAGAACCAGCTTTTAGAAATCCTGCAATGCCTTATACCAGAATGCATTTAATGCTGAGAGCTATTTCTCAACAAAATCAGGGCTGTAAATTTACACTTAATAGTATTTACTAAAAGTAGGTCCTGAAATTATTATTATGTTTTACTGATTTACATTGGTTCAAATGTTACTTATTAACAAATTGGATCCCTGACTCCAAATGAGTATGCTTAGGTGCCACAAATACATGTTGTAAATGAACCAATAAACCCAGGAGAAAGGTGTGATAAAGCAATGCCACTTACCTAGCTGTCTCCTCAAATTGTATGTCATCCACTGAGGCTGTAACACAGGAAACCCCAGCATGTTTTTCAGCTTCAAAAAATAGGTTAAAAATGGGCTGCATTAATAGTTATTTTTAAATATTTCAGCATGCAGGAAAAGGAATAAAACAAGTGGATTTATTCTAGTAACTCATCCTCTTATGCAGTATAGGATCACTGTGCCCACACTTCTGGATGAACTGGATTGATAACAGTTCCTTTGCTCAATAAGTTATTTTTCTGCTGCATGGAAATTACTGTACTTTCTCCGAAGTTTTAACTTACACTGTCTTTGATTTGAAATTCAGCACCAATACCCAGCATATCTAGCTATTCAGATAGTAACTTTAGTAAGTTGGTGTCAAATTTAAATATTTTGTCAGGTACTACCCTTCTTTCGTTTAAAAAAACAATGCATCAAAGCTGTATCTATTATCCCACATAACCAGTAGCTGAATATATTTAAACCACATAACCAGTGCAAGCACTGAACAGTGTGGAAGACCTTAAGTTCATACCCCAAATCAGAGAGAAACTTGTCTGGGCATCAGAGAAATAGAGATGGGCACATAGTAAGTATTTAATCAATATTTATTATTTATTACTACCAAATTCATATGAAATTCACTATGCATTAATAATGTTGGAGGAGAAAAGCATTGAGTAGGATGAGAGAAATTAGGGAAGTACTCCAGTTATTTCCATGTTCCCTGCCTGCATTTATTTATTTATTTATAATATTTATTTATTTATTTATTTATTTATTTATAGCTGTGTTGTGTCTTCGTTGCTGCCCTTGGGCTTTCTCTAGTTGCAGCGAGCGGGGGCTACTCTTCGTTGCGGTGCACGGGCTTCTCATTGTGGTGGCTTCTCTTGTTGAAGAGCACAGGCTCTAGGTGCATGGGCTTCAGTAGTAGTGGCACATGGGCTCAGTAGTTGTGGCTTGCAGGCTCTAGAGTGCAGGCTCAGTAGTTGTGGTGCATGTGCTTAGTTGCTCTGCGGCATGTGGGATCTTCCTGGACCAGGGCTTGAACCCGTGTTCCCTGCATTGGCAAGCGGATTCTTAACCACTGCGCCACCAGGGAAGTCCCTCTGTCTGCATTTAATTTGTTGAGATTTTTCTTTTTTGATTGTTGGTTTTACTTTATGTAAAAGTATCCGAATTTTTCCTCTTTGGGAAAAATCTTGACATGTGGTTTTTCCAGAATTTCATTTTGAGGAACAGTCAGTTAAAACCCAAACAGACTGCATTAGCTTTTTAAAGAAATTTTAACTCCATTTTAATTTTGGAGACTTCACTCCTGCTGTCATATTATGAAAAAGAGACAGTGAATTATATTGAATTTGCATTCTTTGTGTGTAGTGGATTACTTTAATTGCAATATATATTGATAGTCCCAGGTAAAGTGATATGAGAAAATACTCCAGAGAGCAAGTATTTAAAGCATTCCTCCCTATGATCTAATTCTGTAGAAAACTGGACATTCTGGTTTTACTAGTTGGAAATAACTATTCTTCCAAATATGCAGATAACATAAACTGAGTTACCAGAAAACTAACCATAGCAGAACTCTGTGTGTGAGTGATGGAGGGGGGGAAATGGGTTTCCCAGCTCTAAAGTTCAATTAGAGGAAGGAAACATAAAAGTATTAGACTCTAGAAAGTTGGGTTCAATTTAATTCAGTATATCAAACATTTGTTAAATTCCCATTGATTTCCAGACACTGAGCTGTTATCAGTCCTGTCTTTTAATGAGTCTACTCAGTGACAGAGATCTAGCCATAGTCAATAAAGTGTTGACTAAAGGGTATGTAATAGACATTCATTCTGGTCACCTGACATAAGGGAATGATATGTTGAGTTTATTAAACTATTCTTATAGGTAAAGTGTTACCATGTACACCAACATGAGTTACCAAATTTTGAATGATTTAAATGATAACTAAAGTGCGAAAACCAATAAAAGACTAAATTTTTATTGTATATATTGGGTGTCTTCTATGTATATATAGCACAAAGAAACATAATCATAATAATTATGATTTATTATTGGCCTGGCACTGAGCTAAGTATGCATATCAATTACATGAGGTTGATACTGTTATTAGTTCTATTTTACAAAAGAGGCAATTTTGGCTTATAAAAATCAAATACATTGTTCTAAATAGTTATTTTTACTACAGAAGCAACAGGAACTCTGAGAAAAGAAAAGACCAACCAAGGAATGCTCCCTAGAGAAGTACTTGGCTGAATATGGGATTCAGGAGCTCAACTGCCATGTTTTACATTATAGACTTTCAAGGGCCATTAAATTAAAAATGAAAAATTAAAATATGGGGAACCAACACAGGGCCACAATTTTTACATGTGTTTATTTTCTTTTTACAAGTGTGACAGATATGAATTCAACAGGACCAGTCTGTTCTGGTTCTTGGTTTTGATTGCCCTTCATGCAGTATGCCAGTAAAAGCGGAGAAACCCTAAAGCTATTTCTGATTTCCTGGGGAAACTGAGAGAAGCTGAGGAACAGCTAAGTGGATATAGTCCAGGTATGATGACTGATAAAAATGACGGTGGCTTCATTCATTCTTTCTTTTAACTAATATTGATTGAACACTTGTGCTATGCCAGCCTCTCTGTAAGGTGCTGGAAATATAAAACAGCTACTATCCCTATTCTCATGGAATCTAGTGAGGAGCCAGACATTAATTAAATGAATACATAATAACAAAATGAGTTAGGTGATCTGAAGGAAACATGGATTTTGTGAGGGTCTGTAAACTGAGGAACCACACCTAGGTGGCATGTCAGGGAAGGTTTCCCTGTGGAGAGGATGCTTGAAGTGAGATCTGAAAGATGAGAAGGAGTAAAACAGATGTGTGTTGTGGAGGAGAGCAGGGAAGGGCTTGCTGGGCAGAAGGAACAGTGACTACAAAGGTCCTGGGGGTTTTGTGGCAAAAATTCAAAAAGCAAGAAGGAGAGTAGGTAAGATAAGGCTGAGGGGAAGGCTGAGGATAAACCATGCACAGGGCCTTGAAGCTCTTGGTTGACAATTTTTATAATATTTAGTATTAAAGATATTGTTTCAGTATCTTCTGGTCTCCAGATGAGGCCGGTGGCTAATTCTAACAAGGTCAGTGGCTAATTCTAATCCTTGTTTTCCTACAAGGATTAACATTAACCGTGTTTCCAAACCAACTTTATCATAAAGGTTTCTTCAATATTGTATCATTAGTAATATAACTATTAAAGTCCACAGTAATTGGTTATCAATTGACTCCTGCTGTGATCCGAGTTTCCAAAGGTGTAAAACCATAGAAATCTTAATGAAAATTGCAGGAGGGCAATTGTTTCTCCATTATAGGACAGAAGCACTAAGTGAGGTAACTTTAAAAGTCACATCAATATTCACATAATGAATTCAGTTGCCATGGCAATAGGCATGGCAACTGAATAATTTCTATACTTGTTTCTCATACATGTGAATTACTTTTATATTCATGTCTCCATTATTGTTATTATAACAGACCTCAAATCCTGATAAAAACTGTTAAGACAGAAACCAAACAGACCTATCAACAAACAGAAAATAAACAGATTGGCATCAGATATATGACTGAATTTTGCGGGTGGTTAACACACAGGGGATTAGAAACTCTATGCACACTCATTGAAGAAAACAGGAATTTGTAATCAGCTGAGCTTTACTTTTGTCCTGTATAAAATAAGAGTCCTGGGATACACGATCTTAAGCTCCTTCCAGCTCTAATATTTTATCCTAACATATTTTACTTAAAATGTACATTTGCTGAGTCTATTAAGTGCCTTATGCAAAGCCTGGCTTCCTTTTAGAAATGAGATTCCAAGTTCTGGACCCATCCATCCAATTACCCATCCATATAATCAGGAAGTTTTTATTTAGTGCTTACTTATTAAGTGCTTACTAAGCTTCAGTTTACATGCTAATTGGCCAGGCAGGAAATAAAAGGTGAACATATATGTACACAAAGTAATTACGGATTGTGCTAAGTGGTGTGGAGGAATTTGGAAAGGGTGTTGTGATGAAAGGGTGCAAATGTAAAGCAGGTAGTTAGGAAAGACTGCTCTGCATAAATGATATTTAGTGGAGATGGAATGCATGGAAAGGGCCAAGAGAAGAGTGTAAAGGCAAAAATAACAGCAGGTGCAAAGGTCCTTCACAGAGACTACATGACGGTGTGGAAGGCAACAAACTGAATTCAGAAGCAGATATAAGAGGTGAGTGATGTATTAAACTAGACATTAAAGAGATTTGCAGAAATGTAAACCAATACCACTTCTCTAAGTACATTTTTGTTCTTGTTGAAAATATAGTTATTTTACAATAAAAATATGTAATGGGTTTTTGTTCTTTTCAAGTGAATTATTTTTTAAAATTTCACATATGGTAAATATGGATAAAAGAACAAACACGAAAGCTCTCGGGGTCCTCGTTTATTTTATGGGGTAAAGGAGTCCTAAGACTAAAAGGTTTGAGAACCACTGGTCTAGGTCATTCCCAGTGTTGGATGAACAATCTCAATCATTACTTCCCAGCTGCACGGGGTTTAAAGCTCTGTCAATACCCTCCTCTCCTTCCTTCTCCCTCCTCACCGATCAGGGGTCCTGGTGTGACAGCATCCCGACCTCTGCCGTCCGGACCCCCGCCACCCAGCATCCCCACATCCCAGCCCGCTTCGCAGTTCCCAGACACGCCCCTCCGCTACACACACTGGGCCCCGCCCCGACTCAGGGCTCCTCCACTCCAGACTCCTGGCACCCTGGGTCTCCCCCATCCTACCCTCCCCTTCCAGCACCCCTACCCGCCAGGCAGGCGGCAGCGTCGATCCACTTGAGCAGCTGAGCGGCGCTCAGCTCTCCGCGGAGGTTGGCGTGCGCGGGCTGGATGGCCTGGCTCACGTGCACCTCGCCGGGCGCCGGCCGCTCCAGCTCCATGGCCGGTCAAAAGTGCGAAGCGACCAGGCCTGGCCGCCGCCCGGCCACCAACTGGGCCCGCCCCCGCTCCAAAGGGCACCAAGCCGCTGCCACCCCGGCCCCGCACCCCGCGCCCTGCTGGCCACTGGGCCACCTGGTGCACGGGGAGGTGAGATTTAAGGGGCCAGGAATACCGCGAGGAGGGCGAAAGGGAACTCTCTTCTGTCTCAGAAGACACTGACTCAGGCGGCCGAGGTTGGCAAAGCTGGAACCAGACCGGGTTTCTCACCTATAAAGGGGGGATAGCAGTACTTATCTCAAGCGGACTGTGCAGAGAATTAAATGAGATAAAGTACAAAAGTCATAGCGTGTGCCCGGCTAAGGTGACATGGTTGTTTGCCAAGTAAAGAGTGAGGTTATTATCAGTCTGAAGAACTTGGCAGGTGATGGGGAGTTAATAATTAATTAGTTAAATGCTGTCCAGAGAAATGTAGACCTTTTGCTTTAGAAGTTGATTTTAAAGTATTTGACTTCTTATTTTCTTTTTTTTCTGGCTGTAGACTGCCAGGTAGGGTGGGCACTCACTCTTCCCATCCCTAGTTCAAAATACACCTTCTGAGTCTTAGGATAATATAATGGCTCCAAAAAACCCCGTTATTCATCTTTTTGTTATGAAATTACCTCCACTTTTGTTATGAAATTACCTCCACTGCCAAACAAACGGAGAAAAATTTAAAAAGGGCTGATCAGATTTGCTGGCACATCAGAAGTCACCCAATAAGGGAAGGCAGCCTTTTGGTTTTAATATAGAGAATTTACAGTTGAAAGCTGCCAACTTGGACTTCCCTGGTGGCGCAGTGGTTAAGAATCCACCTGCCAATGCAAGGGACGCGGGTTCGAGCCCTGGTCTGGGAAGATTCCACATGCCACAGAGCAACTAAGCCCATGTGCCACAACTACTGATCCTGCGCTCTAGAGCCCGCGAGCCACAACTACCGAGCCCATGTGCTGCAACTACTGAAGCCCACGCGCCTAGAGCCCATGCTCTGCAACAAGAGAAGCCACTGCAATGAGAAGCCTGTGCACCTCAACGAAGAGTAGCCCCCGCTCGACGCAACTAGAGAAAAGCCCGTGCGCAGCAACGAAGACCCAACACAGCCATAAATTAATTAATTAATTAATTAAACAAAACAAAAAAACCTGTCAACTCATTACAAATGAGCCCAATAAATCCCAAGAGAATTTCTTCTTTATGAGAGACAGAATCTAGAACATTAAATAAGAGTTCTCATTGTCAAACTTCAGCACATATAAGCTGTTACACTTTCTAGAGCTGAAATCAGTGACTCTACAAAGCAGCTTCCATTATGGAAACAGTGACACCAGAAAACCTCCAGCATGTCATATTGTGAGGGCTGGCTGCATCTGGGATGGGTGAGGGAATGGACACCTGGAGAGAAAACCATGTGTCAGACAGGCAGCTGATGTAAAAGGAGCAGTTAAGATAGTAGAGCACCTGACTTGAACTCAGGACTCCTGACTTACCACAAAGTCTAACTGACTACAACAAATCAGTGCTGCTTTTTTATCCTTGTGCAGATGGCCTGCCAAGCCCCAGCCTGGAGCATCAGAATGGAGATTCTGGTAATTTTGCTTCTCCTTTTAAAGATTTTTTTTTTTTAATGTAAGAGAGGAATGAAGGAAACATGGACTTGATAACTTTTCAGGATCCTCTGTGAGTAGGTTTCTGTCCCATATAAGCATAAATAAGAATTGGATGCATTCAGTTAGGGAAGTATGAAGTTTGACTTTTATAAAAAGCATGAAAATGACTTTTTTAAACAAATTAAAATGTGTGCTTCCAGGATGGTCCCCTCATGTGCTTATATGCTGATTTCAATGACAGTGTTATTACTCATATCACTTTTGGCATTCCTCATTGGAAAGTGCCTCTAGAGTTCTTAATAGCATCTTGGCAGATTAGATCATTGTTCAGCAAATATTCACTGAGTCTACTAATAACTCCATGCGAGGCACTTATTGGTGTTGGGCCTGGCCACGTGACTTGCTTTGGAACGGAATGTGAGGAGGTAGCAGTGTACCAATTTGGACCTAGCCCTTGGAGGTACCACATTCTCCTGTTCTCAGGAACATCTGACCTCTGCAGTGAGAAGATGCTAGCCTGAGTTGCTGCCCCATTGACATCTGGATGCCGGGCTGAATTCACATATTGCAGAGCCATTCCAGCCAACCTGCAGACTTGCAGCCTGAAGCTGAGCCACACAGCAGACATGCAGACTCCTGAATGAGACATAACTATTTATTGTTGCATGTCACTGTGGTTGGGGGGTTGTTACACAGCATAAATAATGGTTACATGCATGAATTTCATTTATTAATATTTTAGAAATTTTATTAAGTTATTGGAAATAAAGTATGTGTTTAGGTTGGGTTGTATTGTTTGGGGTAAAAAGAGGTGACTGAAGTGATAATAATATGTAAGTACTTGTGTACTTGCTTTATACGTATACTTGGTGGCTTTCTGAAGTGATTATCTGGAAAGGGATAACATGTGTCTCTATATGTATGTCTAGGAACGTTTGATCAAAGAAGCAGACACAGTACACAAAGTCACTATTGTTTTCTTATATATATTTTCTCCTAATTAGATGTCTTGATTATGGTTTCATAGCTTTTGTTGGTTTTGCACTGATTTTCATTTTCATAGCCTCTGCCTGAAACTACTGTTCTTATGTTTTTCTCAATAACATCTGCACGTGTGAACATTTGCTATATCCTTTATCTGTCAAGGATTTTTGCTATTATGTTTGAAAAAAAGGCTTCCATTTTCCATTTCTGTTTAGAGACATCTTTTGGAGATGAGCAGCCTGTGAAGCCAGCTTGATTTTTAGAAGGTCATGCACAAGAGCAGGAAAGCTGATCAGGAAGAGTATGGAAAGTATGATAATCACTAGAATAATAAGAACATCTTTAGAATGTTGGTGTAGGAGGGAAACTAGACAGTGGAACCCCATCATTCTGGAGATGAGGAAATGAGGTGTTGGCCCTGGCTCACATTGCAAAGATAATGGTCAGGCTTTGAGAAAACTGAGAGCAAGGAGCATGACATATAAGAAAAGAGACAGAAAAAAGTGCTTCCACCAGAAGCGGACCCTCCAACAGGAATTTGAGAGCAAGCAGTTTATTTGGGAGAAAACTGCAGAAAGCACCTGTAGGAGAGTCAAAAGTGTGGTCCTGGGCTTCCCTGGTGGCGCAGTGGTTGAGAGTCCACCTGCCGATGCAGGGGACGCGGGTTCGTGCCCCGGTCCGGGAGGATCCCACATGCCGCGGAGCAGCTGGGTCCGTGAGCCATGGCCGCTGAGCCTGCGGGTCCGGAGCCTGTGCTCCGCAACGGGAGAGGCCACAACAGTGAGAGGCAAAAAAAAGTGTGGTCCTCAGACCAATATCAGCACCACCTGGGAGCGTGTTAGAAATGCAGAATCTCAGGCCCCACCCCAAACTTGCTAAATCAGAATCTGCATTTTATTAAGATTCCCAGGGGAGTCATAAGCACATCCAAGTTTGTGAAGAACAGCCTGAGTTATTCCTGCTGGAGACATGGAGGAGATTGGAGGTTTCTACCCTCCAGTCTCCACCTTTCATTGGCTGAGAGCTGCTTCCCAGCATAAATTCCTCAGCACTTACACTGACTGCAGGGCAAGAGCGGGCTCTCAGGCAGAGCTTTGCCTCCTTAGGAAGGGAGGATGCTGTCAGCTTGTACTGGAAGCTGGAATGGCGAGTGCCGAGGGGATGGTGGCAAGGCACCAAGAGCCATGATACTTACTGTTCTGAACACCAGGGGCAGCTGGGAGCCTTTTCTTTTTATGAGACGAATCCCAGGCAGAGGGTTTGGTCATTTAAAGTGTTTCACACAGAGATGAACTTTATTAGCTAGCAGTCTCTATCTCCACCTTTGGTAGAGGTTATGAAAGGTGCCAGGTCAGTGTTTTCAAATTCAAATTTATACGGATATGGTTCAAAGTTTAAATACAGAGTTTCTAAACAAAAAATTCAGAGTGTGTTTCCATGTATTTCAGGTGCCAACTTCTTGCCTGGAGGGTCTTTTTTGCTCCTGGGCCCTATTCTTGGGGTCACGCTGACCTTGGGAAATTGAACTGTCCCATTTAGCGCCTGGAGCCTCAAGCAAAACTTTCTCCTGTTTGTTCCTGTGCCTTCCGTGGCCCCAGCTCTCAGACAAGCATTAGATGTACAAGCCAGGTGTTACCTAATGCATGTGGAGTGCAGCACTTTAGTTTTTTGAACAAAAGCCATGTGTATATAGTCTAATATTTTCTCTTCCCAGGGTTTGCTTGGCCCTACCTTCATTCCAGGAACAGCTCAGTGGAACCCCCTGGCTGCCACCCCCATTGCTTGACAGTAGGCTAGACTCCAGGGATTGCTTTCAAATATGGAGCCAGCCTTGCATCTCTGGAATAACCCCACTTGGTCATGGGGTATAATTCATTTTACATGTTGTTGAAGTCTCTTTGCTGATATTCCATTAAGGATTTTTACATCTACATTTTTGAGACACATTGGTCTCTCCTCTTTTTCTTTTTTTTCTTTACTGTCTTTGGTTTTGGTGTCAGGTTCATAAAATGAATTGGGAAGTGTTCCCTCTATATTCTAGAAGAAATTGTTCTTTAAACATTTGTTAGAATTCTCCAGTGAAACCATCTGAGCTACTCATAACATGCTACACAGCCCTATGAAGTGTGGGTATTATTATAATTCCCATTTTATAGATGAGGAAACTGAAGCAACTTGCCCAAGACCACACAACTAGGAAATAGTAAAGACAGGATTCAAACCCGATAATCTGGCTGGAGTCTCAGCTAGGCTGAGAAGGTGACCAGTGGGGTCAGGACCACACAATTAGGAAATGAGAGAGATGGGAGTTTACCCAGATCTAACTTCAAAGGCCATGCCTCTCTTAGTCAAGCTACCTTCACTCATTCATTCATTCAATCAGTGCATATTTATTGAGTGCCTCCTGTGTCCCAGAGACTGTTCAAGGCACTGGATAAATGAAATGATGAGTGAAATAGATTTAGTCCCTGACTTTATAGAGTTCATGGTTTAATAAAATGTGCTACAAAAATGTAAATCATTCTAATAAGGATGAAGCAGTGATAAACATGTATGGAAACTAGCTGATGGCTCTAGGCAGCTCCTCAAATTATATCCGGCAGTTGACCATTTACTAGACTGAAGATCACTCCTGATTTGTGTGTGTGTTTTTAGACAGTCACAAACTTGCAGAAAAGTGGAAGTACCATACAAAGATGTGCTTGTTGCTGTTGGAGTGTTACTGCTCCCAGGCCCTCACTGTGGACACAGCTACAAAGTGTAAGTGTGTGTGTATATCTGTCTATAGTGGATTGAATGATGGTCCTCCCCAAAGATATGTCCATGTCCTACTCACCAGAACATATGAATATTAGCTTATGTGACAAACAAAAAGAAATATGTGATTAACGATCTGAGAGGAGAAGCTTATCATGGATAATCTAGATGGGACCTAAATGCAATCACATGTATCCTTATAAGATAGACACCCAGAGGACAAGTCACACAGAGGAGAGGAGGAGACAGAGGGTGGTGTGATGTGGTCACGAGCTAAGGAACACACAGCCACCAGAAGCTGGAAGAGGTGGGTACAGATGGAGTGTATCTGGCCTTCACCTTGACTTCTGACTTCTGGCCTCCAGAACCTTGAGAGGAGCAACGTCTGCTGTTTTAAACCACCCAGTTTGTGGTAACTCGTTGCCCTAGGAAACTAATACACTATCTATAAAACCCCAAATTCAGATTTTTTTTTTTTTTTTTGGCCACTCTGCATGCAGGACCTTGTTTCCCTGACCAGGGATCGAACCTGCACCCCTTGCATTGGAAGCACGGACTGGACTGCCAGGGAAGTGCCCCCAAATTCAGATGGATACACTAGTTCCCATCCACCAATGCAGGGTTCATTTTATTTCTCTTTCCGCATATTTCTAACTCCATTTTCTGACAATGAGAAGCCTGGCTTACATCCCACTTGGCAGATAGCCTTATTTGGTCAGTCCCCCCGTGTGTATCCAATCTACCACCTCCAGGTCATTATTGCCCTTGAGGGGCACCCTCCTCATCTGCTCAGGCTCCAACGCCCAGCCGGGCCCTGTCCTGGGGCCACCTCCCCACTAGGCAGGCACAGCCTCCCACTCAGGCAACCTGCGCATACACACACCTGCTCACCTCACATGATGGCTTTAGGCTGAGGAAGAGGTGGGCCCTGACTAGGTGTGCCGGCGCCGCCCCTGCTTGCTGAACGCCCTGCAGCCCAGCGCAAGCCCCACTCCCCCTGGGATCCGCGTGAGCCCACCCCAGCAGGGCTAGATGTGGCTGTGACCCCTGCAGCGGGTGGGAGGGGCCAGGGGCCGGCGCACACTGAGACGCCCTCACCCTGCAGGACCAAGTACATCTTTTCCCACGAGGAGTCATCAGCCAGGACTTGGTGACTGGAGTGATGCTGGAAGGTTAAAACCAACTGGAGGTTTCGATACTTTATTTCATTTAGGAAGAGGCCTGTACCTAAACATCAGAGGCATTTCTTGGTGGCAAATTGGATATTTCTCCCCTCATATATAGGCATCAATCTGCTGTGAAGAAGCCTTCAGATTAAATTTCAAGGATGAAACAAGATTAGTCCTGGCAGGTATATAGATCCTCAAAGAATGTGCAATAACTCCTCACAAAACAGCCTAAAAATGTTCTTTCTGTCAGTTCCACACTTTGTAAAGAGGCTTTATGACTTGTGCTTGATAATATACTGCTTAAATTTTAAAATTGTTTAATACCAGCATGACTTTTCTCTCTAAAGAGATTCATTCATCAACTACTTCATTGAACACGTGATCTTAAATATGTAATATTGACCAGACACTGGGCTAGGCATAGGTAAGGGCCTCGTTCTCAGAGCTCAGGGAGCTCTCAGTCTGGTATTTACATCAGTAGTGGGCATATCATAAGATACTGTACACAGTGCCATGGGGACACGGAGAGGGGAGGCTCTCCTCTGCATGGTCATTCCCAGAAACTGTTCATCACTTTGTCAGTCAAGCAGCAGGACCTAAGCATCCTAAGCAAAGGGGAATGCTTTGGAGGCTCCCAGAACTGACTAGATTTGGAGAACGAGTCTTGACAGTGGGCAGGTGCAGACGCTGTGCTGCAGGGCTGAGAAGTGCAGCAAATGTTTGTTAAGAAGATTCTGGGGCTTCCCTGGTGGCACAGTGGTTAAGAATCAGCCTGCCAATGCAGGGGATATGGATTCGAGCCCTGGTCCGGGAAGATCCCACATGCCGTGGAGCAACTAAGCCCATGCACTACAACTACTGAGCCCGCGTGCCTAGAGCCCATGCTCCGCAACAAAAGAAGCCACCGTAATGAGAAGCCCGTGCACCGCAATGAAGTGTAGCCCCCGCTCATGGCAACTGGAGAAAGCCCGCATGCAGCAATGAACACCCAACACAGCCAAAAATAAATAAATTAATTTAAAAAAAAGAGAGACCCTATTAAAAAAAAAAAAAAAGATTCTGGTATGGCCTTGCCTCTGCTCCTTCCTTCCTTGTGGACCTTGGTTAAGATCTAAAGTCCCAGGAGAGAGCATCTATCTGCTCAAGCTTAACTCATATGTCTTCTCATAGTCCTAGGACTGGGGAAGGGAAGGGTACAGGAAGGGCAAAACCTGTTTCTCTTGGTTTCAGTAGAGATGAGACAGGTGCCTGGAATTACTTTCTCACTAAGATTAAACCCACTGTGGGAGAAGTCATTCTCCCAAAGGAAATTGGATTAGGAATGGAGAAGGGAAGCTAGACAATTTTTAAAAAATTAGCAGTGACTTGTACAAAGGCATTCAGGCATGGGGAAGACAATGGGGAGAGGCAAGTCCTTGATAATGTTCTTCAGCTGCTGGATCAAGCCTCACCTGAAACCAACATACTTTGGAACTTTCCAATTACATGAACAGACAAATTTTTTCTATGGCCCTTCCTCCCCCCACGTTTTTTTGCTTGTTTGTTTAAGCCCGTTTGAGTCTGGTTATCTGTCATGTGTAACCAAAAGGTTTCTAACTGATACACCCGCACAATGGTCTTACACAATTTCTGGCAGTTCTTTACTTTTCTTTTATTTGCTATGAAAATATTCATTATTTTTCCAGTCCCTGAGTGACATCAGTGCTTCTCATTTTTAGCTCATATCAGGTAAGTGATCCAGCTCCATAATATAACATTTTTATTTTTCTCAAATAGGTGGTATACTTTTATAATGATGTTGATTACACACTTTGCAGCATCCTAATAAAACAAAGGCAACACACAGTGGAAATAGTTTTTTCTTACAGAAATTTTGAAATCAGTTTTTCAGCCGTGCAGCTGACTGGGCTAGAGATGCGAAACCTCCACAGTCATCAGTGTGTCTTTAAATCAGGCAACCGCTTGGTCCCCACAAGGTCTCACCGGCATGAGCCCTGCCTGGGTGCTGTGGGGCACGCAAAGCAGCATCAAAGAGATCCAGGTCAGTTCCTGTCCCTATGGGAGACTAGAAAAGTAACCCAACTTTATATAATGCTGCATTATCCTGAGGGGCTTTAGAACCATTAATTAATTCACAAGACACTCTGCATGGGAGCAGCCACTATAATTATTCCAATTTTTCAATGAGAAAACTAAGGTCCAGATATTTACCCTGCATTGTCCAGCTAATCAGTAATCAAATCTGAATTCCTAAGTAACTCTGCTTCTTTGGCTTGTTGCCATTTGCGATGTTATTTAGCTAAAATAATATGAATGTTTTAAACAATATCCTAATAATCATTCATCGTATAGCATTTGAAAAGAAAAAAATGTTCTATAATGTAGATATTGACATCTTGGATTTTTCATTAAGGATTTTTTTTCTCTTAATTTTATCACATGAGAGAAAATCAAAGAGGAGAAAATTGAAATTTACATTACAGGACAGTAATTCATAGGTCAAAAAAATGTTGGTTTACAGATTAGAACTAATAAAGACAATTGGAGCTAATAAAGATTTTAATAAATCTTAGAAAAAATATATTTCCTACCTGTTGGAATTACGACTGTCTTGCACATTCTCTCCTCGATAGAATCACACGTGAAGCCTGGGATATCAAAGGAACATAAACATTTCCTTACTATTTTGCTCTTATTCTTGTCAG
Source organism: Neophocaena asiaeorientalis asiaeorientalis (assembly GCF_003031525.2). Classification (NCBI taxonomy): domain Eukaryota; kingdom Metazoa; phylum Chordata; class Mammalia; order Artiodactyla; family Phocoenidae; genus Neophocaena; species Neophocaena asiaeorientalis. The sequence continues at coordinate 2,646,548 of NW_020174269.1, forward strand.
AATTTGGTCAGAAGAAGTTTGGAGGCAAACGACGACAATAATTAATATTTCAAAATCCTAATACAAACGGGAGTAGGAAGCCAAGAGGGTCCGGAATATTCCCTCAGCAAATGTTGAGAGCTTACCCTGGTCTCAAGGAGCTTACATTCTGCTGAGGGGAGACAGAAGCTGAACAAAATAAACGTGTGTGTGTGTGTGTGTGTGAGATGCTTGGAGAAAAAATGAAGCTGAAGAGGGATGGAGGGAGGTAGGCATGGCTGCAATTTTACACAGGATAGTCAGGAAAGCTTCCCTGAGACCCGATATTTGAGCAAAGGTCAGAAGGAAGTGACAGAGGAGCCATGAGGCCTCTCTAGGGGAGAAGGTTGTCTTTAGGACTGTTCGCTAATGTTCCTGTCCTTCTTCTAGCCACATGGTAGGACTATCCCGTATCTCCCCGAGTATGAATTGATTTGACCAATGAGATGTAAGCAGCAGTGGGTAAAGGACTTTAAGGGTCAGGGCATGATTTGTCATGTTCCCTTCTCTTCAGCCAGTGGGGTCCGCATAGAAGAGGCCCCCTCAGGAGGCATCTCGGGCACAACAGCATGGGCCAGGGCCTACAGCTAACCCAGAGACTCTATTGCTGTAACCCTGAGATTTGGGGGTGGTGTGTTATTGCAACATTGCCTAGGTAATTCCGACTAATGTAGCAGTGTTCTGGATAAGGGAGCAGCAGTGCAAAGGCCCTCAGCTGGGGGTGTACCTGGCACGTTGGAGGAACAGAGCAGAGGCTGGGTGGAGCAGATGGAGCCGAAGGGTCCTGAGATGATACCAGAAAGGTAATGAAGGGAGAGAGAAGTTGTGCAGGTCCTTCAAAGTCACTGTAAATATTTTGGCTTTTAGTCTGAATGAAATGGGGAATTAGGGAGCTTTGAGTAGAGGAAAGATAAGATTTGCATTACATTTCAAAAGGATAAGTCCAGCTGCTCTGTTGAGAATAGATTGCTGGGGGCAAAGGTGCAAGAAGGGGAATTAGGAGACCATTGCAGGTCATTGTATGTATATGTAATAGAACCCAAGGGTCTGGGTTGCACGGGATGGAAGTAGGGATGAACCCAATCACTGTTGCTTATGCTGCTTGGAAAATGTGTGATTCCAGTCCTTGCAACTCCCAACTCAGGGCTTTGTGGGTGTAGATCTCCTGATTCCCAAAGGGAGACACTTCTGCTGGGGGTCCAGCAAGAATCCTGGTCACTCCAGGTTCCTTGTGCCAAGAGACCAGCGGGGAGGAAAGGTGTCACCATTCCCACGAGGGCCACTGACCTAAAACTCCAGGAGTAGGTTAGATTTTTGAGGAAGGCAAAAATACATTCGGCATGCAGTAATTTTCAGAGCATCTCTTGGTTCTCACTTGCCCAATTTTGGTGATTAATAGACCTGTGCAGCAGCCATGTCCTGTGAAGGACATGATGACAAGGATAAACAAGATCCCTCAGGGATGAGAATGTAATTAACTCACCTGGTAAACTGCCTAAGCCAGTAGAGGTGTAGCCAAGGGGAATCTAGACTGGGCAATTGAGGAGGGTGATTATTAGCGTCATCACATTTCTGAAACCAGCTGCAGCATGGGGGATGCAGCTTGTCCCACTAAGTTTCCTCTTGTAAGTTTTCTCCAGGAAAAGAGATCAGTTAGAATTTTGGAGCGGCTGGTTCCAAAGTTGTCTGACTTACTGTACAAAGCAAGTGGATCTGAGCAGGCAAGGGGTGGACTTCAGTGGATTTTGTGGTGCACTGCAGACAATACCCGCTTCAGGACCCAAGCTTTCATTCTCCCAGTTACCAAGAGTGTCCCTATTCTTGGATGACACCTGGGCACCTCCCCAGGATTTGCCCTTAGTGGAAGGAAACTGCTGGGTTTTTATTTATGTTCCCTTCCCATAGGGAAGTTGTATTCAGTGACTGGCTAATTTGGGGAGTATAAGGGCCTGGCCTCTTGCTTCACTCTGGGACATCTCTGAAGAACACGCCTGGTTTAGAATCTCTGTGGGATTGGCTGAGGTCTCTGATGTACCTATATCATAGTCCAACTTCTCCCTCTGCCCTGTCTGTTCCCTTCCCTTCTGTGGTAGACAGAATAATGAATGGCTTCCCAGAGATGTCTACATCCTTCTCCCCAGAACTCATGAATGTGTTGCCTTACACAGCAAAAGGAAATTTGCAGACATGATTAAGTTAACGATCTGGAGATGGAGATATTATCCTTGGTGGACCAAATGTCATCACAAGCGTCCTTCTAAGAGAGAATCAGGAGGTCAGAGAAGAGAAGATGCTTCACTGCTGGTTTTGAAGATGGAAGAAGGGGCCACAACCCAAAGAATGTAGGTGGCTTCCAGAAGAGGAGAAAAGTCAGGAAAGCAGATTCTCCTCAAGAGCTCCAGAATAAAGGTGGCCCTGATGACTGAGTTTGGACTTTGATCTCTAGAACTATTAAAGGATAAATTGTGCTGTGTTAAGCTACTGTTTGTGTTTGGTTTTTTTTGTTTGTTTGTTTGTTTTTACAGGAGCAATAGGAAACAAATGCACGTTCCCTTACAGGTAATTTACACCATTAGAGTTTTGTTCCTTTTTGCAGAGGAACTGGGGATATTTGGATGTATTGAACATGTTCATGCCACACTGAAAAAACTTACTATGAGGATGAATTAAAAGGTAGAAGGACAAATGGTTGTCCACTACTCTGCTAGCTTGGGGAAGACAAGATGGAAAAACAGGATAATAAGTTAGAGACCTTAGCCTCACATTTTGCAAAACTAGGAGGACACTAGATGCCACAGATTAAGATTCAGGTGATGACAAAACCTGATTAAGCTAAGAGGTAGAATGTGTGGGAAAGTAATGAGAATAAAAGGGAGTAAAAGAAGCTTTTAAAAATACAGACTGCTGTAGCCAAAAATCGATTTGTACAAAACTACTAGGAATAATAAGAATGAAAGAAAATGACTATATATGAAAAGTAGCATGTATGTTTTTGGTAAAAGAAGGTAAGAGGAGTGGAGGAATTATTCTAAGAGAAAAATCCAGGGTCAAGGTGTATATTTTCCTGCTGTATTGTGTTTCTGTTTCCTATGTGTATATTTTCCTGCTGTATTGTGTTTCTGTTTCCTATGCTAGTGTGATCAATCATCAGAGAAACTGTTTGGGTTAGAAAACTTTGATTAAAATATTTGACTCTCGGGTTTCCCTGGTGGCGCAGTGGTTGAGAGACCGCCTGCCGATGCGGGGGACACGGGTTCGTGCCCCGGTCCCGGAGGATCCCACATGCTGTGGAACGGCTGGGCCCGTGAGCCATGGCCACTGAGCCTGCGCATCCGGAGCCTGTGCTTTGCAACGGGAGAGGCCACAACAGTGAGAGGCCCACATACCGCAAAAAAAAAAAAAAATTGACTCTTTATAATGTAGTACAGAATTCTCTATTGGCTCACATGAGTTTTCAGATTGTTAGTCTCTTCTTGATGAGAAATTGTAAGCAGGGGATTTTATTTGCCTTTTCAGTGATCTGCCTAGAAAACAAAGATTTTGTGTGGTGTCATTTTTTTTCTCTCATGTCAGGTCTTTGATTATCTAAGAGGGCTGCATCTTACAACTATATATATATATGTTAAATTACGTGGGAAGCATTGTCAAATAAGTATTATGTTGTGTCTAGAAATGATGTAAAATTCCTGGAAATCTGATATGTCCAAATAGAATAACTTTGACAAGTGAGAGTTTTCTGATAACTTTAAGATCATAAAACTGAACTGGGTAGGAATTTCCAGAACTAGATTCAAGCAGAGCAAGAATTAATATGGGGCTGAATTAATTGATGAGGGTGATTATAATTTCTTCCAGATTTAAGGAAAACTTTCCTTTTAGACTAACTATGACTTACAGCACAGATAGGGAGAAAATGATTGTTTCATATCTCTTCACTGCAAGCCTGTTCCTAAAAATTGTACATTTTAGAACAAGAGTCCAAATGGAGGCCCACACTCCATATGTCTAAATATTTAAAAATTATAAATCAAGTTAGCAAATTGTTAAAATAGGTTCTATCCTCCCATCTTAAAATATACATTTATGATGACAAAATAGAAAGTTGGCAAAATACAAAACACAAATGAATTTATTATTACACATGTCTTTGGGCTGATGATGTTTGGATGAGTAACTGTTTCATATTGTAGCAAGTTACACAGCCACTATGTACTACTGTTGCACATACTTCCCTAATTCCCAGGTATCTCCCCAGTCAGGAACTGGAAAAAGAAGGAAAGAAAAAAAGACAGAACTCCCAGGAAATACCTTGGTGTGCAGTAGAATCTATTGTATACATAACCATCTTACAGTAAAGTTGTCAGGTGAATTAATTTCTCTTTTCACCTACTGAAATTTTTCACTGAACTTCTCCCAATGAAATCCTCCCACATTCTAAAGCAGTGTTTATCTCTGACTGAAAAATCACAAACCTTTATTAAATTCAGACACCTTTGAGGGTGTAGGGCAAGCAGGGTGGAGAGGCATTTCCCTGAGACCTGGACAGTGTTACTCATCAGAATGGATATTTAGGGTTAAGGTTGGTGCCACGTCAGTGAGTGCCAGACCCCAAGAGTATCGCATATATAGTTTAATAAAAATTTGGGTGGGCGTGCCTGTGTTACATGGAGCCCTTTAAAGTGCAGGACCAGGGCAGGGGGCCCCTTTTAATGTAAGGGCATTGTCACTTCATTGTTCCGTGACATAGGGACAGAAGTCTAGGAAACAATGACAGGACTCTATGTGGGGTTTAATCCACTTTTAACCCCCCCACCACACACCCTCAACAACAGAACAATGATGAGGCTACAAACCTACTGTTTAGTGATCATGTTCATTGTTTCCATTCATTCATGTGTCAGATGCTGTTCTAGGCATAACAATGAGCAAAGCAGTCAGAGTTCCTGCTCTCATAGAACTCACATGTTAGTGGGAGAAGACCAAAGATAAACACAAACTATAAGATAATTTATCACCAACGATAAACACATAAACTATAAGTAAGATAATTTATCATAGAAATAAGTGCTATGAAGAAAATAAAGCATGAAATGGGGCAGGGGCAGGGGTGGACAACTTTAGCTACAGGGGTCAGGGAAGAGCTCTCTGGGGAGGTGACTTTTTGGCCAAGACCCACAATAAGAGTAGGAGGCAGTAATGCAAACATTGAACACATTAGCTAACTGGATTCCCTGATATTAGAGGGTTAAGAAGAACCGCTTTTTAAACTTCAGCACTTGATGAACATCTTAAGTACTTAGGCCCACTATCTTGCTATCAACTGTAGTGCAACAAATATAAAATTTTTCAAAATTGTGGACTTTCTACCACACCTTGATAATTAATGCACAGAATATAAATGTAAAATTGTGATCAGACCAAATCTGACCTGAATTCAGAATATACCCTATAAAACACATCACTCAATAGAATTTTTATATCAGCTACCTTGCTGTTCTTTCTCAAATAGCAAAATAATAACAATTGTCTTTGTGATTTCTAATGTTTTTCTAGAACTGATCTTAATATGAAAGACTTGATTTCACTAGGTAAGTTTTTAAAAAGCTAAATCTATATAGAATAAAAATTTAGTCCTATACATGAGATTTTTGATTAAAGAATACTCAAAGTTCTAAGTTCTTAGTCAACCAATGCACCTCATAGACTGAAATGGAGCAAAACCTTAATATTTTTTAATTTGAAAAAAGGAAATTTACCAGCTGGTTTTAAAAGAAATATGCATGTATAATTTGGGATTTTTTAAAAATATAAATTTATTTATTTTTTGGCTGCGTTGGGTCTTTGTTGCTGTGCGCGGGCTTTCTCTAGTTGCGGCGAGCGGGGGCTACTTTCGTTGCGGCGTGCGGGCTTCTCATTGCGGTAGCTTCTGTTTGTTGCAGAGCACGGGCTCTAGGCACATGGGCTGCAGTAGTTGTGGCACGCTGGCTCAGTAGTTGTGGCTCGCGGGCTTAGCTGCTCCACGGTATGTGGGATCTTCCCGGACCGGGGCTTGAACCCGTGTCCTCTACATTGGCAGGTGGATTCTTAACCACTGCACCACCAGGGAAGTCCCTGGGATTTTTTTGTAAACCCTAAATATTTTTTTCACATAATAGAATCAACCTAAAGTAATTTTCATTCAATAATTTCTAATTATAAAAGAGAATCATTAGAATTATTTAGTACTTTATTTATTTTTAGTACTTTATTGTTGCTTGTGCCAGACAACATACGAAGTGATTTACATGCATCATTTCATGTAATTGTCACAAAACCTTGCATGGATTAGTATAAGGTAATACTAAGAATTCCTATTTTATATTTGAGGAAATAAGCACAAGTTAGGCACCTTGTCCAAAGTCACACACAGTGGGAAGTTGTGGAACCAGAAATGGAACCTGAGCAGCCTGACTTCAGAGTCAACTTAATGCTTGAGATTATGACAAGCTTCTAGATATTTTATACTGTTTTATTCTTTATAATATTGGCATGATTACATTCTTACATAATCTGAAATTTGCTTAATTCTTAGGAGTTTCTCCAGAAGTTCAGTATATTGAATTTTTAAAATATAATTATAACTGTTTATATAATTTTAATATACTTATATAATTATTTTATATTATATTATATACTTTTTTATAATATGAAACTTTATTCTAAAACATATCCCAAACTGCAAGACACAAGTACCATTGAAACAGGTAAATGTATACGTACGGAGCATGGTGAAACAGAATTTTCGCCTTTAAGAAGTCTTTATCGGGCTTCCGGTAAGATGGCGGAAGAGTAAGACGCGGAGATCACTTTCCTCCCCACAGGTACACCAGAAATACATGTACACGTGGAACAACTCCTACAGAACACCTACTGAACGCTGGCAGAAGACCTCAGACCTGCCAAAAGGTAAGAAATCCCCCATGTACCTGGGTAGGGCAAAAGAAAAAAGAATAAACAGTGACAAAAGGGTAGGGACGGGACTTGCACCAGTGGGAGGGAGCTGTGAAGGAGGAAAGGTTTCCATACACTAGGAAGCCCCTTCGCGGGCGGAGACTGCGGGTGGCGGAGCGGGAAAGCTTCGGAGCCGCGGAGGAGAGCACAGTAACAGGGGTGCGGGGGGCAAAACGGGGAGATTCCCGCACAGAGGATTGGTGCCGACCGGCACTCACCAGCCCGAGAGGCTTGTCTGCTCACCCCCCGGGGCGGGCGGGGTTGGGAGCTGAGGCTCGGGCTTCGGTCGGAGGCAGGGAGAGGACTGGGGTTGGCGGCGTGAACACAGCCTGCAGGGGGTTAGTGCACCATGGCTAGCCGGGAGGGAGTCCGGGGAAAAGTCTGGACCTGCCGAAGAGGCAAGAGACTTTTTCTTCCCTCTTTGTTTCCTGGTGCACGTGGAGAGGGGATTAAGAGCGCTGCTTAAAGGAGCTCTAGAGACAGGCGCGAGCCGCGGCTAAAAGCGCGGACCACAGAGACGGGCATGAGATGCTAAGGCTGCATATGCCGCCGCCAAGAAGCCTGTGTGCGAGCACAGGTCACTCTCCACAACCCCATCCGGGGAGCCTGTGCAGCCCGCCAGTGCCAGGGTCCCGGGAACCAGGGACAACTCCCACGGGAGAACGCACGGGGCGCCTCAGGCTGGTGCAATGTCATGCCGGCCTCTGCCGCGGCAGGCTCGGCCCCGCATTCCGTGCCCCTCCCTCCCCCCGGCCTCAGTGAGCCACAGCCCCCGAATCAGCTGCTCCTTTAACCCTATCCTGTCTGAGCAAAGAACAGACGCCCTACGGTGACCAGAGGCGGGGCCAAATCCAAAGCTGAGCCCCTGGGAGCTGTGAGAACAAAGAAGAGAAAGGGAAAGCTCTCCCAGCAGCCTCAGAAGCAGCGGATTAAAACTCCACAATCAATTTGATGTACCCTGCATCTGTGGAATACATGAATAGACAACGAATCATCCCAAATTAAGGAGGTGGACTTTTTTCAATTAAGGAGAGAAGGATTTATGATTTTTTTCCCCTTTTCCTTCTTTTGTGAGTGTGTATGTGTATGCTTCTGTGTGAGATTTTGTCTGCATAGCTTTGCTTCCATCATTTGTCCGAGGGTTATATCCATCCGTTTTGTTTTAAAAAAATTTTTTTTTCTTAATAATTACTTTTTATTTTAATTATTTTATTTTACATTATCTTCATTCTTTCTTTCCTTCCTTCCCTCCTTTAGACAACGAATCATCACAAATTGAGGAGGTGGACTTTGAGAGCAAGATTTATGATTTTTTTCCCCTTTTCCTCTTTTTGTGAGTGTGTATGTGTATGCTTCTATGTGAGATTTTGTCTGTATAGCTTTGCTTCCACCATTCATCCTAGGGCTCTATCCGTCCTTTTTTTTTTTTCTCTTAATTATTTTTTTATTTAAAAAACTTTATTATATTTTATCTTACTTTATTTTACTTTACTTTATCTTCTTTCTTTTTTTCCTTCCTTCCCTCCTTCCTTCCTTCCTCCCTCCCTCCCTCCTTCCCTCCCTCCTTTGTTTCTTTCTACTAATTCTTTCTTTCTACTTTTTCTCCCTTTTATTCTGAGCTGTGTGGATGAAAGGCTCTTGGTGCTGCAGCCAGGACTCAGTGCTGTGCCTCTGAGGTGGGAGAGCTAACTTCAAGACACTGGTCCACAAAAGACCTCCCAGCTCTGCATAATATCAAACGGTGAAAATCTCCCAGAGATCTCCATCTCAACACCAGCACCCAGCTTCACTCAACGACCAGCAAGCTACAGTGCTGAACATCCTATGCCAAGCAACTAGCAAGACAGGAACACAACACCACCCATTAGCAGAGAGGCTGCCTAAAATCTTAATAAGTTCACAGACACCCCAAAACACATCACCAGACGTGGACCTGCCCACCAGAAAGACAAGATCCAGCCTCATCCACACCAATTATTCTCCAATAAAGATGTTAAAAAAAAAGAAGTCTTTATCAATAAAAACCCAATATAAAGATTTGTTTCAAAACAAATCACATATATTAACTAGCATAATTCTAAAAAATAGTCAAAGTAAAACACAAAACTATGTAAACTGTGAATTCAAGTACAAAAACAAGATATATGTACATTTGAATCTGTGCAGAGTGCTTCAAATTAATTGTAGTCTAATTCCAAACAGATTGCATAACAAGTCCACAACAAGTCATAGACTAATGAACAACGATTTCATAAAATGACTAAATGATTTATCTCCAAAATCTCCTGTATGATCTGGCAACTGCCACCTCTACCTCTTTCCTTACCTCTAAAATAAATCAGGTTCTGTCACATCTGATGTTAACCACTGTATGGCTTATTAGATTTTGGGCATTTTGATTGAAACCTTTTCATTAAATTTGCTTTCCTGTGACATCTTTCTTCATCAGTATGTCTTCTAAATTCTGAATATTTCAGGTACCAAAATCTCATTACTGCATGGTATAATTACGGTAGCTTCCTTCGTTCAAGTGGACATTTAGAGTTCCATTCAAATGAATGAAAAAGAAGAGCAGACAACTCCACACGAACAAGGTAACTTCATAAATATACTTCTTTATTATTTAATACTCTTGAAATATTCTTAGTAAGTAACTCCCCAGGTCAGAGTTTTAGAGCTTAGATGTAGTAAAATCTCAGAATGTAGTCAAGGGAACAAAAGCTAGTCCTATAGAGAGATGTGGGTACATTTTAAAATTTTGTTAAATATGTGAAAGGGCTAATGCATTGGGCAGGGGATGCATTTAATCATGTCACTTCTGACTCTCATCACTTCTTAGCTGCTGCTTTCTTTAGGAACCTAAAGTCTGAAAAGATCGATATTATTAGATAATTTCTCTGGCATTTTCAATAATAACATAGGAAAATTGGTTGTTAACATAGGAAAGTGAACTCAAAAATGGTGGTAAACTTTCAGAAAAGTCAGGCCTCCAAATCTGCTTTTATTATCAGACTGTTTCTCTACCTCAATAAAGTTTTCTAGCTATTTATAAGATCTTATCTTGACATTAACAGGGTTAAATATAGTATTATTAGTAGTATTATCAAAATGCAATAGCTTTAAGAAGAGATATTTTATCATTGTTACTTTCTTGAAGTTTATGATGCTTAGAGATTTTTCAAATCCATGATCTTATTTTAGAGCTGAACAAACTGAGGCTCAGAGAAAAACATAACCTGTTGAGTCATATCATGACAGCAAGATTATAACGCCCACTTCTTTCTGTCTGCTAATACTATGGTCACTGTGACACTATACTCTACTGCTTCTAATCAGGTCTTTAATTTCTTAATTTTAAAAATAACCAAAATATTTTAATAAGCAAAAGTAACAAAACTTTGAAAGTTAATATCTGAAGGGTTTCGTTTTTTTTTTTTTTTTTTTTTTTTTCTTTGGCCATAGTTTACACGTATTCCTTATTAGGAATATGTCTCCATCTTCTTGTTTGGGGTGAGTCAAATTTTTATGTTTTGTTTCACTTAAACATAAAACCTGAAACTGTTAACACTCTTAGAAAACATAGAGGAGTTCCTAGACATTGATTTTTGGCAATGACTTTCTGGATATGACAGCAAAAGCAATATAAATAAATGAGATTATATCAAACTAAAAAGCTTCTGCACAGCAAAGGAAATATTCAGCAGAATGAAAAAGCAACCTATGGAATGGAGAAAGTATTTTCAAACCATATGTCTATTAAGGGCTTAACATGCAAAATATAAGGAACTCGTATTACTCAATATCAAAAAATGGGCAAAGGACCTGAATAAACATGTTTCCAAAGAATACTTAGAAATGGCCCACAGGATCTGAAAAGGTGTTCAACATCACTAATTATTAGGGAAATGCAAATAAAAATTACAATGAAATATTATACCTGTTAGGATATTGCTTATTAAAAAAATAATGTGTTGAGAAGTGTAGAGAAAAGGGAGCACTTGTACACTGTTGGTGGCAACGTAAAGTGGTGCAGCCACTGTGAAAAAGAGTATTTAGGTTCCTCAAAAACTTAAAAATAGAGCACCATATAGTCCAGCTATCCACTTATGGGTATTGATCCAAAGGATGGATGGACCTGCAGGACATTATGCTAACTGAAAGAAGCCAGACACAAAGATGGATGTTGTATGTGGAATCTAAAAATCATCAAACCCATAGAAACAGTAGAATGGTGTTTGCCAGGAATTGGGGGAAGTAGGAAATGGGAAGATAATGTTCAAAGGGTAGAAAGCTTGAATTATGTAAGATAATTTCTGGAGACCTCTTATTCAGCATAGTGCCAACAGCTAACAGTACTGTACTCTTAACACACACACACACACGTACGTGACAGATTGGGTGAGAGGAAACTTTGGGAGGTGATGGATATGTCTGTGTTCCTGATGGTTTCATGGGTGTATACTTATACCCAAACTTAGCAATATGTATATATAAAATATGTACAGCTCTTTACATGTCAGTCATACCTCAATAAAATGATTTAAAACAAACAAAACATGTAGACTTTAAAGATTAAGAATTTTGCTGCTCTTTGATGCTATTTGCCCACTGGGAACATACTGGCGCTGTGATTTCTGGAGACCGTTAGGCTTTCATGTACCGTTCAGGCTCAGGGAGAGGGAGCTTACCTCGGAGAGGGGCATGTACTCATTCAGCTACACAGCAGCCGTGTCTGCCAAGCTGGCCAGAGGAGCTGCTTGCACTTCTCCATCCCACCTACACGCCCCACTTTAATCTTAGCCTTTGAGTAGACATGTGAGTCACTTGGGACACAGAGTGAAATCACAGCATTTTAATCAGCATACTCACTTGTTAATTTTACTTGTTTCCTATGAGGGAGGAAGTCTCATCTCAGGGGAGTAACCAGTTAATTATTGTAAGCAATCATCAAATACTCAGGTTTCAGAAGTATGCTGGGCTATGATTTAATTATTTTCCTTAAGAAATGCTTCCTATTTTAATTTTTCAAAGCCATATAACTAATGTGTTTTTGCTGGATATGACTGCCTTACCACCAAGAGTCTCCCCTTTCCCTCACATCAGATATTGAGATAATTGAATGTGTTTAGATGAAAAAATACTGCATTAGCATGTTTTAATGAATTAGGTTCACAGAAGAAATTCATAGATGTAATGAGCATGCATCTAAAATATTTAAATTACTTATTTATAGGTTTTTAGAAGTCTTAGAAGCCTAGGTATGTTTACTATAAACCACATTGAGGAACTGTTGATGGAAGAGGTGGAGGCGGCTTGTTATAAAACAATCAGCTCACACTTCATCCATGTAAAGGATCAATAATGAAAGAGGAAGGGGCATGCTCTCGCCCTCCCCTCCTCTCCCCCATTGCTTCAAAACATTGGGAAGAAAACTACACATTTATAATATTCCATCAAAGCTAATTTGTAAGATATTAATAGATGTTTGTCTCAGTGTTACCTTATGTGGAGCCAAAAAACCAGAGTGAGCTCAGGGTCTTCAAGAATCATACGCCTACCTAATAGGACATGCTTAACAGTTATCAGTAGAAACCAGTAATCATGTTTAATAAAAAGGTAATCAGTTCGTTGTTGAGCTATCATGTTCTATCAGTCACTGAACACTTTCTTTCCTTAACAACTGCTAACACCCAGATAGACAAGTAAAAGGAAAAAAACAAAAACAAAAAACCTTGAAAAACAAAACCCAAACTGACACAATGCAACTATAGAAGTTGGAGGTAAAACGTAGAATAGCTAAAAGTTTTGTGGGTCTCCATGGGGACTGACAGAGACTGGGGGACGGGTACAAGGAAGGGAAGCAGTGAGGCTTCATTCTGAGTAGCTGCTAATGCGTGCTGTAAACCACCTGCTGCAGATTCAAACAGGACTCCAGGAACCAATGGGGAGGGGTACAAGTAGGGAGAGATTGAGAAAGGTTACCTTTAACTGTCTTGAATGTAAATAATGGGTCTTGTGGTAGAGGTGAAGAGTGTAGTTAGCCCCAAAGCAAAACATCTTGAAAGATTGCTTAATGGAGAAATGGAATTCTTTTATCAAATTGTAATCTTTCATTACAGGAAAGATTATAGTAATTGTGAGATGCCATTACCACTTGCCACAGTAGTTTTAAGATTTGTATCAACTTGGCTTTATTTACCTGGGTTTTCCTGGAGTTATTTATTTATTTATTTGTGCCTTAATAAGCTTCCAAAAAAGATTGGACACTGTTCTTACCAGTGTCAAAGTTACTCCTTGAGGAATAAAGTAGTTGTTTCAAGAGCCACATTAATCCTTTAAAAGTAATAACTATTTATGAAGGTGCATTAACTTTTCAATAATTCTACATGGTACCTTAACTACAAGGACTAATTGTAGGTACTAGAGATAACAGGACTCCCGAATGAGAGAGAAAGATATATAGAGAGGATTTAATGTAATTCTACTTACAAAAATTATATGAATTTCTTATTAGACAAGTTTGATTTCACTTGATCAAGATAATGCATGATTGGGTAACTAAGTTTTTCATTGACCTGTAAGAGTTTTTTCTATGTACTCTTCTATTGTGAAAGGAAAATAGTTGTTTTTTTTTCTAAAGCTGAAAATAGGGTTTGTTTATTTTAAAGCCGCCTTCTTGAAGTTTCCATTCTCATCCCTCCATCTTAACTCACCCTCTTTGTTTTAAACGTGGCTTGAGAAATAAGGTTTTGTGATGCAGGCAGAAGCTGTCGAACTAACTGCAGGAAAAGGAGTGTTGTGCTCAGGTTGGATATATGAATGGAATTATTTCAAAGGAAGACAGAGGAACCAACCCTGCACATAAATTTCTTGGTTCTTTGCAGCAAGACTCCTCTGGTCTCATCTCTTCTAGAATGTAAAGGTCAAAGTAAACTTCACACAGCTAGCTTCTTATCTCCGTATACTGGCTAAATGTCTTAGGAGGACAAAGTTTACCTAATGGGAAAGTAATCTTATAATTCTGTTTGCATTCCAGAAATGTTCAGATTATGTTTTCCAGTTGAAACAGTTCTATATACAAACATCTTCAAAAACCAGTTCTTTAAGATGTCTGATTTATTTTTTCTTGTTACTGAAATATACTTGATTTACAATATTAGTTTCAGAAGTATTGCATAGTGATTCAGTATTTTTACAGATTATACTCCATTAAAAGTTATTATAGGATAATGGCTATAATTCCCTGTGCTGTACAATATAGCCTTGTTGCTTATCTATTTTATACATACTAGTTTGTATCTGTTAATCATATACCCCTAACATGCTCCTTGCCCCTTCCCCCACGCCACTGGTAACCAGTAGTTTATTTTCTATATCTGTGAGACTGTTTCTGTTTTGCTATATATATTCATCAGTATTATTTTTTAGATTCCACATATAAGTGATATCATATAGTATTTGTCTTTCTCTGATGTATTTCACTAAGCATAATATTTTCTAGGTCCATCTATGTTGCTACAAATAGCAGAATTTCATTTTTATGTCTAAGTAATATAATATTGTATATATGTATATATATATTCTACATCTTTATTATCCATTTGTCTCTTCATGGGCACTTGGGTTGCTTCCATATCATGGCTATTGGAAGTAGTGCTGCTATGAACACTGGGGTGCATGTATCTTTTCAAATTAGTGTTTTCATCTTTTTCTGGATATGTACCCAGGAGTAGAACTGTTAGATCATATGGCAGTTCTATTATATATTTAGTTTTTTGAGAAACCTCCATACAGTTTCCCATAGTGACTGCACTATCTACATTCCCACCAACAGTGTATGAGAGTTTCCTTTTCTCCACATCCTCGTCAACATTTGTTATTTGTAGATTTTTTGAAGGTAAGTATTCTGACAGGTGTGAGGTGATATCTCATGGTGCTTTTGATTTGTTTACACTCCTCTGATTAGCGACGTTGAGCATCTTTTCATGTGCCTGTTGGCTATCTCTATGTCTTCTTTGGAAAAATGTTCAGTTCTTCTGCCCATTTTTTAAGTTGGGTTGTTTGTTTTGATGTTGAGTTGTATGAGCCGTTCATGTATTTTGGATATTTACCCCTTGTCAGTCACATCATTTGTAAATAATTTCTCCCAATCAGTATGTTGACTTTTAGTTTTGTTGATGGTTTCCTTTGCTGTGTGTAAGTTTTTAAGTTTAATTAGGTCCCATTTGTTTCTTTTTGCTTTTGTTTCCTTTACCTTAGGAGACAGATTGAAAAAAATATTGCTACAATTTATGTCAAAGTGTTCTGCCAATGTTTTCTACTAGTAGGTTTATGGTTTCAGGTCTCAAATTTAGGTCTTTAATCCATTTTGAGTTTATTTGTGAGAAAACGTTCTACTTTCGTTCTTTCACATATAGCTGTCCAGTTTTCCCAGCACTATTTATTGAAGAGATGGTCTTTTCTCCATTGTATATTCTTACCTCCTTTGTAGGTTAACTGACCATAAGTGTGTGGGTTTATTCTGGACTTTCCATTTTGTTCTATTGATCTATTTATCTGTTTTTGTGCCAGTGCTGTTTTGATTACTGTAGCTTTGTAGTATAGTCTAGAGTCAGTGTGATTCCTCTAGCTCTGTTCTTTCTCAAGAACATTTGGACTATTTGGGGTTTTCCATACAAATCTAATTTGTTCTATTTCTGTGAAAAAATGCCATTGGTATTTTGATAGGGATTGCATTGAATCTGTAGATGGCCTTGGGTAGTATGGTTATTTTAACAATATTACTTCTTCTAATCCATGAACAGGTTATATCTTTCCATCTGTTTGTTTTTTGTCTTCAGTTACTTTCATCAGTGTCATAGATTTCTGAGTACAGGTCTTTTACCTCCTTAGGTAGGTTTATTCCTGGGTATTTTATTCTTTCGGATGGGATTGTAAATGGGGTTGTGTTCTTAATTTCTCTTTCTGACATTTCACTGTCAGTGTATAGAAATGCAACAGATTTCTGTATATTAAATTTGTATTCTGCAAGTTAACCGAATTCTTTGAGCTCTGTTTAATGGTGGTGTCTTTAGGATTTTGTATGGGTAGTATCATGTCATCTGCAAGCAATGACAGTTTTATTTCTTCCTTTCCAATTTATTGGATTCCTTTTATTTCTCTTTCTCCTGACTGCTGTGGCTTCGACTTCCAAAACTGCATTGAATAAAAGTGGAGAGGGTGGACATCCTTGTCTTGTTCTTGATCTTAGAAGAAATGCTTTAAGCTTTTCACCATTGAGTATGATGTTAGCTGTGGGTTTGTTATATATGGCCTTTATTATATTGAGGTATGTTCCCTCTATGCCCTCTTTCTAGAGAGTTTTTATCATAAGGGATGTTGAATTTTGTCAAAAGCTTTTTTTGCATCTATTGAGATGATCATATGGTTTTTATTCAATTTGTTAATGTGGTGTATCACTTTGATTGATTTTATGGATATTGAAAAATCCTTGCATCCCTGGGATAAATCCCACTTGATCATAGTGTATGACTCTTTTGAGGTAGTGTGGGATTTGTGTTTGCTAATATTTTATGGAAGATTTTTAAATCTATGTTTATCAGTGATATTGGCCTGTAATTTTCTTTTTTGTGTGATATCTTTGTTTGGTTTTGGTATCAGGGTAATGTTGGCCTCATGGAATGAGTTTGGAAGCATTCCTTCCTCTGCAATTTTTTGGAATAGTTTGAGAAGGATAGGTGTTAACTCTTCTGTAAATGTTTGTAGAATTTGCCTGTGAAGCCATCTGGTCCTGGACTTGGTTTGTTGGTAGTTTTTTTTTAATTACTATTTTTGTTTTCACTACTAGTGACTGGTCTGTTCAAGTTGTCTGTTTCTTCTTGATTCAGTCTTGGCAAGTGCATGTTGTTAGAAACTTGTCCATTTCTTCTAGGTTGTCCAATTTATTGGCATATAACTGTTCACAGTATTATGATTTTTTTATATCTGAATGGTATCTGTTGTTATCTGTTCTCTTTCAGTTTTCATTTTGTTTTAATTGGATCCTCTTTCTTCTCTTCCTGGTGAGCCTGGCTAAAGTTTTATCTTTTTTTTTTTTTGAGGTATGTGAGCCTCTCACTGTTGTGACCTCTCCCGTTGCGGAGCACAGGCTCTGGACACTCAGGGCCAGTGGCCATGGCTCACGGGCCCAGCCGCTCCGCGGCATGTGGGATCTTCCTGGACTGGGGCACGAACCTGAGTCCCCTGCATCAGCAGGCAGACTCTCAACCACTGCGCCACCAGGGAAGCCCTATCATTTTTTTAATCTTTTCAAAAACAAAAAAAACAAAAAAACCCAACTGTTCTTGCTTTCATTGATCTTTTCTATCTTTTAAATCTCTATTTTAATTATTTCCTCTCTGACATTTATTATTCCCTTCCTTCTGCTGACTTTGGGCTGTGTTTGTTCTTTTTTAAATTCCTATAGGTGGTAGTTTAGGTTGTCTATTTGAGATCCTTACTGTTTCTTGAGGAAGGTTGCTATCACTGTAAACTTCCCTCAGAACTGCTTTTGCTGCATCCTGTAGATTTTGGAGTATTGTGTTTCGATTTTCATTTATCTTGAGGTATTTTCTGATTTCCTGTTTGATTTCTTCACTGACCTATTTGATTTTTAGTAGCATGTTGTTTAGTCTCCAAGTGCTTGTTCTTTTCCCATTTTTCTTTCTGTACTTCTAGTTTCATGCTGTGTGGTTGGAAAAATGCTTGAAATAACTTCTATCCTCTTAAATTTGTTAAGACTATTTTGTGGGCTAGCATGTGACCTATTGTGGAGAACATTCCATATCCTTGAAAAGAATGTGTATTCTTCTGTTTTGGGATGGAATAACCTGTAGATATTAAATCCAACTTGTCTAAGGTGTCATTTAAAACCACTGTTTCCTTTTTGATTTTCTATCTGGTTGATCTGTCCACTGATGTAAATAGGCTGTTAAAGTCTCCTACTATTATGGTGTTATTGTCAATTTCTCCCTTTATGTCTGTTAATATTTGCTTTCTATATTTAGGTGCTCCAGTATTGGGTGCATATAGGTTGATGAGTGTACTATCCTCTTTTTGTATTGATCCCTTTATCATTATATAATGTCCCTCTTTGTCTTTTGTTATAGCCTTTGTTTTAAAGTCTAATTTGTCTGGTATGAGTATTGTTACCCCTGCTTTCTTGTTTCTGTTTGTATAAAATCTTTTCCCATCCTCTCACTTTGTGTGTGTCTTTAGCTCTGAAGTGAGTCTCTTGTAGGCAGCATATAGAAGGGTCATTTTTTAAAATCCAATCAGCCATCCTGTGTCTTTTGTTTGGAGCATTTATGTACTTACTGCCATTTTATTACTTGTTTTCCATTTTTCTTTCTTTTCTCTTTTTTAGTTCCTCTCTGTTCATTTCTTCTTTTTGCTTTTTCATTTCTTCTTTTTGCTTTTTCCCTTGTGGTTTGATTTTCTTCAGTAGTATGCTTGTGTTCCTTTCTTTTTAGTTTTTATGAATCTGTGTAGGTTTTTGATTTGTGGTTACTATGGAGTTCACATATGTTGTCCTATAGGTATATCTACTTGTTTCAAACTTGTAGTCATTTAAGTTCAAACACATTCTAAAATATCTAAATTTTTATTCCCCTATCCCACTTTTTGCACTTTTTATGTCGCATTTTATATCTTCATGTTTATCTCTTAACTGTTTATTATAGTTGTAGTTGATTTTATAGTTTTTGTTTTTTAATCTTCAGACTGGCTTAAGTGGTTGATCCTCAGTCTTTACAATATATTTGCCTGTCCTAGTGGGATTTTCCTTTTGCCATAGATACTTACCTGTTTTCCACTTAGAGAAGAACCTTTTAACATTTCTTTAGGGTAGGTTTAGTATTGATGAACTCTTTTAGTCTTTGCCTATCTGAGAAGTTCTTCATCTCTCATTCTATTGTAAATGATAATCTTGCTGGGTATAGTATCCTAGGCTGCATATTTTTCCTTTTCAGAGCTTTGAATTTATCGTGCCACTCCCTTCTGGCCTGCAAAGTTTCTGCAGAGAAATCATAAGGCTGATTGATAGCCTTATGGGGATTCCCTTGTATATGACTCTTTGTTTTTCTCTTGCTGCCTTTAGAATTCTCTATCTTTTTGTCATTTTGATTCTGATATGTCTTGATGTGGGTCTGTTTGGGTTCATCTTTTTTGGGACCCTGTGTGATTCCTGTACATGGATATCTATTTCCTTCTTGATGTTTGGGAAGTTTTTAGTCGTAATTTCCTCAAATACATTTTTGATCCCCTTTTCACTCTCTTCTCTTCTGGGATCCTTATAATGTGAATGTTGGTATACTTAATGTTATACCAGAGATCTCTTACATTGTTTTCATTTAAGAATTTTTGTTTTTCTTTAGATATTCTAATAATTGGGTGATATCCATTATTCTATTTTCCAGATCACTTATGCATTCTTCTGTGTCAGTCTGCTATTCATTCCTTCTGTGTGTTTTTGATTTCAGCTATTGAATTCTTCATTTATAATCAGGTATTTAGTTTCTAGTCCCTTGTTAAAGTGTTCACTATGTACATCAATTCTTTTCCCTACTTCAGTTAATATTTTTATTACTAATGTTTTGTGTTCTTTATCTGGTAAATGGTTTATTTCTATTTCATTATTTTTTCAGGGTGTTTCTCTTGCTCTTTTTCAATGGAGAGTAGTTCCTCTGCCTTTTTGCTTAACTTTCTCTGCCTCTATGAGTTTATGTGAAACAGTTACCTATTGTGGTCTTGAAGGGGTGTTCTTATGTGAGAGTATCCCTATGCAGACTGAGTGTGCCCAGTGCCTTTGGATGTAAGTCACATCTTTCTTCAGGGTGTGCTGGCAGCTATCACCTTGGTAGGTGGTGGGGCTGGAGATGGAGTCGCTAGAGCTGGTTCTGGGTGTGGGACTTCCCCTTTGCTCAGTGGCTGTCACTACCCTGAGGCCCTGAGGGCTGTCAGAAGCCTGAGAGCTGGGTCTGAGCTAGCTCT
This sequence comes from Neophocaena asiaeorientalis asiaeorientalis, assembly GCF_003031525.2. Lineage (NCBI taxonomy): Eukaryota > Metazoa > Chordata > Mammalia > Artiodactyla > Phocoenidae > Neophocaena > Neophocaena asiaeorientalis. Next base: position 2,666,585 of record NW_020174269.1, read on the forward strand.
GTTCCCTTTAAGTGTATGTTTTTTCCCTTTCCCCTCATTGTGACCCTTGCCCCAGAGTGGGGGCATGCTGAAGCAGGTGGGGCCTGTGCAGGCTCTCAGAACATGTCCTCTGCTGACAGAGATCTAAGCTGTGTCCGATGTGCTGCCTTTGCAGGCACCCACAATTGTTTCCTTTGCTCTGTTTAGACACAGCCTCAGGTGTAAGTCTCCTTTGTCCCTCACAGCCAATCACTGCCCCCAGCCTCTGCTGCCCCTGCCCTGTGTAGAATTGCTCCACAGGGCAGGCAGGCCCCATGCAGACTCTTGGTGTGTATTGGAGGGTGAAATGTGGTGGAGTGGCTACTGTCAGAGATTCGGCAGCTTCTGATGTGCTGCTTGTGTAATCACTAACAGTGGGCGCTGCCATCCAACCCAGGCTCCACCCCAGGACCGGGCTGCCTGTGTGTCCCACGGTCACGTCGTTCCCCTGGTCATGGCTACTCCAGATCCTGTGCTGCACCGTGGTGTGACGTGAGTGGGGCCAGAGTGTTGGCTTGGCTCAGGCTGGAATGTGTGGCAAAGTGACTGCAGCCATTAGAGCAGACCTCTCTCTGTCCTGCTTAGGGACAAGGCAGTGAACGTGTGCTCCTTACAAGGATATCCAGGCTCCCCCAGCCCTTCCGTTACTCCTAGCAGTCCTCCAACCAGCCAAGGGGCCTTTTCTCCTCCAAGTAGGACCCCAGGGCTGGGGTGCCCAATCTGTGGTTCCAGCATTCACTCCCCAGGGTGGGTGTCCCCCCGTGTGTTCTCCTTTTCCTCTGAGTCCCCTCCCAGTGGCACAGGTTCCAATCCTATTGCTTTTCTTCTCTTCCCACCTGATTACCTGTGTATCTTTCTTAGAGCCTTGGTTGTACAGGAGTCCTTCTGCCAGTTTCCAGTGACAGTTGTTCCACATGTAGATGTATTTTTGATGTGTTCATCAGGTGAGGTGAGCTTCACATCCTCCTACTCCGCCATCTTGATCTCAAACTCTTAGATCTCTGATTTCTTATAATTAAGTCAAATTTTTAAATATATTCTTTTAACATAATCACTGAAAATAAAAATTCATAGCCAAGTAACCAAGAAATGTCTTGAACTCTAAGCACATTCTGAATATTTATGTTGATTTTCAACTTTTAATCAAATGGTAAAATATAAATTCAATTTGTGAAGTAAGCATTTATTCTAAAGAGTTTGAAAGTTGAAATGTTAATAAATCACTGTTAGCACATATATACTCTCTCTCTCCAGGTCCCAAATTACCTATTTTTCACAATTCTTTTGTTTGAATCCCATCTTTTGTGTATAAGTTTTTATGTCAAAAATAGATTTGAAGTGTTTCAATTGCTGGCATTTATATCTGAAAACAGTTGGAATGATGTAGCTTATTTTTGGCAAGCAGAATCAAGATCCACCACAAAGCGATCCATAATATAGAGCCTATAGCATAAATTTTTGTCTTTGGCGGGAATAAATCCACAATAGGTTAGGGACTAACTGTACACATTTACTTCTGAAGTTTATGTGGCAGTTTAGTGATTAATCACTAACCTTGGTAAATGCCAATTTCCTACTTACTAGGAGTAGGAACATCTATTTGTGCAACTCAAATGGAAAAGATATGTGATTTAATTATTTGTCTGCTCCAAAACTCCTCTTCAGCTGGATAAGGTTTTACATTTCCAGTGCCTTTTTAAAAAAAATTTATTTGTTTTTATTTTTGGCTGTGTTGGGTCTTTGTTGTGGTGTGTGGGCTTCTCATTGTCGTGGCTTCTCTTGTTGTGGAGCACGGGCTCTAGGTGCATGGGCTTCAGTAGTTGTAGCACGCAGGCTCAGCAGTTGTGGCTCATGGGCTCTAGAGCGCAGGCTCAGTAGTTTGGCGCACGGGCTTAGCTGCTCCGCAGCATGTGGGATCTTCCTGGACCAGGGCTCAAACCCGTGTCCCCTGCATTGGCAGGCGGATTCTTAACCACTGTGCCACCAGGGAAGCCCCTCAGTGCCTCTTTAATGCACAAGTGTGGACCTCAATTTTTGAGGCCCAATGCAAGAGCTCGTGTCATGGCAAACTTGATGAGAAATAATACTGCCAAGTGAACCAGAAAGATATTTTATTTAACAGATTTCAAATGAAGATCAAAGTTATCTGGAACAGATACTTTTCCAATCTACATTTCGTGTTTCCTGAAGTGCTGCCTGCCAGAGCAAAACAACATAATATTTCTGGTTGCTTGAAGGAAAGGATGTTGATATTGCTTACTTATTTTAGCAGATACACAGTTCAGTAACTCTCTTACACAGAAACACTATACAAAAGCTTTCTATAACTTAAATACAGTCGTAAATACCTTATTAAACAAGGTTTTGAGTCATCTGGGAAGTGAAGTAACCAGAGAGAGCTTGCCAGACTTCTACTCACCCCAGACCACCTCCCCTTGGAGATGACTTAAAAGGCTCATCTTAGAGATACTCGCAGCATATATGTTCTACTGAGATTTGGACCTTGAATGCTTTACATTCTAAACTGAGCTTCGCTGGACCATGTAGTTTTACAACCAGAAGTCTTTCAGCAAGATTACTATTTTTTGAGAAGGGCCTGAGAGGATTGTGCTGCCTATTTCAAAAGGAATTTTCGCTAAATGGATTGAATTTTAAACTCTGTCTCAATATTGAGAATTTGGTTATGTTCTGATTTTTGTGGAGATAATTATCTTAGAAATACTGGTAGTGGTCTTATTAATGCACTTTTGGTACAAATTAAATATGGCTCCTATGTTGGTTTTGATTTGGTTATTGGATTCAGTAAATTTCTTATTAGTAACTCTTATACTGAGCATTTCAATTTTGAATTGTGTATTAGTTTGAGAACTTTTATGGTGAGATGATCTCTTGCAATTGCTAGTGACCTATTTTCATAAAACACTTTCATATATTGCTTATATGTTTGAAAGTGTTCATTGTATTCTCTTTTTCTCTGGGTATAAGTTCAGCTCTCTGGAGCTTTTTCAATCGAATTAAAAATTGTACCTAGGTAAGTACTTCTCAAAGATGAAGTAAGTATGTGAAATTCGGCTAGTAACCGCTTGTTGTGATAGCATGCTGAGTTCTCAAAATTAAAATTAATTACTACTTTCAATTATTTATACATGTGTTCTGCTAAAACAATTTTGAGACCATTAAATATGTGTACTATCCCTTCAGTCATAAGTGAATAATGATTAACTTCATGACAAGACAGTGAGCACCATTAAGACTGTCAAGAGAATACTTTTGACTTTTCAATTCTTAAACTATTTCTTTCTCTGAAACAATATTTACAAAAATAATAAACACTGAATTCTTTTATACAATGTATTCTAGTTTTATATTATATGTGATAACGGAGATTATATTGTGAGCACGTTTAAAAGCAAAGTTTTTCATGTGACCTGAGTAGATATCAGGAGTTTCCTATTATCGTCAAGAATTACGTGCTATAAGATGCAAAGATACAGTTACGTGAGGAAAATTTGATATCATTGTACACTGAGAAATGCACCTGTAGCCAAGCAGGGCCCTTCAGACTTCAAGGGAAACTTTGCAAACTAAGACAGATAAACATTTATATGTATAATGTCTATTGGCTCTAGAGCTTTCTAAACGGCAATACCATATTCCTCATCAGACAATTTTGTAGGGAATAAAACTTCTGGAATTTCTTTTATTTAATTTTTATGCCTCTCTGGATATAAAGGGTTTGTTTTACCTTTAGAGATACACTGAGCTATGGGAACAAACACTTGGTGAGTCTCACTGTGTGGGCCTGGTTGTGCAGTCTCCAGCCCCTTACCCTTCATTGTGTACTTTTACTGTTATCTCACTTACCAAAAGGAGCCGAGGAGGCATTAAACTAATTCTACTGACTTTTTTTTTTTTAATGTATGTTACTCTTGTCCTGAATCTACAGGATGTTACTACCACTAATAGCCACTTTTGCACCATTAGAAACAGCTCAAGTAACAACTTCCAGAGAAGTTCTTAGTTATAGGACTCTACCTGTTTCAATTCAGGGACTCTCCAGTTGCCTTGCTACCTACCTTCCATCTCCCAGAAATCTAGACACCTTGCTAAAACTGCCTCATAAGTTACTTGAGGTAACCTTCAGCTCAATAAGGTGTCTGCCCAGTGGGATTTACAGCATTACCCTTTCTAAAGACTACGTACAGGGGCTTCCCTGGTGGCGCAGTGGATGAAAGTCCACCTGCCAATGCAGGAGACAGGGGTTCGTGTCCCGGTCCGGGAAGATCCCACATGCCGCAGAGCGGCTGGGCCCGGGAGCCATGGCCACTGAGCCTGCACGTCTGGAGCCTGTGCTCCGCAACGGGAGAGGCCACAACAGTGAGAGGCCCGCGTACCGCAAAAAAAAAAAAAAAAAAAAAAGACTACATACAAATGTGTGGCAGCAGTGAGCTAGAAGACACCATGTGGATCAAAACCATAATGCTAAAAATAAAACACTTAAATTCTCTTGAATACTACAGAAACAGCATTTAAGAATTTATTGAAAAAATAATTTATATGCTTCCATTTTATCTAGGATGAATTCTTTTTTTTTTTTTTTGCGGTACGCGGGCCTCTCACTGTTGTGGCCTCTCCCGTTGTGGAGCACAGGCTCTGGACACGCAGGCTCAGCGGCCATGGCTCACGGGCCCAGCCGCTCCGCAGCATGTGGGATCTTCCTGGACCGGGGCACGAACCCATGTCCCCTGCATCGGCAGGTGGACTCTCAACCACTGTGCCACCAGGGAAGCCCTAGGATGAATTCTTAATCTCAGTTATAGACCTCCCTCCTCCTATATTCTTAAATATCTATGCAGTAGTGTGCAGAACCTACTTCAGAATTTGTATTTGGGCAAATGCTCATGGTGAGCTGAGGCGACCATCTGTATAATTCATCAGAAAGATGAATGTGCTTGAGGAGAAGCATAGTTTTATACGAATCACCTGCATAACTGCTTCAGATTTCCACATTATGTGCAATCCTACTTGGAATAAAATACTGAACTTTTTACCCATTAACAGACTTGCTAATAATATTAGTTATATTTTTGGTATTCAAAGTTTAGTTATCTGACCACATAGAGCTAGCCGCTCATCATAACCTATTTAAATGCATATAAAGAAATTCTTTGATATTAGAGACACCTGGTTTTTACATAAAGCATAATGCCTAATTCAATTGTAGACACAGATGTCCACATTAATTACAATTTTATCATTCCGACAGCATTTATGCTAGCTTCATATGAACAATTTCCTTTACTTTTTCAATAAGTAATAAAGTTAGAGGCTAGAAATGGTAGAAACGGTAGATGAAAATCTGTATTTTTAGAATTAAATGTGAAAATGTGCGAAATTAAGGGATATTTACGTACATCTTTATGGCAACCTTTTACATTGCGTGACTAGCTCAAATATCTGTACGAAAATGGGGAGTGATAAATCCAATTGAAAATGTAATAATGCAAATATGTGCATGCATGTGTGCACACACACACACAGGCAGACGCTAAATTTAGAAAATGTATTGGGTAGCTGGTGGCCATAGTAGAATGAAGGACAGGAGATTATGAAGAGGCATCCCAGACTCCAGTTACAGTTATACATTAATTGTGCGTTCATAAAAGCCTGACAAATAATTGTTTTTCCAGGAAGATATTATAAGTAACATTTTAACACATGTAGTAAGAAAACATCTTAAATTCTTAAAATCACAATTAGATAAATTAAACAGTACAATAAACTGATGGCTATAAAGAACCCTCGTTATAAAGACTTGTCCATTCATGTTTGAAAAAACACCACGTCCTTTATTCATTCTAATATATAGTTTCTGTTAAGTTTTTAACTGTTGTAATGCATGGAAAGTAAATATTTTGAAATATAATCTAATAGAAAGCCACATACACAGTTTAATCTGTTTATATTAAAAACATTTCTAAGGTGTGGCTAAAATTAGATTTATTTTCAAATTACGTAAACTGGAAAGGTTATTTGAGTTGTTGTTTTCTAATAAGTAGATGATTAATTGCATTTTCCTGAGCAATTCTGTCAGGACACGATGGTAATTTAGCTAATAACATGTTGTCTTGTGTTCTGGGAACACTGAAGAATCCAAATTTCATTTTCTGGGCAATGTACTGAGGTCATTTGGTACAAAAGAGAAAAGTGGGATAAAGTTTTAATGTTAACTGGGAAAAAATTCTGGGAATAAATACTTTTTTAATAGGAATATTAATACTTGACTTTGTCACGTTAATTGCACATCTCACTTAAAAAATGGAAATGCTAAATATTTCTAGGGACATATCATTACATTTCAATAACTGGGATAATCAAAGTGAGTCCAATTTATCCTGAGGACAGTAAATCTGCAAAGGAGGAAAAGACAAACTATACATGAAAACACTTAGTCACACTTTAAATTTTACAGTATCTATATATTTGTCTACATACTTAAGGATGCAGACAGCAAAAATATTCACATTAAGCTATCAATACTTACAGAAATTATTTTTCTTCTACTCAGGAAGACCATTTGTACTAAGTTAACATGGGAAACTTAGAGGAAATCCTCCTTAGGAGACCTACTCAACTGATAATTTCTCTTTAGAATATAGTTCAGGAAAGTAATTAAAGAGGTCTCAGGTGTTTTCATCTGTAGGTCACTCCTTTCAATGCGAATTACAGTTCATGGGTAAAGTTGACATTTTTGGTGAAATAACATCAACTCAGTTTCTTCTAAACAAATGTCTACATCAAAAGACTGTAATTATTGCACAATTCGTGGCAGTGAAGTGACCAAGGATTAGATGGTCATTTATGCTCTTACCTTTAGGTGCAGTGCCTTCTCAAGAAAGCCTAATGTGGACAAGCTAGCAGAGGATGTGAAAGCAGGTGAGTCCATCTGCTTATGTTTTGTATTACTCTTTCCATCCGAAATCACTTTAATCAGCTATTTTACCATCGAAATAACATACAAAGGAAGGAATTAATAGTTACCAGTTGTGCAATAATAAGTCATAATGGAAGTGTTTTGTGGGCAAACTTCACACCGCCACCCACAACACACACATACACACACACACGCAAGTTTAATATGCCAAATGGAAGTGTATTAATAGTGGTTCACTTTTCCAGTATTTCTCAAGGTGTGGTTCACTGACCCAATTAACAGTGGCAGTCAGAAAGTGGAAATTGTGATTACGTCCCCTAGGAAAACTATATACTATATGAAGAAGAAAACTGTAAGGGCTAAGAAGGTAAAAATGTGCAGTTTGTATCTTATTTCTACTGGAAGGTGCAGGGATTGGGAAGGAGGCGTGGAGAAAAAGCCCAATCAAGACATCATGGGATTAAGGGCTGTGGAAAACTCTTTGCCAAGCGCACAGTTCTAAATGCTTTGCTGCACATTCTCAGGATGAAATGATAGAGAAAAGGTATGGACAGACATAGGGCTTCCTCATGTCCAAACTGAACTCACATATTTTCATTTGCTCTTTTAAACTACAAGAAGAGTGTTAACTGAATGATCCTATGAAATGCAACAGAGTTCAGATAGCTTAGAGAATCATAAATATAGAAATGGCACTTTATTTTATTCCTGGAGGGAGAGGGTTGTTTTGGGTACTTTCCATGGCTTAGGGAGCAGATTTGTTAATTTCCTGGCAATAGAGAAATCTTAACCTCAGATTCTTAGCCGTGTAATTCCTGTTCATCAGCAACTGAGTCCAAACTGGAACACTTGGAAAGGAGAACGAACATTCACCCATCAAATGTGTGGGTTGTTACCAGATCAGTGGCACCTCACAGCCTCTGTTCCTGTGTGCAGCTTTGCTATAAGAAAGGTAGCTAGTTAAGGACATATGTACCTTAGAAAGACTCTGACATATATTTTCAACTGTAGTGAGTTAGGCAGAACGCAGAGCAGAGTAATAAGAGTTAATGTTTTCACCTATTTATTTTTATATTTCACATGTATATTTCATATGTTCAATGTAGGCAAGAATTGCTAATGTTACTGTAAGGTGAAATGTTAAAAGTAACTCAGGAACAGGTAGTATATATAAAGACCAACACAAATGCATGGAAAACATGGGTGAAAAGAGAAAAGGATAAGGTTTAAATGATTCAAAACCTAAACAGAATTAATATACAGATATACTATCCTCCATTCGGTGCATGAGAAAATTATTTGATATTGGAATTAAATATCTTTATTTTCTGGTTTTCTTGAATACAACTTCTTCAAATTTTCAATGATTTCAGGAATTTAAAAAACTAGCTATTTTTAATCTGGGTTCCAAGAGAAAGAGAAATACGTTGAATTGATTGCTATACCTTGGAAAAAGTCAATTTTACTGTTTTGACCAAATAGGCTAGAAATAATGGGACCCTATTGCCTTCATATTCCAATATTACTTCCAAAATAAGAGCAAGTAAAATCATGCTCAGGATTCTTTGACTATAAGAGACAATACCTTCTTAGAAGGCAAATGAAAGAAATTCAAGATCAGTAACAATAGAGAAAAGAGTCAACAAAAGGTTTCAAAATTCTAGCATTATAAGATTAAGCTTAATAATCACAAGACTCTCAGTGTTCACACAGCTGTCATAAAAAGTGAAAGTTAAAATTATTCTTGGTAAATTCATGTGTCTGTACACTACACGGTGTCATCTTCAGGTTACCTTGGCTTGAGTTAAAGACCTTGTCGTTTGAATTTTTCATGAAAGCCTCTCTGTGGCTTGAAAGCTTGAAGTTGTTCTCCAGTGTGCAGTTCTAGCCTCTGGCACACTGTGTGATTAATGGCAACTAGTTTGATTAGTTTAAATCTGGAACATAAATTTTAATTCAGCTTCCTTTTCCCCTCTTAACAGTTCTGCCTGACATCCCTGTCATGCACAGGCAAAAATCTTTATTTTCAGAAGGAATAAATCCTTATGGATTTGAGAGAAATAAGTCATCTGGGATGAGGAACTAGTAAATATAGTGCCAAATTTTCACCTTAGAGACCATACGCCTAAAGAAATATGGATGCCCCTTACCTGAGATTAAACAATGCTTTTCAAAGTCTCTGGGGTCGGGATATATAGTTGCTGATCAATGGTTATTTTTATCACAACTTTCAAAGAAAGGATCACCAACTTAGCTTTAGAATGTAAAATCAGTCTTCAGACTTTTCTATTATGACTTTGATGTTTGTATGCCTGATTCAACACAGAAAACCCAAAAGATCTGGAAAGGGCCGTAGAGCAATGTGCTTTCATAAGGGAAGTGTTTTGTTTAAATTTTTCTAATGTTTTATGAACAGTTGTATGAAGCAGATGTAGCCTACTGAAGTCAATAGCTAGATGAAATATAGTTACTATCAATAATTTCGCTTTACTATAAGTCCTATATCCTGGGAACAGAGCAGGTGCTCTGCTGGCCACAAGAAGGGACAGTCAGTTTTGCTTCTACTAAGATAACCTGGGTAGAGAAGCAGCACTCCAGAGCCCCTGGCGTGTGATTAAAAACTCCGTCCCCCTTGTGCTGAAAGTCTCAATCATTTGAATCTATCTCCTTTGCAGTGTCTATGTGGAGATATTCACAAGTCTGAATAAAAATGAGGTACATTTCACGTTAGTATGTTATTAAAAATTTAGCTCTAGCATTCCTGGTGACAAGTGACATATTCAAGCAAATAGCTGTGTTACCACTTCTGGGCTTTATCATATTAAAGAGGAAATATGTTGCTAAAAATATGATGACCCCTGTCACTTTATTGCTATGGTCTAAGCAATCACGGCTAATTAATGATTTTCTGTACCATCTAAGACAAATCAAGAATTCCATCTAGAGCAGTTATTGCAGAAATATACTGTGTTAGGCCCCAGTTAAGCTTTTGTTGATTTGAAGTAATACTTTTCCTACATAAAAAGTACAAAAATACTCACTGAAGGTTACTGAGAAGTTGTTTGATTTGACATAAAGATGAAGACACACTTCTTTTCTGAGACAGTACCCTTTGTGATTCACAGGATAACTTGCATCACACGCAATTTCATGAAAGCTCTCAAATAAGCGATTTTATTCCTATCCATGATTGCAGACATTTACAAAACCATAACATCTGAGTTCACCTTAAAAAATAACTTATATAAAGCAGTGATATACACAGCACAAAATAGATCAGGGAGGGGCAGGAGCAACTTTTAATAATTAAAATGTAAACGTGAAAAAAAGGATGGAATAAAAGTCCCTACTTATTTCTACTTAAGATGTCATGTGATAGTATTTTACAATGTCCTGTGGGTCAATGTATGTATGTGCATGTATCCATATAACATACACACATACAATACATTCTCTTTCCCACACATATACATACACAGATAATCATTTGCAGTTCCGTTGAGGGCAGTTCTAATATGCCGCTCTGTACAGTTGTTCGAATCACGTTTGGACCCGCTTTCTTCACAAAATAGGGGAGAGAGCAGGAAATAAAAAGGTTGGTTTGGTGTGACTGAGATTCCTTTGTTTAACTGTACACTGTGATGAATAATTTTCTTCCGTAGTAGTTCTGTGAAGGGCTGACTCACTGTGGTTTTTCCATGAGGAGACTTGGTAATGGATCACACACTCATTGTCATGCTAGGGGAGTACTAGAAGGAGAGAAGAATCCATATTTTAACAACAGTTCTTCTACAGGCCACTAACATTCTCCTTGGTAAACAACAGTAACTGTGAATTTTAATGTCTTTTATGCACAAGCTTTAAATACAGCATAAAAATAAGAAAGCATAAAAAGAGCAAAATTATATAGAATTGACTGTCCTGAACTGTTAAATATTTCCTCTGGAAAGCAAGCAGTCTCATTCTCTCTCTGAGCTTAGGGGTTTGATAAGTACCTAGTCCCTCAGCTTTCTCCTTCTAGCCAGATTCATGTTTCATAGGCCCTTGGAACAATTTGGGTAAATCTAGTCCAAGGTTGATTCATAATAATCAAATACGTGTGAGGGATAGGATAGTCTTTGTTAGCTGTGTAAACTTGGGAGGTTACTAACCTCTCTGTGCTTGTTTCCTCACCTGTAAAATCAGCTTAATGATAGTAAACGGGTTTTGGGAGCACTGACTATAAAACCCTTAAAACTATGTATTTATTGAATACACGGAAAGTGCTCAGTAAATGCTGGAGTAATAGTATAACTCCCAGCTGGCCATAGGAAATCCTTATTAAAGCATTTAGAAAATACTTAAGAGTCTGATTTATACTTTAGCATATAAACGTCTTCCTTGAGGCTGTGACTCCTAGCTCAATCCACAAGCATTTCTGGGTGGGAGTAGGGGCATTCTTGTTACATGTTACTTGTCAGTTTGAGGCTGACCATTGGTAAAAGGCGAGACTTTCAGAAATTTGGAAAAGTGGTCTTAACAAATGACAAACAGCAATTATTTTGATAATGATGCCAATCTACCCTCATATGCTTGAGGAATAGACTGTGACAGAAAAGTTCTAGAGCAGCTCTGCCCAACAGAACTTACTTCAACGATGGACACGTTCCACAACTTGTGGTGTCCGTATGAAAGCCACTAGCCACATGTGGCAACTTGAGCCCATGAAGTGTGCCCAGTGCCACTGAGGAACTAAAATTTTTTTTTTTTTGGTACGCTGGCCTCTCACTGTTGTGGCCTCTCCCATTGCGGAGCACAGGCTCCAGACCCGCAGGCTCAGCGGCCGTGGCTCACGGGCCCAGCCGCTCCGCGGCACGTGGGATCTTCCTGGACCGGGGCACGAACCCGTGTCTCCTGCATCGGCAGGCGGACTCTCAACCACTGCGCCACCAGGGAAGCCCAGGAACTAAAATTTTAATGTTATTTAACTTTAACATTTAAATATCTCCACGTAGCTGGTGGCCACCATCTTGGACAGCACATTATAGATCCCCTGTGACGGGAAGGAGGAGCGTCTATTTCCAAGTGGTAACGGTTTCCATATTTAATATGACCTCTTGAATATTTTAAATGCTTTATGAGAACCTGTGAGGACCAGGGCAAAAGGGAATTCCTTTTAATGCGCTAATAATGATTGCGCCTCACGGAAAGAGGCAGATAAAGTGAGAGGGTTTGGTCCCAGACTGCAGGGGCTTAACCCGGAACAGTGATGGTCCTGGGAAGGGGAGCATGAACCTTCTAAAAAAGGAACAGACAGAACAGAAAGAAGTGAATTCCAAATGAGCGGAGGTCGTGCAGGAACCAGAAACGAAGTATAAGGTGTGTACTAGATAGGGATGGATTTGTTAACATGGTGAAAGCAGGATTTCCCAGGGAAGAGCGCAGGGTGACAGTGGCTCAGCTGGCAGAAGTCTGGACTGGAGGTCATTAGAGTTTGATCTAGTGCTCAAACCAAAAAGCCCACATTGATCCTGAGTAAAAGCAGATGACTAGGCCTGAAAACGGGTCACTGGACCTTAGGGGGAGGATTGTTAATCCTTTAAACACAGGTCAAATCAAGGAAAAATCTACTTGTTAATCCCTTAATAGCCTCAAATTGCCTCAGTATAGGAAAGCTAATTTATATATGTTACTGACCTTCCACATTGGATTTCAGTGAGTAGGGTGATATAAAGGGGAGACCTCCAGAGAAGCGAAAGGGGATTCAGTTTGATAGAAAAACTCCCTCTTTATGCTTGATAGTGGCAACGAAAAAGCAAAGCTAAACAAAACCCAAAACCCCCAAACAATCATTGAGAAGGATCAGTGAAGTGGAGCCCACCCCATCCCTGAGCTCGGAGGGGATCTACCCCTATCTCATCAGGAGATACCATGCAAATCTCCACTACAAATAATGACAGCACACTGCCATGACCTATCCACAACCTTTGACAAAATAATCATATTTTGGCATTTGACTTTCAGGGGCGAGACTAAATAAGGAGATAAATGGATACTAAGGTTTTGTTAAAAGTAGAAAACATAAGAATATGGCAAAATGGGCATAGGAAATTTAATCTATGCTTTCTATGGCTACTGCTTATTTATAGTAAGGATCGGTGAGCCAATCAGTACTGCCCAGTAGAACCTTCTGTGATGATGGATATGTTCTATTCTGTGCTGTTCAGTACAGCGCCCACACATGGCTGCTGAGCTCTTAAAACGTAGCTAGTGTAACTTAGGAACTGAAAATTTAACTGTATTTAATTTTAAATAGCACAGCTAGATCATCAATCATTATTTCTTCTTTTTTTTTTTTTTTTGCGGTACGCGGGCCTCTCACTGCTGTGGCCTCTCCCGTTGCGGAGCACAGGCTCCGGACGCGCAGGCTCAGCGGCCATGGCTCACGGGCCCAGCCGCTCTGCGGCATGTGGGATCTTCCCGGACCGGGGCACGAACCCGCGTCCCCTGCATCGGCAGGCGGACTCTCAACCACTGCACCACCAGGGAAGCCCATCAATCATTATTTTAAAGACAAAGCTTTTAATGGGTATATTGTGCCAATCTAAAAACAGTGGAAGACTTTAAAGCTTTTTTAAAGTCTCCTTTTTTAAAAAGGACTTCAAAGGATATGTTGGAAAAAAATTTTCTGGATAAGTCATAATTAATTCTAGAGATCATCTCATTATTAAATTATTCACATCCTGAATAATCAGATTTTAAAAGTCCCTGAATCCTTTTTTCACAAGGATTATTCCAGTTCAAATGCAATGTAACATTAGGGAATATAGTTAAGAATATATTATGGCCTTCATTCTAATTATACACCATTAAAAGTATGCGTATATAGAGACAAGTATATATGCACATTCTCTGCTACCAAGCATGGTTATTGGTTGCTCCCATTTCTTAACATTGGCAATTGTTAGGATTTTTAACCTGTGTTATTTCAAATATCTTAAGCAAATCTTACAGTAAAATGAGAATTTGTTACAGATTCATTGGGAAGTTAAGAGAGTTAGGCTTATTCAGGGAGGAAACTGAGTGGAAAATAGGGTACAACATGAAAGTCAGGGCCAGATTCAGTCAGAAAGGATGGAAGCACCATCTCCAAGCAATACAGCTCAAAAATTAGCAAGCATCTAATGAAATTTAAATTTTGAATAGTACAAGTAACTGTAAAATGATGCCCTAAGTGTATCTGGTACAGTAAAACAGATTGTATTTGTGTGTGACTGTCTTTATAAGCGATGGGCTATTTGCACTGCTAAGGCTGTAAACTGCTCGTCTGCTGCTGCCTTTATTGAAACTGCTTCAACTAAGTAAGATTGAGGGAAATTGCAAACTTTCTAGGGAAACTCACAGAATGTGCCAGCAAAAAGGAATTTTGCTATTGATTACTATTCAAGCAGAAGTGGCTTACAGTTTTCTAGAAGTAGAAGAGCAAGTGTTAAATGGGGTATCGTATTTAGAGACATAAAATATTCATGGTGTATTGTCCTGAGACCACACTGCAATGTTTCTGTTGTACTGCTGCATCAATATGCCATGACATATTCTAGTGTTTGTGTCAGAATGCTGTGATATCAGGTTGCCCTGATATCACAGCATTCAAAACTATTCTGAGTCTGGTTCTCCTCAATCAAATGACAAAATGGCCTTACAGCGCTGTTGACTGCATCAGTGTTTGGTTGTGCATGTAAAACATGAGCTAGAGAATTTATTATACCCAGTTCATGTACCATGGACTCCATCAGAAATATCCATTAAATCTTCGAACAATGTGCATACATTTCTGTTCACACACTTCAAGAACACTTCAGATCTTACATTTCTCTTCATACACTTCAAGAACACTTCAGATCTTACATTTCTATTTCTAAGCATCTATATAATATTTTTTCTTAATGAGAGATAATACTACAGGTACCTGAGCTGAACTAAAGTGAAATAAATCTAGTGTGTATGTGACTATGTAAAAAAAAAAATTGGGGCATATGTGATTTCTTTACAATAGAAGAAAATGAAAAAAGGCAGTAAGGGTAATAGGAAATGATCTACCACCTTGTTTCTAATTTCTATTTGACACCATGATTTTAATAGCATGTTTGCTCAGTATGGTGAAAATATTCTGCTAAATTAATTCAAGAAATAAGACTAACTGCTTTCTTTACTTGAGAGGCACGAAGCACTATTCTTTGAATTAAGCCTTTTTGTATTGTTTTTAAAGCCAAACATTTAATAGAGTTTGAACACTAGGGGGCATCTTTGTTTCTTGAAATAAAGGCGTTTTTTTTTGACTCCCCCCCCAAAAGAGTCTGAATGTTGAAACATTTTTTGATTCCTATTTTCTTGTGTAAAGTGTGTTGGCACTGCAAGGTTTCTGCCTTTGGGTTGGACATTTCTGTTTCTATATCGATTACATTAAGTAGTATGTGTAAGGTGACTGGGATAGTGTCTGTACATGATAATCAGTCAATAGACGTTTGCTGTCTTCCCAGGCCTCTTATGTGGTTAAACTTCAAGATAAAGACCGACAAACCCTCAAAAGGCAGACTGTTCAAAAATCTGTGCTTTTCAGACTTATGTGCATTAAAAACCACTAGAATTCAATTTGCATGTTTAGTCACTGGAAATGTTTTCTTTTTAAAAATTATTTATTTATTTTTAATTGGAGTATAATTGCTTTACCATGTTGTGTTAGTTTCTGCTGTACAGTGAAGTGAATCAACTATATGTATACATATATCCCTGCCCTCTTGGACCTCCTGGTTTTCCTTGATGATAGTAAAGCTAACTTAGTGGAGATACCTAGTCTATTTACTTCTTTAAGGCCTTACTACATTTGTCAGCAATGAATCTCTTTTGTCTTCTTCCTCTCTGCTCTCTTTTCTTGATCTTTTAAAAAGGTGCAAACGAAAATGTGTGGATGTGATAGACGAAGCCAGAGATAACCAGGGTGTCACTCATAGCATGTAGACCCCCTCAGCCGGCAGACAGAACAGTGCAGCCAGTGTGGACCCGCTTCCAAGGGTGCACTACCCTCCAGGCGGTGGTGCAGGTTCTCAACCACCACCCAAGTATTTCTCTTTTGGGGACTTGGCTAGTGGGGACAGGAGAGAGGGAGCGGGGAGACAGGAGGGAGCTTCTGTTTTCTGCTAACTCTGCACAGCAGTCTGGCGTTTTACCTGCTTCTTGGCTTTAAGCGTAGCGAGGCTGGGTCAGGAGTCAGGGGTGGGGGAAGCCCTACTCCAGTGGCTCTATATGCTACGCACACATTCCCAGAGGGATCTGCTATCCAGCATGTGCATAATCCACTTGGGGTTAAAGGGTGAGGCTGGTGTTTATTCTGCACAGAGTACTTTTTAAAGTCCTATTCTATCTGATTCTGTGATCCCCGTGAAGAGCTTTCTGATGCCAACTCTGAAGCAGCTCCCCTCTCTGGCAAACAAGGCGGCAGTCGCCCACAACAAATCTGGGAAGGAAGGGGGAGAGTTCCTGTCGTCGCTGCCCCTAAAGTTAAAGTCACGTGGAACCTTTTTAAAGAAGTTTTCTTTTCCAATACAAAATTAATACTTTCCTTGGTGCTCTTAAAACACCTGGTTTATATCTATTGTAGCACTTATTAATCTGACATATGGTTTAATTAGTTGTGTAAACATGTTCTTCCCATCAGATTGTATTCTTTGAGGTTAGGGATGTGTTATGTTTGTTGCAGAATATTTTGTCCTTAACCTAGTGCTTTGCATAGTGCAGCCTCAATACATGTTGAATTGAACTGAATTAATTATCATATACCTCACTGAATTATACCATTACTGGAAGAATTAGCATAAAATGCAATTAATGTCTCTAATTAGATAAAGTGAACATTAATTAATTAAAATTAACTAATTTGTCCATAGTCTTGAAGCAAACTAGTGAAAGAAACGGGCTCTAAGAAATCCCATAATCCTAAGCATTATGAAAAACTATATAGTTCCTCACATTTTTCTATTTCCTCATCATTGACAGGCTAATCTTTTGATTTCTTTAAATATGAGTTTTTATGTATACCTTCTTGGTTCTCACTAATCATAAATATCCTGCAAATAAAACAGATAAACTAAAGATCATAATATTATTTCTAGTTTTAACAGAAATTAAAGTCTAAAAACAAGGGAAGTCTTGTCCCATGCCGAGGTGCTAGGTCAACACCAAGAAATAAAGGAAACCACAGAACACTCAGTCGTGGGTTCCATTTTGGGAAGCAGCCATTCTGTGCAAAAGTAGGTATGTTATTAGCCACCGCTTCAAAATCTGATGGCATCAACTCTGGTAAAGGTCTGGGCAAAATGAAGGCAATTTTCTCTTCTGATTCTGTTTATAGTTTGGTAGATCCTCCATTACTTTAATGATGGCGGTACATGTATTGGAGGCACTGATTCTGTGAACATGAAACTAGTTTGGGTTCTGAACTCCTTTATTCCAGTTCAGGAGTTCTTAGCAGAGAATGTGCATCAGCATCACTGACGAAGCTTTTTCACATGGGAGGATGCCTGGCCCCACTCCTGGAAATTCTGATTTGCTGGGTCCAGGAAGGGTTCTGGGAAATTGTATTTTTAAAAATTCTATAGATGCTTCTTATGTGAAATATTAGTTAATAAATTATTGTATAATGCAATAAGTCCTTGAGAAAAGATACCATGTTGTCCTTTTGGTTTTTCCAGTGCCTAGCACATTGCTTTGGCCTGTAGACGGTGCTCAGTGACTAATGAAGGAATAAATTTTATCGCTTCTCCATTTGCTCCTCTCTACTTCTATGGAGACATGAAATGATATTGCCTTTGCTTAACACTATAGTCACACAGAAAACGACATGGATATCCAGTTCAGGTTAAATGTAAATAACTCGTTAACATACAAGACAGGAAAGTCTAGTGCATAATGTAAAGACATCTTAGAGACAATTTTCAGAGCTTTCAGGACAGCACTGAGAATAAACCTGGTTTTGCAGTGATCAAAGACATTTTAGTAATGTGAAAAATTTATAAAAACGATCACATATGCAACCTGTTTCTAGTACGTTCTTTTATGGTGGATGTTTTCTAACGTAAAATTAGTATTAAAGTTTTTGTCTTTGTAACTATGTACACAGAATCGGAGTAGAAAGTTTATTTTTTAATACTTTCAAAGAAATTCCACTTAGTTTTCTAACTTTTAAAAGATCAACCTATTGAACTCTAGATAAACAGTCGTAATAATGGCTTTATGCATTTATTCTAAAGAAGAGCTTCAGAAATAAAATCTGGATATAGTAACGTAGTCAAGGGAATACTTACACTCTCACTCTGAAAAGGATTTAAGAAATTTCCCCCCATTTCGCCATCATCCCTAGGAGTGCCCGGCTGATTACTCAGGCTCATATTATTGGGAGAATTCTGTAAACAAGATTTAGAAAACAAAGCAGTTTGAAGATTTTAATTTCCCTTTTACATGGTACTGTTTCAAACATGGAATCTATACCATCATCTCTAAGGACAAAGCAGACTTATAATTCCAATCTCAGACTTCTACCATGGATTCTGTTCATTCTTTGCACCTTGACAAGTACTAATGCTTTCCCAAATGAAAATTAAAAAACAGAAAACCCAAAATAATTCACTGTAACTCTTTGTCTTAGTCTCAGAATCATTTATTCCATTTCCCACTCTCAGTTCATAGAGTTCCTAGACTTCTGGAGAGTTTAAGAAACATTCCCAGGAGGGGCATGATAAAGTGTGCATTCTACCCACTGATCAGGTGGGATGGAACAATAACTTCCCTGGGTGATTTTACTAATCAAACTCGAAAGGTCACTGTTTTGATAAATACTTCCCTTTAATTCTACATGTGGTTTACATAGTAACACGACTTTAAACCATTATTTTTATATGAACCATAAGGAAAAAAGGAAAATGGTTAACGATAGTTAAGAACAAGAGAAATAAATACCTCAGGACTTGAGAATTCAGTATGTACTTGTACAGGAAAAGGAGGCTCAGAGGTGGAGTGATTTAGAACCCTTTCCTATCATTTGTTTGAGCAGATTTATTTGAAACTTTTAAGATAAAATGGCTGATATTAGCAATCTAATCAAACACAAAGTTAACAGTATACTGCTTTATATTCTATTTAAGTTCGCTAGTCTTGTTTTTGCTGTGCGATTTTAGCCACGTGAGGTCATCTGATACTCCACGTCGACAGGGAATACAGAACGGCATTGGCGTATAAAGCATGCTCACACAGGATTGCAACTGTGACTAAGGGATTCTTGTAAAAATAAACTTCAAGGTTAAAAACTTGTTATTTCAAACGTAAGCCAGGTTTTAGAGTTTTTTCCTGAGCTGTTGCCATTTTATATTTTGTTTTTGAATAAGTTTTTAGATTTTTTTACACAAAATTGCTCTAAGGATTTTGACTTAACTAAAACCAAGTTAGGCAATAAAAACGAAAATGTCATGAATGGGTTATCCCCAGAAGAATATGTTTTTTTAAAAAATATGGTTAAACTGTAAAGCAGAGACAGGTAGATGAGCTGGTAGAAATAGAGCTTGTATCTTGTCCTGCTGTGCACCCCACAGGGAGGATCTGAGAACAGGGATCCTCTGAAGTCTGTAGGAGCTCCATTTGCCAGTGAACCCCAAGGGCTGGGGAACCACAGCTTAATGGAATCAAGAGGATTCTATTTTTTTTTTTTTGGAAATTTTTTTTTTCTCTGGAAATGTTAGTTTCCCAAGTAACTGGACTTTGAAATGAACATGGATAACCTGATTTCCTGAAAAAAAAAATTAAGTAAAATTGAAATGCAATTAACTAAGCTATAGGTAACTAAGCTGCAACTCATGAATAAAGTTATTCATCAACTGTGTCTTGAAAGCAGGAATGATAATGCTTACTTAGCTCAAAAAAGGGCAAATTTATAAAAACACTATAAGATTTACCCAAAATCTATAAGTCTTTGGTGAAGGCAGATTTGTCATTTCATACATAATGGAGAAACTGGCAATCTTGGAATAAAAAATAATCTAACATACCTATACAGGGGTATTTGCGCATGTATTTAGAAGCTGCATACTTTTACATATTCAAACAGATATATGAAACGAGCCCTGTCCATCCTTGCATAATATTCACACTCCTAGCCTTAAGTACGTGAGGTGCCCTGAGAGGAGCAGCATATCTCTGACTAAACTGGGGTGCTCCCAGACTCTGCTGCACTTTTGCCATGTATCATTGCTTTTTTAATTTTTAAAAAAAAGTTTTATTGGAGTATAGTTGATTTACAGTGTTGTGTTAGTTTCAGGTGTATAGCAAAGTGTATCAGTTATACATGTACATATATCTACTCTTTTTTAGATTCTTTTCCCATATGGGCCATTATAGAGTATTGAGTAGAGTTCCCTGTGTGATACAGTAGGTCCTTATTAGTTGTCTCTTTTATATATAGTAGTGTGTATATGTCAATCCCAATCTCCCAATTTATCCCCTGCTCCTTACCACAGGTAACTATAAGTTTGTTTTCCACATCTGTAACTCTATTTTTGTTTTGTAGATAAGTTCATTTGTATCCTTTTTTTAAGCTCCACATCGAAGTGATATCATTTCTTGATTTGCAATTCTGAAAGTTTGGCTACCTTCAAATTGATTCCTGACTCAAAGTGTTGATTTAAAAATATCTGAAGTTGGGCTTCCCTGGTGGCGCAGTGGTTGAGAGTCCGCCTGCCGAGGCAGGGGGCACGGGTTCATGCCCCGGTCAAAAAAAAAAAAATCTGAAGTTTAAAAGTAACATTACAGTAATA
The DNA here is from genome assembly GCF_003031525.2 of Neophocaena asiaeorientalis asiaeorientalis. Lineage (NCBI taxonomy): Eukaryota > Metazoa > Chordata > Mammalia > Artiodactyla > Phocoenidae > Neophocaena > Neophocaena asiaeorientalis. The sequence goes on from NW_020174269.1 coordinate 2,687,375, forward strand.
TTTAAATACATATAAAACACTTCATGGTGTTTCTGTTTTCCATGCTATCTTTTCATAGCATGGTGGCTCAGCATTAAACGTTTTTAGGGGGCAGTGGTGGTGGTGTATATGAGAACATTGAGAGGCAGATTAAAAGGACACATTCAACACACAAAACTGAGCTAGTATCAGATCTCTGAAACCTCTTCCTATCTAGCTCACTGGGTATATTTGAAGATCATGCAAAATGTTGTTGAAAACAACAAAAGTTGCTCAATGAGGAGTCTTAAGGAAATTGTGCTGTCCGTGGTCCCTGGGTGACATGATGAAGATATAGCTAAAGATATACTCAGTATTGGTATCTGAGGAACAGCTAAGACAATGGTTCCAAGCACCAACCCAGAGGAGGTTATGATGGTGGGTGGCAGTGAACTGTGTGTATGCTGCATTTAACTGTAGCTATGTTTGTGTGCAGTGTCTCCAGTAGATTTCATCAACAAGCCAAGAATATAATGCACCAAAAGGGCGTAGGTTGGTCAAACAACTTCTTAAAATGGAGTAAGAAATTTAAAACATGTAATACTGATGCTTGACAAAATACAGGTTTAACTGCAGAATTAGGAAGATGCAGCTAGAGACCCAAGAGCAAGTTTGAACACAATTGCTAAGCAGAAGTGGTTAAGATCATCTTCTGATTCACAAACAAGAATGACTAGAAAAAGAATAGGATGAAAAGGAATGAGCCCAGGAAATAAGAGAAAAGGGAGAAGAGAGCTTCTTGAGATGGCCGGACATGTGGTGGAAAAGGAAGAGGTGGGGAAAACGAAGTTAGTGACAACTTGCCTAGCTTGGAGTAAAAGGCTGAAAAATTCAGCTGTGAGTCGAAAGACATAGGGAAAAAATAATTGGGAGGGGGGTTTATAATACGTTTGATGCTGCTGATTAGAGATAAAGTGACAGACAAGTGGAGATGGGACAGACAATAGTGGTACCATCACCCAGACAGCCTGGTTAGAGCCTGGAGCCAAGGAATGAGGAGTGGGGGCAGGGCAGAAATGAGATGCTTAGGAGCCCATTTGAAGGTGGATGCAGCCAGTCATTTCCAGTACATTGTTAAGTGGCAAGTTTATTACTTGGGCATAATTCTTTTTTATTTATTTATTTATTTATCTTTATTTTTACTTATTTATTTTGGCTGCCACGCGCGGCATGCAGGAGGATCTTATTTCCCTGACTAGGGATCGAACCCATACCCCTTGCAGTAGAAGCGCAGAGTCTTAACCACTGGACCGCCGGGGAATTCCCTTGGGCATAATTCTTATGTCAGTTGAAACGTACTTGAACTTTCCTTTGTAAAGTTTTTCCCTATTGTATTTGTTTGGTCTCCTTAGTTATACTGAGCTTCTTGAGGGCAGAGACCATATCTTGTTTGTCTTTGGAATTGCATAGCCCAGAATAATGCCTTGGCACATTAATGTTTACTGAATGAAGGAATTCCTGCCGAAGTACAAACCATTTGAGGGCAAAGATTATGTTTGTGTTTAAAGAAGTCTTTTGTATTTCCCCATAGTGCACAAGGCAATACTCAATACATAAAAGTACACAATGGGTGGTCAATTAATGCTTAAAGAATAAACAGTAATCACTAGGCAAGAGAATGTTAGCAGCAGCAGGCACAGTGTGGTGGAAAAACTTGCTTCTGGGTATAGGAATGGGAAAATAAGCATAGAAGGAATAGCAATGGATCTGATATGAGGGCAGATTAGAAGATGGTATTATGGCCCTTAAAATTTTTTTAAGTGCTTTATAAATTACAAAGTACGTTCCCGTATAGAATTTCATTTACATCTATGTAGTGTACAAGGTTATGTCAGTGGAAACTTTACGAAGACGGCCTTAAGCAATCTGGATGTTCCCGCCTTTGTGTAATGAAGAATTATCTTTAGACATTAGAATATGTTTCTCAAATATAACTTCAGACATTTTACTGTGACCACAAAGCACAATTCAGCCAACATCAATTGTTAGATACTTAAGACAGCCAATACAATCACGGTTATCTGGTTTGTAAAGGTGCTTCCCAGAAAGAAGGCTCTAACAGTATTATACAATTAATCTTATTTTGAAAACAAGGTTTTTGAAGGCTTACCTAATACTATTTCTCACAGAGGTAAGATGGTGCCGTTTGTATATATCTATTTTTAGAAAAGAAAAAGATCTTCCTGATTGTTTCTAAACACAGACATCCAAAGTGCATGATGAAGTTCCCAGGCCAAGCAGCCAAGCGATGCAGATACAATGTCAGAATGACAATTAAACGCTCTCTTTTTTTCTTTTAGCTTGAAGTCTTAATTTATAAGTTTCTATAGCTCAACTTCATTTTATTTTTCTTGGCATCAGGAATTTTACTTTATTGTACATGAATATAAATTCAAAGTAGAATTAAAAATGAAGTCATCCTTTAATGAATTTCTGTATTTATTGATATAAAGAAGACTTCTGAGAGAGTCATTCTAGTGGTAGTTAATAATTAGTTCTTATCAGCCATTCTAAATATACATTTGACCCACAGAGAAGTATTTTAAAATTCATCATGACCTAAAAAGTATTTAGGTATTCTTCAAAAAATATACAGCATCTTACCAAAGGATTAATTTTAGAAACTCAGACGACTGACAGAGGAAAAACAGAGACATGTGCTATTGGAAGGGTCACTTTCCTACTTCTATTAATATAATTTTCCTCTAATTACTTTATTACTCTATTCTGTGGAACTATAATAATGATTGAGGACATCAGCATTGCCTGATAAGAGTTTGGAATACAAATGAGATGTATAAATGCAATGCCCTTACAACATATAATAACCACTTTTTCAGATTTACCTCTTTTCGTGTTGCTCTAGATTTCTTTACATTTTCAAAAGATTAAAGTATGTCAGTTTGCTTTACAAATGCGTAACATCATAATGTGATTAAACTGATTATTATTTGCTTGGATATCAATTAATCATGTATATCACATCCTGTAAATGAATCCTAGCATGCTTTGAAATATTCTTAAAAGACTAATTTTACCCTTTCCCACAGATTATATGCATTAATATTTTAAACTTCTACTTAATTATATTTGGCCTTCTACTTTCAAACTCTTTAAGAACAAAATTCATAATGTTATTCTCAAACTTAATAAGAGTTCTGTGTAGAATAAAACACAGATAAAAAACAACACAATACATAATACTCACCTTGGAAATACTGTCCATATCTCCTGAGCCTAAAACAAAATATGGAAAGAAAGCCTTTATTAGGTAATGATTCTATCTGTAAATTAAATACTCCTTTAAAATAAACTAATGTAGTAATGCAGTACACTGTATGTATTTTGCAGTGTATATCTCCTGGACTTTTGAATCTCAAAAAATTACTTTTCTCTTATACTGTGTGGTAAGTAAGTATCATCTGATGACAAATGCAAGTAAGAGTTGTACTTTTCCTTCCCAATCATCTACTTTTTTTGGTAATGCCAGAATAAAAAACTATTGCTATCATAAATTCCTAAAAGTGAAACAGTAGACATATATATCCTACTCAATTCAAAATTTTAAAATGTATACACTAATACACATGTGTATATATATATTTATAAATATGTAAATAGAGAGCAAGAGAGAGAGAGAGAGATCTCTATTTTCTGAAATGATGCTTCTGTACATCTGATACAGTACAAAACAGGCATTTGCAGCAATACCTGACAAGATTCTGAACCATGTTTTACTATAATAACCAAAATCAAAGCATAATATTTTTAAGAAAATTTTGGCAGCAACAAATATTCGTGGCAGTCCATCAAAAGTAAAAATGTCTTCAAAATGTAACACTGTGGGTTTATTTTAATTCTTAGGAGAAATGGACAATCAATACTAATTTCTTAAGAAATGGAATCATAACTTAGGTAACAAAGAAAAATAATCAGATCCTCGCCACAATTTTAGCTTTATTTTTAACTATTTAAATAATTTTCCTGGCATAAAAATATTATAATATTTTAATAGTACAGCATTCAACAGACAGTCACAAATAAAGTAAAGGCTTATTAGCATTAGTTTATAAATAGGCATAATGTTAAATACTGAATGTATATATGCAATTATGTATCTATAAATATATGCAACAATATTCATTATAGATGACAAGTATATGTGAAACTATTTTGCAAATTCTGTTCTAGTGAGTAATATAACTAAGAATCTTCTCACTATGACCAAATGCCATCTTTTTGTGAATGATTTTACAAATTAAAAGATTGGAAAATAAATTATTTTGCAATAAATTAGAAAGTAAAATTCTAGAATGGTGCTATCCCCAGTAGAACTTTGTGTGATGCTGGAAATGTTTCCTTGTGCTGTCTGTTACAATAGCCATTAGCTCATGTGACTATATGCACTTGATATGTGGCAGTGCAACTGAAGAAGTGAATTTTACATTTAATTTGATTTAGAATTAAGTAGTCACACATGACTAGTAACTACCATAACTGGACAGTGCAAATTAACATTTTGAAAATGAGGCAAAACAAGCATGGATCCTTAAAAGCACAAAAGTCTATTAAAAAAAAAGTCTATCAAAGTGTTGTAAATAATTTCTTGATTATTGAAGTTACATAGCTTTTCGAAGTATCAGAGGATGGCATTTCCTGACCTAGGGTGGGGTTGTGAAATCCGTGTATAACCTGAGTTACTCATGGCATAGTTTCTCCAACTTAAGTAAAAGATGGTTCTTTTTCAAAGAAAAAAATTATCACAAACCTCCAACCCCACTGTCAACTTTTAAAATAGTTTATGATATATGATGATGATAAACATACAAACATAAAATAAATGTCTTTTTTCCCTTGTTTTGGTTTTGCCTTTGGCCTGCCTACATATACAGTATGCTGTGTGACCAGGTCAATTTTGTACCACTTGTCTCTGTTTCTCACTTTTGTGAAACTTTTTGTTCACCTTGCAGATATTTGGCTTCATTTGGTAAGAAGACATCATTTATGAAGTATGTTTACAACCATTATTTGCACTACTTGAAATCAGCTTTATCACGAACACAGACAATGTGGGCAGTGTTCTCTCTTAAGAGAATCATTCAGATTATCCAGAATATGATTACCAATTTTACTTTTTAAAAAGACACAAACATTAAAATGCAAAAACAAAATCCAGAAATTCTTGGAGAGGACTGAAGTTCCTCTGAGACTGTGTCTACAGACCTCTGGAGACAAAGGAACCCGCTGTGAGGATACCATGGTCCTCTAGGTGCCCAAAGCAGCAGTGTCTCCTTTCATCATAAACACTCAGATTTTGATAAGTTAAAGTAAATACCTGTGAATATGAGCTAGGTTAGAACAATTCTCACATATCTGATTTTCCAAATAACCTCTAGCCATCATAGCGAATATCCTATGGATTAAACTATCAGTTGTAGATAAAAGCTGAAGCATTTCAAAATGAGTTCCTATAAAAAGAACTTTGCAAGTCATGATATTCACTATGTAGAATTAAGGTTTTGTTCTGAATTCATTTCTGAACATCAGATTTAATATCCTTACCTAAAGAGCCATTCATGTGATGTGACTCCATTCCTCCTAATCCACCCATGGGACCATCTGACCCAGGGCCCATTGGAAACTATTTAAAAAATGGAGAAAATGACTGTGATCACATTGAAAACAATTGTTCATCTCAATGTCACAATACCTATCTTTAACTCTGTAAGACACTTCTATAACTTATTTTCATTTCCAAATTATGGAGATTATTTTCCTAGATTTTTTTCCAGCTTTCTAGATTCTCTAACTGGACTGCTACTTCCCTCATTCCATCTTCTCTATGTTCTAGATCTTCAGGCTAATCCTCATTCATATCCAAATTTTTCTTCAGATATCCTTAACCAGAAAGCACATATATTCCAGTGCAAATGAGAAGATAAGTATTCTATGCTATTGACAAATTCTGCTATTATAAACCAGAGGTAATTCTTAAGAAGCTGCTAAAGGTATTGGCTTATTAATAAGAATAACTGAACATTATATGCCAACATTAAGATTTTTCTTAGCAGACAATCTATCTTTGTTCAAATGGACATGATAAATAATTTCATCTTGCAGGTTAAATACATTTAGCTCCTTGGGGATAGCTGAATATAGCTAAGTCTTCTTGGCAGTCTCAACTATGTCAGTTCAGTCACAATTAGGCATTCAATAGCAGTTATATTTAACATTTTTTAAAGTAGTGATATTTCATTTTCAAATGAAACCTTACATTAGAAGCCTAGTACAACACAGATGTAAACAGATGTGCTGTGGTAGAGTTGGTGGTGGAGAGCCCATTACCTGCCCGCTCAGTCTCTCCCTCAACTCCCCAGAATACTTCTAAGGAAACTCAGACCTTAGTTTGAAGACAGGCTATCTATAATTACCTTATGTTTACAGTTAAGATAGATTACTGAAAACACTTGTTCTTAAAACGTCCCATGCCCAAATCATTTCTTCCATGTTGTATGGTGCAGAATACTAAATGTGTTGCGTGTATGTATGTGTATAGATGGGACTGTGGTGGTTACTAATCATGTAGGCTTCGGGGGAAGATTGCCCTGAGTGGATACCCTGCATACCACCGACTCTGTGTGGAAAGAAGATAGCTTTCCTTCACCGTGCTCACACAAACCACATGCTTATACATTTTCACAGGATAATGCCAATTCTGTTGTCGAAAATTCTGTTGCTTAAAACACATGGATGGATTGTGTTTTTTAGATCTGGGCTGAGAAACTGGTGCCGGTGAGGCCAACAGCCTGTGAACCTCCTTGGTTTGGTCCTTTTATGCGGCCTCCACTGCGCTTTAAACAACACTAAGACTGTAGGTATTATACTTGAAGCACATAATACTGCAGTCCTAGCCCTCAGCAGGCATTTGCTTTGACTACCTCTGGCTGAAATGAATGACATTTGGAAGAGTGACATATTCAGCTTCTGCTTCTCTTGAATCTCTTATCTTTGTAACAAGTAAGAGAACCAGAATGGAACACACTTGGATGATGTCAGTTTAGCTGTCTGCAGAAATGTCTTCAGTACCATATGCTCTTGGTTTCCTCCCTTATTCCCTCCCTTTCAAATATCAAGTTTTAAGATCTGAAATTGCAGTATGAAGAGCTTTTCCACATTTGTGCTGCATTTCTGAAATGAACATTGTTCATGATCATATTCAGTGTTCTTTAAAATCTCTGTGAAAACACCTTTTAGACATTACTGACAGAAAATTCTTTTTCCTGAAAAAGAATTTATTTGATTATACAAAGGGAATACTGGTAACTGAAGGCAGTGCTGCTTAGCAGAAATAATATGTAAGGTTCAAATGTGAACCACGTAAATAAATTTAGATTTATTAGCAGCCATGTTTAAAAAGTAAAATGAAACAGGTGGTTAATTTTAATAATTTTACTTATATAATCAAAATTATCAATCAAAATAGTCAGTATAAAATTTTAGTGAGCTATTTTATATATTTTTTCATATTAAGTCCTCAAAATCCAGGGTGTGTTTCATACCTGCAGCACATCTCAGTCTGGACTAGCCATATTTCAAGTACCATAACATACTGGACAATTTAAAGTTTCCCTTTGCTAGGAAGCTCAATTATAAGATTTCATCCCCAGTTTTTGGTATAGTTTTGGAAATTCTTTATATGTGTTTCGATTTTTCTTTAATTTGAGCTACCTTTTATTCATATATATATATATCTATGTATTAACTGTATTTTCTTATATTTTTTGTTAATATGTAGTCTTATAGATATCATTTTTCTGTACGCGTTCATGGAAAAATCATGACCTATGCTTTATTAAGTACACTCAAATTCTTTCTGTAGAACTGCTTCAGTTCTATATTTAAACTCCAGATTTCAAAAATTTAAGAAAAACAGGCATATTCAACTTCCTAATTTAGTTTCAAGTTTATCAGGAAAAAAAAAAACAACCACCTGAAGAAATTAGTGATGTGTAAAATGAGGTGAACATATGATTACACATTAACTGTCACCTTCAAATAGTCAATATTAATTATTAGGTATTTGAGATAAAATAAGGCCACATATCAACATTTTATAATTAAGTTCTGTTTTACATTTCCATTATATTGATATGAAATCTCTTGTTATGTATGTTATATATTATGTTTTTTTCCAACCCAGAACACAGAACTTGATTTTTTGATATCCAGTAAGATCCTGGATAATAAAATATAAAGCTTAAACAGTATCAAGGAAAAGGATGTACTTAGAGCTTGAGTCTTCAAATACATTCCAAAAATTTTTTTAAATGCATAGTTACATTAGGCCTGTTAGGTCCAGGAGGTACTGCATTCATTAAAGTATACATGTTGTCTCCAGAGTTGGTTGAGTCTGAAACAAAATATTACTGAATTAATATCTTTCATTATAATCTACGCCCAAGTCATCACAAAGTAATAATCAAAGATGATCTGGACGCTTATGCATATTTATAGCTACAGCACTCGAAATAGTCATTACTAATGTTCAGAAACAAATATCTGTAAGTCATTTTATGACCCAAAAATTATCATTCTGAGGTTGTAAATTAGGAATATCTACCTAATACATTAGGAATAATCACTTGAATAATTCAGATCAAAAGGAATATTACTTTAAAAGTCTAAAGAGTTACTGTAAATTTTTTCTTCTTTAAAAAACATGATCTCTTTTGATTTCTCTAAGCAATTTATATGTATACATATAACAGAAATCTCTTAAAATTCAGATTTAGTAGCTTTTAACTTATTATTTCCTTAGGCTTCTTATAGACCCATTTAAAAAAGTTTATTTAGCTAATAATTAATAAAAGCTGGTGGAATATCCTGGCTTAGTTCCCACAGAAAGATATTAGAACGAGACTATACAACTGGAATGAAAATTCTCTTGCTTGAAGTAAAAGCCAGCTTCCACTAGTACAACTTTTGATAAAAATCTTTTCATTCATTTTATTTTTGATTCATTATAATAAAAATAACTGTAGTGTATATCCACATAAATATATGTAACATTTTACATTTCATGTCTATTAGCTAGTCCTAATTAAGTCTCTGAGTATATGTGTTTATAATGTATAGCCTAGAGTGAAAGGCTTAATATTTTATATTTAGGAACTATCAATTATAAAATGTTTTTCTATTTTTCCACAATTATATAGTTCTCTTAAATATAATGTTGCAGGCCTCTATTTTGAAAAAGATGTTTTTCAAATGTTTTGTACTGATTCAAGGCAGAAGATAAAACTTATTTGCTTTCTCATGGCAATAACCATAGAGTGAGAAATGGGTGATTACTTTTCCTCTTGTTTTGTGATTATTAGATGTTAATTTATTATTTTAGAGTAGGTTAGATGCCATTTATACTTTGTTTGTAAACAGTGATCCATAAACCTAAATATTATTTTTTATTTCTAGATTAATACATCATATTGTTGAGAAAGTTGAAATGCCCACCTCTGGTTGACCTGTTTGTTTATACTAAGTAAGCTCCTAATCTACTTTTGTGGCCTTAACTAGTTTTACATCCTTATGTACACTATACTCCTGTCAACCCAGGCTACTTGTTCTTTCTTGCATATGATCATCCTTTTCCATCACCTTATTTTTGTTCTTTCTTCCTCTGAGCATCTTCTCTACACAGTCTCTGCTTACTGAAATATACTCTCACTATTCAAGGCCCATTGCCAATGCTACCTCTTCCATGAAGTTTTCCCCTGATACTTAAAAGTATGGGAGTGCTCCTCTACCGCTGAATTCTGCTTTGCATTATAGTTAATATTTTGTCTTATTTTTCCCTCCTGCTTCAAACTAGGCTATAATTTCTTTGAGAGGAGGAAAGGGACCATATCTTACTCATGTTGTGTACTATAAGTAATAAATATCTACTAACTTAGATTCAATTCATGGCATAAACTCTATCCCATAAAAATGTATCTTTCAGAAAAGCTGGAATTGTTTTTTAAACATAGGAAACCTTCAAATGGTTTTTCACCTTTATTAGCCTTACTAATTTTACTTACTGATTTTAGCAATTAATTTGAAAGGAAAATGGGCTGTATATTTAAAAATATGCAGAAAGAAAACTTTATTGCTTTTAAGACCAATCAAATATAATTGCATCTGAAAATGAAGAAACATTGAGTGAATAAGGTTGGTGTTTTTTAGAAAATGTCTGATTTATTTTTATATACAAAAAAACTTTACAATAGATATTCTGGCACCTATTTTTTGGAGAGTGGGGGATATCGGCTTCATATTAGAGGACTGACTGTGATAAAGGATGAGTACATAAAAGAATAGGCAGAAAAGCTAGCAAGATATACTGGTGGCAATTTCTGGCTTGAAAGGAAGAAGTGATCAGATTACTTATCACCTGAAAAGCTTAGTGTTACTCCAAAAACTTTCTTTGAGTATGTAGTGAAGTATTTATTTAATCACATGCTACCTTCATAAATTAAACCTTAACTTCACCAAAAGGACCGCAAATGTGGGCAAGATGTTCAATTCATATACTTTTATCTTCACTGAATTTTGTTTCACTTCACTGAAGATGTTCTGAGGACAGAGATCCATGAAATATTTATGATCTATTCCAAAGAGTTAGTGAGGCAAAATAAAATTTTGAATTAATCATCAAATTTATGCTTTTTCTAAATTAAAGATTTAAAACTTAAAAATATTGATTGGTATGATTAATGATATTTAATTTCAAACTTCTGTGTATCTTAGATTTCAACAAATTCGTAAGAACATACGAATTTAACAGTGCAACATAATAAAAAATTTTTTCTAATTATAAAAATTTCCCATATATTTCATTACCCAGAAGTTAAAACTGACAAAGTCTTAGTCTATTTCTTTGTTATCTACTTTTTAGATTTCAGGGTAATATATTTTAGTTTTTTTGGCCACGCCGTGCGGCTTCCGGGATCTCAGTTCCCAAACCAGGGATCAAACCCATGCTCTCTACAGTGGAAGCATGGAGTCTTAACCACTGGACCACCAGGGAAGTCCCAGATTTCAGGGTAATATATTTTAGTTTTTTTGACCACGCCGTGCGGCTTCCGGGATCTCAGTTCCCAAACCAGGGATCAAACCCATGCTCTCTACAGTGGAAGCATGGAGTCTTAACCACTGGACCACCAGGGAAGTCCCAGATTTCAGGGTAATATATTTTAAAATAACACTGTGATCATATTGTATTAAATAATGAACATTTATTTCTCTGTGTCATTAAAATTTCTTTGATAATAATTTTAATGGCTACATTTTAGTCCATAAAACATTAATTTAAAAATATCACTAAAATTGGATTAGGCATGAAGGTGGTTTCTATTATTTTGCTATTGGCTATAACAAATGAGCACCATTCTACATGATTCTTGGATTGTACCTCCAATCATTTGTAGTAGTAGGATTATAGTGTCAAGTGGTATGAGCTTTTTCACGGCTCTTGCTACATGTTGCCAGGAGCTTTCTAGAAGGGCTGTGCTACCATCAGAGGCCTCAAGACACATTTAATAGTTTGTATTAAAGTCTCAAAGGCAAGAGATATTTAAAATAACTACATGATTCCAGGAATATTAAAGTATTTTGGTTTAAAAGGTTAGAAAACTTTCCCCACTACATAGTGGGTTAGCTAACTATTAAATACCTATAGACGTGTAGGATAAATGATATTGTAAGCACGTCCACATCTATCTTAGATGCTAGATATGGTGGGTCTGATTTGCTGTATTAAACCTAATGGATCCATGTATTTCATGTGTTACTTATGCAGAATTTTTCTTAAGTTGTGAGGTTTGGATCTTTTCCACAGTCTCAAGCAAACTTTTAGTCAGATAAATTATTGGGCAATTCATACAGATCAACACAGTTTTCATTCTGATTAAATCTATTACGTACACAACAGGAGTTTTCTAAATGCTTAAAGTAACTGGACAATAGTTACTTAAGAACACTATTTCTTCCTACTTGCTACCTCTACTCAATTTGTGAAACCACCAATGAGGTAAAGAATACTACTAACTTTCTTTCATAACAATTTCTGTATTTTGTGATTTTACTCTAAGAATCAAATGCCCACGTGGCTAGTTCGATTACAATACCTGCTGGACTAGGCATGATGGGTGTTCCTGGTGGCCCTCCACCTCCTGGAGGACCCTAAATAATTACACAAAATTTCAGTAAAAATAAGGCATGGCATTAAACAATATAAGGAAAAACAGAAGTTAGACTTTATAATAATCCAGTTTGAAAACAGCAGAGGAAATACATTTTCTCCCTAATTTATTTTCTTTGAATGCACAATCATTTCAATGTTATGCAAAATATAATTTAGCTTAAATATGCTGAGATTGTTTTGACAAGTTTCCAAAAACAATGAGCCTGTAACGCCGATTTATGATTCATGGCTTAATGACATCAGGTATAAGGAGGTTAAGGAGAAACCATTTAATAAGGCCTTTACAAATCCCATACAATAGAAATCATTCATGTGTATCTGTGATTTAGCTTACTGTAATTTTCTTACATTTTGTATCACTGGTTTTTATAGGCAACTGAAAATCAAAAGATATTCATATGTTTAAAAAAATACATTGATGCTGTTTCTTCTGCCAGCATCAACTGCAACACTTCTGATGCACTGTTCCTTCAGCTATCACATCAACTAGAAATGAGAGGTAATGCTGACTGATGAGAGGGTTTCTAAGGCTGTAGGTACACAATCAGTTTGAAATGGATGTTAGGTGACTCAAATTAATTCAGTTATTTCATGCAACCAAAATGAATAATTCAGGCAATGAGTTTTAGAATGTTCAGACTTACAGTAGTCAAATTAACTATTAAGTGGCTAAATTTTTGCTTCATTTGGAGTGCACAGACATAGCCCACTAATTATTTCAAATAATATATGTATTGCTATTTATTAAACAGCTTAAATTTACTTTCAATTAAGTCTATAATTTCAGAAAACTATATATATCAAGCCTATTTTTAATTGACTTTAAGAAAAAATAGGTTTTACTCAAACTTTTGCCCTGTTGTAGCCTCTCCCGTTGCGGAGCACAGGCTCCGGACACGCAGGCTCAGCGGCCGTGGCTCACGGGCCTAGCTGCTCTGCGGCATGTGGGATCTTCCCGGACCGGGGCACGAACCCGTGTCCCCTGCATTGGCAGGCGGACTCTCAACCACTGCACCACCAGGGAAGCCCTACTCAAACTTTTTTACTTTCATAGAGATTGTGCAAAAAGTTAGACTTGCTTAGCTTGTATAGCTTAAAGGAATACTGAGCACTAAGTTCACAGGTCCAAAACAGCGTGTGCTTTTCGCTATGGTCACAGAACACTGCTTCCATGGAGGGTAAAATGCGTGTTGATCTTCTTCCTAAGTACTCCTTTTTTCCTACTCTGGTTAACCACCACCTCTGAAAAGTTCTTTAGGAAAGATTCTTCTTTTTACCGTTTTACCCTTGCTACTCTGTTAGGCATTTCCCTCTAAATATTATAAACAAATTATCTTTTATGATGGCCTTGAGATACAGCAAGGATGTAATGTGATGATGGTCAAAAGGTCATTTGCAAGTTCAAGAGGTCATGTAAAACTTGCTAATTTGACAAATGTAAATAATTGGAAATTTTTAACATGTACTAAGTGATAAGAAGAAGAGTAAGTGGTCTCGGTTTCTAAGAATGAAAACTAGCCCTCCTTCCCCAAATTACTAGTCATTAATCTGCTATCTAATTCTCTTTGTGATTGGGAGAAAGTTTAATGTCTTCTTAGACTCTGTGTATGGCAAGTGGGGTGGGGAGGGAGTGTAGATTATTCTGAAGAACTGCAGATTCAAGCATATCATTGCATAACTGGGATGGCTTTCTTCATGATTGGACAGTGTATTGCAGTGGTTTACAGAAACATATGCTGAAGTAAAACACAGTACTCAGGGCAATTTTGGACAGATTGATAACTGTTTCACTAATGAACATCAACACTGAGGTTGGCAGACGAAACAACTCAATACAAATCAGATGTTCATTTCTTGGCCAACACACAGGGGCTCTTCTTAACATCTGGACAACTATTTCATTGCCCAAATAGAACATAACATCAATTCTTATGAGCAAACAAACCCAAATGTACTTACTACATAATTCCCAGGAGATGCTGAGGAGTATGGTATCTGGAACATGAACAGGACAAAAAATATACATATTTTGATTCATGTGGCAGTATGCAGACTGACCTAAAATGAATCTATTTTCTAACTTTTGTCAAGGTTTAAAATTTATCACAAAGGATAAAGGCATTTATATATGTCTGAGTGCTAGAAAACTGAATAAAATGCAGAATTATCTTGATTTACAAAAAAGAGAGGATTTTAGTCAAGAGAAATTTAGATAGAATTACAGCTTCAAGTTATATTGATTTCAGGGCAGTTGTACTCACTGCTTGATACAATGACACTTATTTTGTAATTAAAAAGATATATATTTGTACAGATAAAAACCAGAAACCAGAATTTTTCAAATTAGTAGCCTTTACAGATGCAATTTCTAATTTATGTGCATTCTGGGATACATTATTTTTTTTAAAGACAGGTTTCAGGCTACTATATTCATGCAGTAGTCAATACTTGATATATAAACCTCATTTTTCCCCCCTTTCCCTTCTAATTAGCTTCTAGAAAACAATATAATGAATGCAAAAGATTTTGTTAATGTAAGTCTCCGAAGACTACTAATTTGTGGGGATCAGATATGGGTAACATATTCCCTCTTAAATCAAATCAAGCTCCTAACTAAGCTCTTTTCTAGAGATTAGAAGGTATTAATACGACATTGCTGTGATAATTTAAGAAATGAAAACTGGAAAACATATATTTAAAAATAACCCCTTAACTGTGGATATTAATAGAGAAGTTAAATCCAAATATTCTTTTTTCACACAAGCTCACTAGCTTACATCCTTCTGCACATCCAGAAGAGATATTTTTGCCTTATTCTGAAAAAAGCCAGTAAATTACTGTCTTCTTGGAGTAGGACAGCCAGGGCCAAAATAGGACCTTAAGAGTGGTGAAAAGATTATAATGCCTGTACCTAAATGTTCCCTCCACCCCAACTCCTTCCTGATAATTAAACATAAATAATATGAAATAATAAAGTAAGCAGAAAGAAATACAACAAAGTTATGGTTTTCCTTTGATTTTAATATTGAGTTATTTGAAAGCTCTCTCCTCATTGTTTGGTGTCCTTGCTTTGCCTTAAGCACAGACCACAGGTGTCTGAGCCTCTGGTTGGTCCACCTGTGGGGAACTCAGCACTGCAGGTGGCCGTTACCGGAGTGTCCAGTATCACTAGTGATAACTATCACTTCTATGAGTATGGGGATCCCTATGGCAGTAGACATTTACTCGACCTGGTGAATGAAGACAGCTTTGCTCTCTAGGGTCCTCTGCAGTTCATGATCTACTATCCATCCTCTGCTTATTATTTTAAACATGTGCACCTGCCCTCTCCAAATCACCAACTTATCTGTTGGCTCCAGCTTTCATCTCCTTACAGCTTTAGCACCTGGCTCATGTTCTTCTGCTTCTATTGCCTACCGTCGCCCTTAAGCAACTTCAAGATATGATCTAACCACTCTTTAGATCTTTGGAATTTACACTCACTGCCTTTCCTTTCCTTTCCAATATACCCCCCTTTTCCATTTCTGAGCATGAATACATCCTAAAAGGTTTTGCACAGAGGTCTAAACAACTTTCCTGACTGACATTTTTCTTGTTCCTCATGGCACTCACAAATAACATTCTATATTCCAATCAGAATCTTATCCCATCACAATTCCTCTTTAATTTTGACTTACCCTCACTGTTTCTACCTCAGTCTTTGTTGCCCTCATCAAGAGAAAGGAGGATTTGGGCTCCTACCCCTAGCACTTTATAGAACCTGCATTCTTGTAAATTACATCAGCATCTGCCAGCCTAGCCTGAGAAACAAAATATGACAATGTAGGTAGAAGTACTGTGTGGGCGTAGAAGACGTTATCTGAGCTGGGCAGCTAGGACTTAGAGAGGGTGGGGGTCCATTGGAAAGACAAAGAGAAGGATCAGCATTTGAAAAAGCAATGTGAAAGTACACAGTTTATTAGGGAAATGGTATATGTAATTTTACACAGTTGTTGCAGTGTGGGATGTATAGGGGATTGTGGTAGATGATGAGGCTATATGGTCAGACTGAATTTATGCTGTTGGAAATAGGGAGTCACAGGCTTTAGAGAGACATGTTCAAATTTATGTTTTAGTAAGATAACTCTAGAGGCATTATGGAACATGAATACAATTTAGGAGACCATTGCAAAAAGTCTAGGCAAGAGATGGTGAAAAGTGTTCTAGGCAGGGCTGATTAAGATAAGTAGGAGTAAGAGAATTTGACAGACTTTTCACAGATGTACTCTGCAGGGCTTAATGACAAACTGGGTGTGGTGGACAAGGGAAGGGAGAAGTTAAGGTGATTCTGAGGTTTCCAACTTGCTGACTGGGTGGATGATGGTGCTACTAATTTATATACAGGGAATTTAGGAAGTGGGGGACAAGTTTGGGGAATACCTGACATGTCGAATTGGAAAGCACTAATAGACACTGAGTTAGATCTGATCAACAGATATTTGGAAACAGAGGTCTAGAACTCATTGGAGATAGGACTAGAGATAAAGCTTCAATTAATAAATTTCCATTTTGTGCTGGGCACGAGACTTTAATCTAGGATTTGATTAGATTTAGTGATAGTTGAAAATGTTAAAATGAAAAAAAAAAAGCCCAAGATTGGAATTAAAGAACATTACTAGTTAAGAAAGGGCGGATAATGTGACTGGAGGAAAATCAGGAGAAAATATCTCATAAAAAGTCAAGCAAGTTAGACTTTCAAGAAGCAAGGAGTTGGGGCAGCTTGGCTAGGAAATGCCTAAACTGGGCTTATTTTTGAGCTCTGTCAGGCTCAAGTCTTTCAACCTTTCTGTGACACACCTAAGAATAAATAATAAAAAGGAGTATGCTAGTACAAATATGGAAAAAAACACATTATTTAAATGAAGAAAAGAAATGAAGAGACATTTAAACAAAACCAAGGTATCAAATATTTCAAAGGTCAGGTATGATGAGGACAGAAAATAAGTCATTATTTTTGGTTGGTAAGTAGAAGGTCACTAGTAACCTTCAGAATAGTACTTTTCATGGGAATTGAAACAGCTGAGAAGTCAATTCAATCAATCTTCGTCCATCACCTGTTATATTTCAGGCACTGCACTACCACATAGTAATGAAATGGAAAAGAGGATCAAGGAATTCACTGTCCAGGAGAATAGTGGTGAGGGATTCAATGTGTGAGAGACACTGGATGGTGGTTTGAGACTGAGGAAGGGTTGAGAGAAGTTTTCTATCAGTTGCCCCCTCCCAACTCTAGAGGAGTGAAAGACTGGGGGTTTTAAGGTTGTCTTGGGATTTTGTTCATTGGCACAGTGTTAGGGAAAGTTCCAGCCAATGGAAAGGGATTGATGAAAACTCCTTTAGAAAATGAATGAACAAGATATGTAGAGACATCAAGACATGGAATAAAGAGAACAGATAAAACAGTGTTGAGAACATTTCTGAGACAAGCGGAAAGAAAAACGATTAAAGGTCTTATAATATTGGAGGTAAGGGTAGAATTTGAAGAAATTTGAGTCTAATGGTGTTTTGTTTTTTTTCTTCTATAAAATATGAGACAAGTTTAGCTAATAGAGAAGGGGCCAAAGATAAGAAGTGCAGGAAAGGCAGGCGACTAAAGAAGAGTTAACAAAAATTGCTGGTCACACACATCAGTGAGGACTCAGCAGAGGTTGAAGGTTATATATTTAAATTATAACACATTATGTTATAATGTTCAAAGACTTGAAATCACCTTCAACTTCACTTTCTTTATCCTCAAGTCCAACAAGTCACCAGGTATTTTTGAGTCTATGTGAGACATTTATCTCGGCCATCCTTTCTCCACTGCTTTTACCTTAGGCTCTGACAACATTTTATAAGGTCTCTTACTATACTCTCCTAATATTGTTTCCCTATGTGTCCATTTTATATACTATCTTCCTAAAACACAGCTCTGTTCCACACAGATGATAATTACAGATTTCTCAGCATTCAGCCCTGAACACATCATGGTCCCATTTTTCTTTTTCCAGCTTTGCCTTCCAAATCTATGTTCCCAGCCACTAAGAGTCTAATAATTTTTTCTCACACATTGCCTGCATTTCCCTTTCTCTTTACTTTTGTCCAGGCCTTTCTCCACCTCTAGTGACCAGATTCTTCCCAATGTAATTAATCTCATCCCTCCACCCCTCTCCCATATGCTACACAAAATAACGATTAATATGAAATGAAAGATGAAAATGCAGATGTAGAAGATAAGCAAGACCAGAGAGGTAGGAGATCAGAATCATAGAACAAGAATCTCTTATTTGACAGATGATAAAATTAAGGGCCATATGTATTGTCTGGTTAAGCTAGACAGAAAATTCAAGAGCTGTGACAACAATCCAAATATTCTGAAATATTCTGACTCCTAATATCCATGACTGGTGCTGTGGTAGGGGGAACAGCAGAATAACAAGAAGTTTTTTGGCTTCATTAAAAAAAATGATTAGCTAAGTAGCTTTATATTTTAGCTAAGTAGCTTTCGTCAACTGTGAATTTCAAAACTACCTTAAAAGCACTGAAATTCAGTTCACCAGAAATCGCAAGGGGAACATTATTTGTGTCAGTGTAAAGTTGAAAATATTCTATTATTTTGTGATGCTCTTTAAAAAAAATGAGCATCTATTTGTACAGGGCAGAGGCTATTTGGAGTAAAATATTTGTATTTCTCTTAGGCTTAATCATTGTAGTAGATCCTCATTTTTCCTTAAAGGGGTTTTCTCTTCTATCTGTCCAGCTAGTGAGTTGATGAATACAATGCTATACTGAACGTTTGTTGTTTCTGCCTATCCCCTTTTTTGCCAACAATTCCTTGAATTCTCTTTGAACCATACCTCCCTTATTTTTCCATGTGACTCGGGTGGGGCTCAGGTAGTGGGTGTGTGACCTAGGCCTGGCCGATAGAGCGTTGTACATAACTGGTTCATGAATGGGTCTATGTACCCAAGCTAAGTGAATCCAGTTCAGTTAGTTATTCCCAATACCTGTGCTTAACTGATAGAGTTGTGCTCTTTTGTACTCAACAGGGAGCTGTGAGGATATAAATCTGGAGCTTCACAGGGCCTTCTTGACAGATGAGTGGAACAAAGGTAAGCAATGAATAGAGGCAGTGTCTGATGATGTTATTTGAATACTTGGAACCAAATGTATCCCAAAGCAAATTTATATCTGGACTTTTCAGATACATGATCCAGTAATATTCTCTTTCAATATGAGCCTGGTTTGGTTAGTTTTCTATACCTTGTAATCAAAAGTGTCTGCAGACAAAGCTAATTAAGATATTTTTGATAAAAGTGCTTGCTACTTAATGATTAGAACTTGCTTTATAGTTCAACCCAAATGGCACAGTTCTTTGTGAAAAGCATAAAAAAGAAAAAAAATGGTTGGTAGACTTGTAAATAAGCTTCCAAGTAAGAATCTGAGGCCAGTACTGTAATGCTCAGAGTGAAGGAAGTTAAAAGTAAAAAATCGTACTCTTATTTTGAATTAAAAACATAAATTTGTCCTTAAAAATGTTTCTCCTGCTGCCGTGCAAAACAGTGCCAAAAACATTTTTGATCAAAACACTTGTATATGACAAAACTATGTAAAGATAAAGATTAAGCAGATAAATAAATGTATTGTGGATAATGGTTGGTAGATTTCTCACTTTCAGAGAAGTGAAGTATAAACCTGGAAAGCAGAAAGTCTAGAATGAACTCTGTTGTACTGAATTGAAGCTGAAGCACCAGTGTGCACTCACGGGGTTTTTAAAAAATTTTATTGGATAAAAGTTGATTTACAATGTTGTGTTAGTTTCAGGTGTACAGCAAAGTGATTCAGTTATACATATACATAGATTCATTCTTTTTCAGATTCTTTTCTGATACAGGTTATCACAGAATATTGAGTAGAGTTCCCTGTGCTATACAGTAGATCCTTGTTGATTATCCATTTTATATATAGTAGTGTGTATATTTTAATCCCAAGCTCCTGATTTATCCCTCCCCTCCACGTTTCCCCTTTGGTAACCATAAGTTTGTTTTTGATATCCGTGAGTCTGTTTCTGTTTGTAAATAAGTTCATTTGTATTATTTTTAAAAAATCAGATTCCACATATGAGTTATATCATATGATATTTGTCTTTGTCTGACTTACTTCACTTAGTATGATAATCTCTAGGTCCATCCATGTTGCTGCAAATGGCATTATTTCATTCTTTTTTATGGCTGAGTAATATTCCATTGTATATATGTACCACATCTTCTTTTATCCATTCATCTGTTGATGGAAATTTAGGTTGCTTCCATGTCTTGGCTATTATAAATAGTGCTGCAGTGTGCACTCATGGTTTTAATATGTAGAGATACAGAAAGATATAGATGTGTGTGGGTGTGTGTATATACATACATCTGTATCCTAGTTCTGTTGGTTGAGAGGGTTAGAAGCTAGATTACTCCAATGGGTTCTAAATACCACTCTCCACTAAAAGGAACCAGGGACCCTTGAAAAATGGCTGTTTCCAAGGCTAAGACTGGGAAAATGTGAGCTTCAAAATGCTCAAAGAATAATGGGGTCATGTCAAAAGGACAAATGATCCAACCTGAAAGGGTTTTAACTGGACAAATCTGAAATGATTTTAGTATTAAAAAAAACTATTGGACAAGGTAAGAATCCACGAGTACCTTGGATTACATGAACGATTGGAGAAGAAAGAAAATCTCTTATAGTAGAAAGTCAACTAATAAGTGGAGAAGGAAAGAGAATTAGAAAATAGACATTCGGCAACCAACACAGCAGAAAAACGATTCAGGCGAGAGTCATCAATGGATACTAAAAGGAGCAGATTAAAGTAGGATCTTTATGATAGTGTCAAAGTATGTCTTCACAGGTTGAAAATTACAAAGGGAAAAATAGTAATTTAACAAGCTAGGAGAAACCTAACAAGCATCATCTAAGTGATCAAAGTTAACATCACAAGTAATAGATAAATCACCATCATATGCCCCCTGAAATGACGCACTGAGCAAATCACAAAATTACTTCTGTGGATTCCTGCCAAATATATATAACATGAATCTAATCGTGAGGGGCCATCAGCCAAGACCAACTTATGGGACATTCTACAAAATAACTGGCTTGCAGTCAACAAAACTCCAAGTTTACAAAAGACAAAAGTTAAGGGACCTGTTCCAGGTTAAAGGAGACAAAGAGACATGACAGATGAGTGCAGCAAGTGAACTGGGATTTTCTTTTGTTACAAAGGATATTGTTGGGGCAACTGGTGAGATCAAAATAAGGTGTACAGCTTAGAAAATGGATTACATCAATATTAATTTTTAAATTTTGATCCTTATACTATGGTTATGAAAGATGTCTTTGTTTTTAGGAAACACAAAGTATTTAAAAGAAAAAAAAGTATATAAAACATATTTGGAAACAACAAAAACAAAACAGCCAGCCACTTTAATGTGCTGCTCTGAGGAGCCAGAGGCTTACTGTATTGATACCAAATGAAAAGTATTTGTAATATTAAATATGGACAAAAAGTCCAAAGAACTTGGAATTCAAAATAATACAGATAAATTGTCACTACAACATAATCAATGGTGTTTAGGGGAAAAGAATCTCTCTTTAATACTTTTGCTTTGCTTCATGTAAACCTTATGTTTTTGCTAGAAAGTCATCAGTTGTCTTTGGTTTTTTCCTTCTCATAATCTATCATATTCAGAGGAATGCTTTTCCTTTCTGTGTTCAGGATGATGACTCCTTTCTTTTTCCAAAGAGAAAAGTATAGGTGTTCCTTCACAACTTTTCCCTATTCAAATTCTTTGGGGGGAAGTGTACCCATATGTGGTATATATTAACAGAAGGGACTGCTTTCAACTTGATTACGTGCCTACATGTGTGCTGGCCAAATGCCCATTTCACAGTGGTTGCTCAGTAGTTTGATATGCACAGCTCCTTCCCTAACACCTAGTGTTTCTCAGGGTCTAAAATAATGCAGAGCTGCTGCCCTGACACAGTACATTCTCCTATCCATGTGCTCGGCTCTGTGAAATCCCCAAGAGTTGTTTAGGTATCTAAAAACTAAAAATGATCAGAAAGCATAACTCTCTCCTCATCTCTGCCTCTACCTAATACTCTTCACTTGGATAACATACCCGCTAGGTGCAATGCACCACCTTTAGTATCATATCCTGCCCACCTTCCTTGGTGGCTTTTGGAGGATAGTATCTCCAGATAAGCGTACAAAAGGAGGTCCTGCAGGAGGTGGGCAGTGGAGGGGATGGCTGGCTGAGCTGGCAGTGAGGAAGGAGAGAGGGTCCTCTTGCTTCTAGGCAGGAAGGCTTACTAGCTAAGGTGGGTCATCGATTGTGCTTTTTAACCCAGTTTCATCAGACATGTAGATAACAGAAATTCTTTCCAGATTCTGACAATAAGAAGATTTGCAGAGTTTTCACTGTTATTAAAAAAATGTTTTTCTGCACCTTTATAGGTACTTTAATGGGGAGTTCAAAAAAGTATCTTGAGCTGCTAGTTAGATGCCTTTTAAAAGTGAAACCTTGAAATTTGAAAGGCATATATAACAAGAGGCAAATAGAAATGTGAACTAGTCAAAAGCATATAAGCAGACTAAAAGAAATTTGGAGGAGAAAAGATAGTCATATTACAACATAATCAGGTAAAATGGTATCTTAGAAGATTTGTTGAACTTAAATAGTGAACTGAAGACCCAAACGGAAGCAGCAACATCACTCTCTCCACCCCGAACAATATTATTTAATTAGCAACTGTAATAGCTATTGAAATTAAGAGATAGGCAGATAATATAAAGTAAGTGTTTTCTCTAAAAATATGACAGTTACTCAATTGAGAAGAAAGTGATTTCTGCTTTAGAATAGCAATGGATTTAGGATGATTCTTTCTATACCACCCACACCTCACTTTAAATTTTCTTTAAGTTTAAACTAACATTAAACATTGAATCAGTTTCATGTTTATTTAGCATTAAGGCCACTGCTAGTCAGTGAAGGTACCTCTGCATATTAGCAAAAGGCATCCCTTCTGGGCAGAATCCATAGACTTCACAAGTGGAAAACAGCTATATTTCAGCCTCCTTTTGACTCCCTAGACTCAGGCATCTTTGTGCCGTGCACATACTACACAAATGTACAGAGCAGAGCTCTCTCACAGATTGAAGAACTCAAGGTTTCAAAAGTCAAGAAAAAAATCTGCAGGATCATTAAATTTAAAATCATATCGATATTAATTTTAAGATTGAAAGCTTAATTTTTAACCTGTGCCTATATTTGTGACATTAATAAGAGACAAAAATATTTATGCAGTCAAATCATGGCCACAAAACTTGTAAGGAAAATTCCCATGATGTCAGATACATAGATACAAGTGTAAGGATGGCAGTTTAGCCCACAGGCACAAGGTAAATGTGTACTTCCTTCTTGGGGCAGCGAGAGAGCAAATAGGTATAACCAGAACAGCAAATATAATAATAATAACTGAGATTGATTTTATTTGGCAACTTAGTAATTATTATAGTTATTTTAGAAGGTGAATTCATTATATGATAGATAAATTTTACGATAAATGTAGGCTACCGTAGAGTATCCTTAAATCACACTACTCTATTTTTGAGGGCCTGGTAATCTACATAGAATGCATGTTTACATTAGACCTTGAAGTGAAAAAAAATCACATAATTTCAAAAGTTATACATATTTTTCTAAAAACATAAATATTTCTTTTTTGGATGATTTCTTAAAAAAAAAGGTTAATATAACCAATTGCAGGGCTTTCAAAAGCAACAGATTTTTGTTGTTAAATGCTACAAAGTGCAAAGGAAATGAAAAAAATACATATACTCACTGAGTTGGCATTTGTTGGGTTTGGCCAAGGTCTACCACCACCAGGACCCCTGTAAGACAAAATGACGAATGAAATTTTAACTGATGCTCTGAATGTTTCACAGTAAGCAATAACATCGTAAAATACAAACATTTATAATTCAGTTACCATGCAGTTCTAGTCCAGCACTGAAATTACTCTTTATATTTTCACAGCTTTTTTATTTCTAAAATCCAAAAATGTTATCATTCCCCCAAACAGCTTTCACTGTTTTACAGCTGTTTTAAACAGCTTCATCACTAATTATGAGATAAATATAAAAGATAATTGTGACAATAATAAGTGCTGCATGTATCATTCAAAATGAAAATGAAATTATTTGTGAAATATCATTATACATAAAATGATTGCTCTTAAGCTACAAATGAATAACTGTACATGGCAGGTATCTAAATTTGCCTCCTCTTCAAAAAATTGCATAGAATATCATGTTACTTTATACATCTATATATCAATCTATCTCTCGGTGCTAGTGATGATTTGGTTACTATTAAACAAGGGAAACACATTTCTTGTTTTCATAATTGTAGTTCAAGATAGTGGCCAGGGTAAATCTTGGGGAAAAATAGGAGGTAATCTATGCTAATGTATGTCAATATATTACTTCATGTTAGGGCGAGGGAGAACGTTCCTATTCTATAGCTTAAAAGGACATAAAGCTTTTAAAACAAAATTAATGCCTAATTAAATGAAACACATCTCTTGTCCATTTGCTTTTTAGTATTAAGTGTACCTGAATATATACTGCCTGATAAAAAGTAGACTACTGTCAGCAGGTCTTCTCTAATTAGAGTCACTCAAAATTCCCGTTTTCCCTCTAATCTCAATGAAAACACTGTGACATTTTTTAATTTAAAAAAAGTCCCCTGATTCTTATTCTAGGGACCTTAAACCTAAAGTTCTAAATGCTAGATAGAGGCTGTCCAAGTTAGCTATATTACCCATGTTTGCTTGGAATATTTAGAACTGTTCTGGGTATTATTTTGGGGTTCCCCAGGAATGTAAACAGCAGGGAAGGGCATGAAAAATTGTGTCCTTAGGCTCTATTAGGATGCCCAAGTGCAAGTCCCCTTTTGACTAGAACGGACTTGGTCAAAGAATCATGCATAGGGAGAAGGTGAGGGGCACGTGCATTGTCTCTGGAAATAGTTCCTCTCTAGGACAATGATGAGGACTTTACAATTAGTTACTGGAACACTTTGGAAAGGTGATTTTACGTAGAGGATTCAGTGTCTTAATGGACAGAAACTGAGGTAAAGCATAGGATATACGCTGATCAAGTAAAACACTTGACTTGTTTGACGTTAAATAAAACACAGTAAAGAAACTGGAAAATATTTATCTTAAAACAACATAAAAATATACTATATATCCAAATCATGGGAAAAATTTGTATGCAACAACATGCAGACAATCTCATATTTTGAAATATTATGTTTAAACAAGGACTGTATGAATAAGAGATATTAAATATAAAATAATTTTGTTAGTTAAAAATTTGTTTAATGTTAAATTAATGTGCTAAACTAAATGTTAAAATAATTAAACATTTTACTTAAGTAAATACAAATTAAATAAGTTGAAGTTAAATGTTAAATTTATTCTAAGAACCATAAAATACCTTTTATGCAGTTCAATTGTTTGACAAATACTAATCTAATCTCAGCTCACCATGTATTTCATATTAAGTTACATTTTAATGTAATGGGTTAAATGTTAACTCATTTGAATAAGCTAAATTTCCCCCACCATTACCATTGTGTTTGAAAACATTTTCAGTTTTGCAAATACCACTAAATAAAGTGGGGGTTATAGTAGTGAGTAATTCTATTAGAACAACTTCTTAAGTGCGGTAATTCCTACTCCTTTTGAGGGCCATCAGTATTATCAAGAGAGTAATTTACAAACTATAACACAGGCATTATTTTGAATGTACATTTCTACATAAGTATAGTTTGAAGTAGAATCAGGTTAGCCTCATTTAAAAATAAAGAGAAAAATGAAATTTAAAAGAAGTCTTTAATTTTTGGTAAGGGTGTATGGATATGATTAAATCAAGGCAACCATGACTACCAAAGAGAAAAATTCTCTTTTTTTCTGTAATTCAGTCATTTCGAGATAATAACCATACAAACTTTATAATTCTATAGGATGTGGTTTAGAACAAGAAAGTCTAGATCCTTTGAAATTATTTGTCCTCTTAGTTTCTATAAAATAGCAAGGTATACAAAGTTGAATTAGAAATATTTTAATACTGAATCCTACACTCTTTTGGAATTTGTAAAAATGTAGTTTATTTAGAAATATAATTTTCTTTAAAAAATAATCTGTAATGCATTTGAAAACATTTACATTGTGGCTGTTGTTTGTAAATTCTACTTTAAACTACTGAAATTGATATTAAATTTTTTTCTAAATATATAATACTAGTTATATAAACATTAAAAGTATACTCTTATTTTAATTTTAGGTGACACTACATATGATTTATCCTGAGTTTGGAGCATGGAAATGTAAAAATCATATCAGAATAACTATTTTCTTTAGAGGTCACCAATATTTTTTTAACAACAAAATTATCAGAATTTTGTTCCCAATGGTTTGGTGTCAATATAAGAGAGAAAGCTGCAGTTACAGACTATGGTATTTAGTTAATTTAATGACCGGGGTTTGGTATTCTTTACTGTCATTATACTTTGGTGTCAAATAACAAAAAGTGACGAGCTAAAGAAACCTCATCCAGGTATGATCCTCCAGTAGATCCCTCCTGATCCCAACACACAAATATCTTAGACTCTTAAAAACATAGCCTAAGGTAACACTATTCTAATGCCTTTTCCTTTAATTTTTAAGTTAGCCAACATGTAAAACAGTGACATGAAGGGAGCCATAATTCCAGTTAGAAATACTTACTTGCCATAATACAGTAAGATTTAGTTTGTTTTAACAATAATAAATTATGAAGTGAATTTCAATAAAATTTATTGAGTACAATGGAGACAATAATGTGTTTTATTATTAAATTCATTTTTGCTTTCTTGGGGCCAATATCAATAAGAGAATGAGTCTCTCTGGTTGGACCTTCCATACTTCACAACTTTCCCTGTTAGAGGGAAATATTTGTGATTTCATTGTCCTTGAATCCTAATTTATAGAAAACTGAAAATGGTATAAGACTCCAAATAACAGTCAACAGTAACAAATAATGGAAATTTGAGTCTGTAAAGCTTAAAGGCTCTTTAAAAAACAGATATTATATAAATAGTAAAATATTATGTAATAAAAATATTTAAAAATATCTGGGTATATTTAAATGAGAAACCCAAATATGAACAAAAATAATCATTTGAAATTTTCAGCCATACTTTTAGTCTCCATAGTCTAGGGAATTAAATGTACCCTTATGTATCTGTTTAAATGTATGTGAGAAAGGAATGAGACAATTTTAAGCAGCTATTTGAGTCTCTTAATAGTCATATGAGAATAACTTTCCTCTATACTAGCAAAACTGCGTTGATCTAAAGTCAACCACATCACTACAAAATGATATTAGATACATTCTTAACATTTAAAGAGAATTTTGGGTTGATCATAGCATTCAAAATGTATACTCCTTACCTCTATACATAGTATTCAAAATTATTCTTTAAAAGGCATTCTATTTTAAAGTCAGAATCTTAGGTAGGTAAATTTTATATGTATCTAAATCCTATTGTTAAGAGTTTCAGCTTTTGATATAAGCACAAGATATCACTCCTTTTGGTAGAAACCATTAATAAGCCTAAACCTTTGAGGAATTTAAGAAAAGTCAGACTTCATGTCTATCCATTTTTACTTTAAAAGTAAGAAGACATGATAGGAAAATTTGACCTACTTTTTCCCCTTGTTCTGTTAGTTTTGAGCCTGGCTGGTATCCACCTATTAACCTATTTTCTATTTTAGGCAAAACTGCTTTCCATGAAAATGGTTCCGGAAACTTAAACAAATCCCTATGTACATCAAAAGAGCTCACCTCAGTATATATTCAATGCTATTAAATGATGGCAGAGTTGTTTAATTTGATAGGTAGGTAACCAAAACATGGACTAATGGGAAATATATTAGAGGAGGCTACCCAGAACCCTATATAGAGCTCTTTCATTATTTCTGATAAATTTTCTTTAGGCTACATCATGGAATTGGATCCTCTAATCAATTAATGAAAGTCATTCACAAGTTCTGGGTGTATATGGAACTTTGGGGGCTAGTAAGATAATGAAAAATAAATAAAAATTCCTTAACAAATTGCATTATATTGGCTGATAGAAGCAACTACTCTCTTTGGGCTTGAAAGGCCCTTTCAGTACAAAAAACAAAAAAAACTGTTAGTTTACTCCCTAAGTGTACTTTGAATTTTCAAAAGAAAGTATACTATGGAAAGTTCTTTAATAAAGAAGAAACTACCAGAGAGACTTCTTCCTGGGTTAACAATGGTCCCAACAAAGCAAAAGTAAAGACATATATATATATTTATAAGAATTTAAAACTCATAGGAATCACGCTATATGTGTTAAAATGAACGATATTCCATCATCTACTTCTGTAAAGTCAAGTCATGGTCCTGGTGTCATCATCTCTTCATACTTTTGTATGGACTACATAAATATTATGTGCTTATTTATAAAAGACTCATTTTTATGATAAACATGAAAATCAGGCTAAAAGTTGGCATTTGAAAATGGAAAAAAATTAAGGGTTGCAAGGGAAGGAAGAAAAACATGGAGAATATGTTGTGAAAATGAAGCAAATGCTACAGCTCATGTTCAGTCCATTTATACTACAGTTTCATTTTATACTACACAGAAATTGAGCTTAAATTGTGTTACAAATTGGTGTGACTTTAGAAGACAGAAAAGAGAACACTTTACAGGATAATATAGCATTTTGCTTACATGTTCATTCCAGGCATTCCAGGGCCACCTAAAGCATTCAGTGGGGGTCTCATTGCACCTCCATAGTTCTGTAATGATAACCAAGGGTCAGACTACCACAAAACAAAAAAACAAAACCAAAGAGGAGGGGGGAAAGAAAGGAGAGCAGGTTAATGATTTCCCTACATAACTCCTGATGGGATAAGGCCTGTGCAATTCATTCTCAGAAGGGTCCACTCTTGTACTTTTGCTTCTATTTTAACAATTACTTTGGTTTGTGCCTTTTAAAAACTACATGAATATGTACAATCATTGGAGCATGTTAAGTGATTAAGGTATAGTTGCAATTATAATATTCAACATATCTTTATTAATTTCCTGATATCTGTACAACAGTGAACTTTTTCAAACAAAACATTTCATAAATCCCAAACTCTGTTTTTAAAGAAAGGACTTAGTCAACATGTTTGAAATTGTCTGACTCAGAAAAATTACATAAAGTCTGAAAACAAATAGGTGAATCCAGCATAAGAAAGTGGAATACAAACTTCTGTTCACAAAATAATATATCCAAGAGAGAGATGTACAAATATACAGATACCCAAAAATATATGAACACTAAAGTATACTTCAAATATGTATGCGTGAATTATATGACTCAACAGACTTCTGTCAATATCTATTATGTGCATTCAAAGGATAAAAACATTTTAATGTTTTAACATGCATATCAGCTTAGCTTAGTTTAGTTTCCACAAGGGCCAAAAGACTACTTTTAACATTATCATATTAATATATTTTGACATCATCAACTACTTTCATGCTCGGTTTTCTGACACCACCTGTTCCTCCAACATTTCTGATCACTCTTCTTCAATCTCCTTTGCTGGCTCCTTTTGTTTTGCTAGCTCTTAAAAATGTTGCTTTTCCCCAAGTTCTAGCCACAGCATTCTTTTAAATAAATACACATTTATGGGTACTCTTACCTGCTACCATTAGTTCAACAATTATTTATATGTTAGGAATTTCAAATCTATTTTGTCATGATGTCTCTCCTAAGCTCTTAGATAACTCATATGTTGAACTTCATATCAGCTGTTTCTATCTGGATACCATTTCACACTCAACATACCTAAAGGTAACCTCAATTTTATCTTCTCACAGCTGTGTTCTTTATATTGCCTTCCTCAGTCAGTTCTGTGGCGTCACCTTCTATGCAGCAGTCCAGGCTAAGAACCTCTGAGAGCTTGATATTTCTTCCTTTTATTTCAATTTCCATATCCAGTCAAGTTACCAAAGTCTATTGATTCTACCTGTAAAATAGCTCTTGAAATACTGCCCTCCTTCGTATCACTCATCTCTGTCATTTACCGAGACTACTGTACTGTCTTAGTTGGTCTCTCTGACTTAGCCTCTCCCCTTCCCCATCTATTCTCCATACTGCCTCCAGAATTGTGCTTCTTAAACTCAGTCCTATTTATGTCACTTAAACGCCATGATGCCCCACCCTGCCTATCAAATAAAGTCTGTACTTCAGCATGGGTCTATGGTGTTATTCACAGATCAGCTCTAGCCTATATTTCCTGCCCCCATTTCCTATAATATGTACCTTCTTCCCCTACTCCCAACTATACCCTCCAGACTGCTGAATTTCTTGTGGTTCAGAAACATGCAATACGCTTTTACACTCATGATAACTCATCTGCTATGGCCTTCTGTGTAGTAGGTGCTAAGATGACAAGGAAATATTCAATGAGAGAAGGTCTGTTAACTCCAGAGAGTAAGCCACAGTTTGTAAATAAATTACCTAATTACATGCTCTTCTCATTTTTTATTTACTTTTACTTTCAAGAAATCTTATTTAAACATCTCAATTGTGTATGCTCTGGGATAAGAGAATGGTGTCTATCCACACTTGAGTCACTGGTTAAAGAGATAGCTATTTCTCTTAACCTCTGGAACAAGCATGGGGGTGGCAGCAGCAGTATTACCAAGGAGTCTCTGAGAAGAAAGTCACTGGGAACGAAATCTGAATGGTAGAGTATAATAGAAATTCTTCACACAAAAGGTTGCTCCTCATTTTTGATCTTAGGTGGTCTGTGTTTTATCAAGGAAAATGTTAGTTTTCCTTCTAGCTCTGGACATGGAAAGATACTGGTTTGAATCTCTCTTGCCCCTGCCCTATTTCCTCTGCTCCTCTTTCTATATGTGTGATTGTGGGCCAGTGATTCTCCCAATGATCTGCTCAACCTTTATTTCCTTATCTGTAAAGTGAAAATATCATCTCTCTTATAAGCTTGTTGGAGGAAAAATGAAATCATACAAAACGCATATTAAAGTGCTTGGTGCATTAAAAGCATGATACCTGGTGCTCAAAAACTGTAGCTGTTAACTCTTATCACTGTTAATAAGGGACTGACTGAAATGAGTCTTCTCATTTTCCCTTGAGCCCTCAACCCTAACATGCTTGTGACATAGTGACTCCCTGACAGAGTACACGTATTTCTTTTCTTGACTTTTTTCCTACTGCCTAATAGTTTTTCTTTATGTATCTGAATCTCCTGCTAAAGAATAAGTACCTGAAGGTAGAGTCTGTATTACTCATCTTTGTGCATCCAGTGCTCAAGTATGACAGCGCACAAGTGTCATAGGAAATGAGTAAGAAATTATCCAACGCATATTTTGATAGACTTACAAAATATTTTCATTTTGTGAAGAATCTGAAGCATATAGAGAACAGGAAGATAAGATAGAATAACAGCTAGCTTTCTAACCGGTAACAAAGGCAGAATGTGAAGAGCTAATTTCGAATCACTGAATTTTAAAGCTGATGGCAACTATACAATTCCATCTGGTTTAATCTCTCTCCCGATGCAACGCTCCTGACAGAAGGGCTGTTCATACTCTGCTTGGAAAGTTTATAAAGAGTTTTTCCATGATTGGGCAGTTTAATTTCTAGCAAGTTCTTCCCCATACTGAGCTAAATTCCACTTCCCATCTTAGATTTGAAAATACAGAATTAGTTTACTCTCTCTTTACATGAGAGCCTATCATATATTTCCATCTCACTATTTCTCCACCCCAAGTATTTGATTTGGAAATCATGATATGTTCCTACTTGTATATAACTCATTTATCCTTCAGATTTCTAGAGGAATTAGAACTAGTTGGACAGTCTTGTTGAATTTTTCTGTTAATCATATGGTACCTGCTGAGCCTAAGAACACAGACAAGCTAAGTATACCTTATTATAAAAGCCAAGTAGAAAAATTACTTCAAATATGGCATTAGGGAAGACATTTTTCTTGATTAAGCAGATAATTCTGCTTTTCTATTGAAAGGATACTGATATCAATCTAAAAATCATGTATTACTACTGAACGTAGATTTAAAATAGATTAAGGGGTGGAAAAAATATGCCAGCATTTGGAGCAAAGTTTTATTTCTTCATCCATGCAGTAGGTTTTAATCACATATTTACTATGTTCTAGGTGTGCACTTTGCCTACATCAGCATTGTCTGAGAATCAAATTATATATATTTCTTCTAGGAATTCAATTATTCCAATAGATAACTACTGTCCCTCTTCACCACATTGGTCCTAAGCTGAAAAAATTGTGGAAATAATATTTATGATATTACGATACATAATATCTATGTATCTCATATCTATGATACAAAGGAGGTATGTATTTTGTTTTGCATAAAGCTAGAACAATATTCAAGAGACTGTTTCTATAATTCGGATACAAAAAAAGCAGACACATTCTGTTCTTGAGTAGCATCCATAGGATTAAATATCTGTCATGAGAGTTGTTTTTCTATTATCTTTTAAGAAACACAGCTAACTTTTATTATAAAGCTCACAGTTCAAATCCATATGTTACATATACCAGGTGTTATGAGTAAATACCTTACAAGAATCCCTTAATTCAAATAATTTTACTTCACTTTTTACCTATTATACCATTCATATGAATATGATTCCTATTTTCATTTAAGTACATAATATTTATAAATAATTTACTTTAACCTTTTATACTTATATACTGTGATTTTAAAAGTTGTTGTAGGTATTTCTGGTTTCTGAGGTAAATTCATACCAAAACACTTTACTTCCTCCAAATTATAAAGGAATAGATAGCAATGATATTAATCCAAATGGAAGAAATAAACTATTCTCTTTGGGTGTGAAAATGAAAAGAATTCATACTTACATGATAAACTTAGTTAAACTCTTCAATAAGCAATTACTCCCCAGAAATGTTTTCTTACTTTCTGTCATAATTTACTTATAATACAAAACACATACATATTTGGCTAGATATTTATAAAATATAAAGACCAAAATGCTTTTTACTTCTGCATTTTCAAATGAGATCTAAGTATTCATACAGCTTAGGTGAGCATTGGTTCATCTTTCAAACACTGCAAAACTGACTCGAATCAGACTCTAATTTTTAAAAGTATTGAAAATATTGGTCTGGAATGACAAAAACTCAAAGAGCAGCTAGCTGAAAAGTAAGGGAACTGAATGAAGAATAAATTACAGGCAGGCATCAACTTTTGATGTATATTTAAAATGCATCTGTTATGAAAAACTTTTGAGGAAAAAAATCCTTCAAGTTGTATATAGCTAAACTGGTTGGCTTAGCTCATTAAAGACTAAAAGTATATTCATTCAGTGAAATATCCTACAGATCTTATAAATTATAACTGCCATTAATAGATTAATGATGGTTGGTCATAAAAATCATCATCCTTAACATGAGTAGAAATAGGAAAAAATAATTTAAATATCTAAATTAGGGTTTTATAAGATCTTAAGGAAGTACATAGAAAATAACTGAGCCTAAATAAAAGAAATGGGTTTTTTATGACTTTGAAGATCCCACAAATTTTACATAACACTTTTTCTTATCATGTAATATGGTATCTCTGAAAAATTTGTGCTTCATGTCCCAATACAGTTTATATATACAGTTGACCCTTGAACAACATGGGTTTGAATTGTTCCAGTCCACTTATACGTGGATTCTTTTCAATAACTACACTATTGGAAAATTTTTTGTAGATTTGTGACAATTTGAAAAATCTTGCAGATGAACCACATAGCCTAGAAATATCTAAAAAATTAAGAAAAAGTTAGGTATGTCATGAACGCATAAAATACATGTAGACATAAGTCTATCCTTATATAAGCATAAGGGGAGTGGTATGTAATATAAAATTAATAATGTGTTTTCTTACTGTTTTATAATTTTGCTTTCAAAGAACTACATTACTATACAGTATGTGCCTCTCTCTCTCCCTCTTCCCCCTGCCACCAACCCCAACAGGAGAAACTATGTATCAGCCTATCATCACATGTAAGTGGTTTAAAAAAATGTAACAATGTTTACCATACTGTATTGTGAATACGACTGTAATACTGTATGCCTTAAAAATATTATAATGATTCACTCATTAGTGTATAGGATAGACTATGATGAAGCAATCATTGATTATTACGCTAGTTTACCATAAAGCTATCATATTGCTGCTTGTTATCAATGCATGAATTGTTATACCTGTAAATAAATAGGAATTTTTTTCACATGATCTTTTCATTTTTGATGTCCCGTGTTAGAAATATATGTAATATCTACAGTGTTTTGTATCATTTAAGACAACATTGATGAAGATGCTGACAGATGATTCATCTTATAAACAGGTGATATAAACTTATGGTATCGAAAAATATAGTGCAGTACTGTAAATGTATTTTCTTATGAGTTCTGTAATAACATTTTCTTTTCTCTAGCTTACCTTATTGTAAGAATACAGGATATAATACAAACAATATATAAAACATGTGTTAATTGACTACGTATGTTATCGGTAAGGCTTCCAGTTAACAGTAGGCTATTAGTTAAGTTTTAGGGAGTCAAAAGTTATACCTGGATTTTCGACTGCGCAGTGGTTTGGTACCCCTAACTCCCATGTTATTCAAAGGTCAACTGTATATTATTACATGTTGGCAGTAACTCCTTGGTCTAAGTCACATTTACCTGAGAATCAAATTATATATATTTCTTCTAGGAATTCAATTATTCCAATAGATAACTACTATCCCTCTTCACTACATTGGTCTTAAGCTGAAAAAAGCTTAAGACCAATGGGTGTTAGATTCTTAATTCTCTGACTCCTTTGGGTACACAACAAAATACTTAACATTTTTAAAGCAGATACATGAAACAAGCTCCTAAAACTATCACTTATAAAGTCTGTTCTTGGAAAGAATAAAGAAAGTAAATCAATTCATTCTTTTAACCAATGTTATGATACACTAACCTCTGACCTTTGAGGAAGAAATTTAAAATTCGGAATTCTGGATTAGTTTCTTTGAAATATAACATTACAACATTAGTTTCTACCCCATGCAGTTTTCCCAAGAGAGACAGAGGGATGTTTTAGCTAAAATAAGTGATATCCTGGAGCAGCATACTTAAAAATGTCATCAATAGCTGAATAGGTTCAATCTTGGTGTATACTTCTGGGAAATTTTGATACAGAAGTAGGCTAACATCTAATGTATACTGATAGTATTATGCGTGTTCAGTAAGACCCATTTCAGTGTTTATTTCTAAAAGGTTCTCTATTGAGTTTATATTCTGTAAAGAAATATGGTAGTATGTAATAGTCAATGGCATTCTTCAAAAGATTTAGAAATATATTTTATGCTGCTTATTCTATTTAATTCAGTCAACTAGGTTTTATTTAACTTATCTTAGTTATCTTTAATAATAATCACTATAATTTTTCATATTTCCTCAATAGAACTAACAAAAGGGTAATAGTTATAATTTTTAATAATAATTACTATAATGTATTTCTACACAATGTGTTTTCTCCAGTGTACCAAAGGCATATGTGTAGCACCTGTTAAAATATGGTTTGTTGTTACATCAATTTGGACATGTCATAGATATGTCCTCAAGAGCCTAACAACCATGTTATTAAGCCTTTAATGTATATACTAGAAGCCAGCAAATAATACAGTTTGTTTGTATAAGATGAAGGCAAAAAACTCAGCCTCTAGCTTGCCTGCACTGATTATTTATTTACCTGTGGTCCTAAGGGCACCATTCCTCTTGGAGGCGTCATTCTCTGCATTGGCCCACCCATATTTGGATGTCCTAAAAAGAAAAAAAGTATGAAGATATTAGCAATGTAATGAGCATGAGTGCTAAACCGGAGGCTATAGCCTCCTCTCTGCCTGGTGTCACATCTTATTTACTAAGGACTGAGTTATTGACATCACCTTATCTTGGCTTCCATGGCCAGTTTTCTACCTCTTATCACTACTTACACTCTCCATTAATGTCTTGAAATTGAAATGTTCTTCCTATTCTGTGTTGAATCACATCTCTCACACCATTTGCTCCTTTTTTTTCCTCTTGGAATAGTATAATAGAGCCATACATATTTGTGGTACCTAAACAGCTCTGATTATTGGGTTTGTTAAACTACCAAGTAAGTTACTTATTGCATAGCATCCTCTTTCCTCCTGCTTATCTTTCTGGTGGACTAACCCCTCTATCTGAAAAAGGCAGAGAAAATCACAAGTGATACAATCACTTTTGAGTCTCACTTGTTTGAAGTTATACAAGAGGTTTTAGAAGTTACTAGTTAAAATACAGATTCTGGATATTTAATTATTCTGTTCCTTATGTTATCACTGCCCTCACTATCACACATAATTAAGAGTTAGCTAAAAAGATAATTACTTGGCCACATTACCTGTAAAAATGCAACTGATATAATTATGGAATATCTGAACAAATAAAACCTTCCTTAAAAAATACAGGATTTCCTTTGAGATTTTGCACATCAATTTCACTTTTACTTTAAAGTAGTCACCTTGTTGTCGAGTTGGGTCCATTCCACTGGGAAGTAATGGCTGACTTCCTGGGACACCTCCAAGAGCCTAGCATATTTAGTAAAACAAAATAAAAAGGAATATTGTAACTATTTATAAAATAAGTGCTGTAACAATTACAGAGTGCATCTGAGTATTTCATAAGATTTTTTTTTAACATGTATTTTTTTTTCTATTGGAATGTATTTGATTTACAATGTTGTGTTAGTTTCAGGTGTGCAGCAGTGATTTAGCTATAAGTATACATGTATCTATTCTTTTTCAAATTCTTTTCCCATATAGGTGGTTACAGAATATTGAGTAGAGTTCCCTGTGCTATACAGTAGGTCCTTGCTGATTATCATTTTATATATAGTAGTGTGTATATGTTAATCCCAACCTACTAATTTATCCCTCCCCCACAGCTTTCCCCTTTGGTAACCATAAGTTTGTTTTCTAAGTCTGTGAGTCTGTTCCTGTTTGTAAATAAGTTAATTTGTATCATTTTTTAAGATACCACATATAAGTAATATCATATGATATTTGTCTTTCTCTGACCTACTTCACTTAGAATGAGAATCTCTAGGTCTATCCATGTTGTTGCAAATGGCATTATTTCATTCTTTTTTATGGCTAAGAGTCCACTGTATATATGTACCACATTTTCTTTATCCATTCATCTGTTGATGGATGTTTAGGTTGCTTCCATGTCTTGGCTACTGTAAATAGTGCTGCAATGAACACTGGGGTGCATGTATCTTTTTCTAAATATGGTTTTCTCCGGATATATGCTCAGGAGTGGGATTGCAGGATCATATGGTAGCTCTATTTTTAGTTTTTTGAGGAACCTCCACAGTGTTCTCTATAGTGGCTGTACCAACTTACATTCCCACCAGTAGTGTAGGAGGGTTCCCTCCACACCCTCTCCAGCATTTATTGTTTGTAGACTTTTTGATGATGGCCATTCTGACTGATGTGAGGTGATACCTCATTGTAGTTTTGATTTGCATTTCTCTGATAATTAGCAATGTTTAGCACCTTTTCATATGCCTCTTGGCCATCTGTATGTCTTCTTTGGAGAAATATCTATTTAGATCTGTCCATTTTTTGATTGGTTGTTTGTTTGTTTTGATACTGAGCTGCATGAGCTGTTTCTATATTTTGGAGATTAATCCCTTGCTGGTCACATCATTTGCAAATATTTTCTCCCTTTCTGGGGGTTGTCTTTTCATTTTGTTTATGGTTTCCTTTGCTGTGCAAAAGCTTTTAAGTTTAACTAGGTCCCATTTGTTTCTTTTTGTTTTTATTTTCATTACTCTAGGAGGTGGATGCAAAAAGATTTTGCTGCAATTTATGTCAAAGAGTGTTCTGCTTATGTTTTCCTTTAAGAGTTTTATAGTATCCCATCTAACATCTAGGTCTTTAATCCATTTTGAGTTTATTTTCATGCATGGTGTTAGAGAATGTTCTAATTTCATTATTTTACATGTAGCTGTCCAGTTTTCCCAGCACCTCTTATTGAAGAGACTGTGTTTTCTATCCTGTTCTTGATCTATTTTTCTGTCTTTGTGTCAGTACCATACTGTCTTGATTACTGTAGCTTTGTAGTATAGTCTGAAGTCAGGGAACCTGATTCCTCCACCTCTACTTTTCTTTCTCAAGGTTGCTTTGGCTATTCAGGGTCTTTTGGGTTTCTGTACAAATTTTAAGATTTTTTGTTCTAAATCTGCAAAAATGCCAATGGTAATTTGATAGGAATTGCACCGAATCAGTAGGTTGCCTTGGGTAGTGTAGTCATTTTGACAACATTGATTCTTCCAATCCAAGAACGTGGTATATATACCTTTCCATCTGTTTGTGTTTTACCTCCTTAGGTAGGTTTATTCCTAGGTATTTTATTCTTTTTGATTTGATGGTAAATGGGATTATTTCCTTAATTTCTCTTTATGATCTTTTGTTTTTAGTGTATACAAATGCAACAGATTTCTGTGTATTAATTTTATATCCTGCAACTTTAGTGAATTCATTGATGAGCTCTAGTAGTTTTCTGGTAGCATCTTTAGGATTTTCTATGTATACTATCATGTCATCTGCAAACAGTGACAGTTTTACTTCTTTTCTAACTTGGATTCCTTTTCTTTATTCTTCTTCTCTGATTTCAGTGGCTAGGCCTTCCAAAACTATGTTGAATAAAAGTGTCGAGAGAGGACATCCTTGTCTTGCTCCTGATCTTTGAGGAAATGCTTTCAGCTTTTCATTATTGAGTATGATGTTAGCTGTGGGTTTGTCATATATGGCCTTTACTATGTTGTGGTATATTTTCTCTATGTCCACTTTCTGGAGAGTTTTTTTTATCATAAACGGTGTTGAATTTTGTCAAAAGCTTTTTTTGCATCAATTAAGATGATCATGTTTCTTGTTTTAATTAATTAATTATTTTTGGCTGCATTGGGTCTTCACTGCTGCACATGGGCTTTTCTCTAGTTATGGTGAGTGGGGGCTACTCTTTGTTGCAGTGTGCAGGCTTCTCATTGCGGTGTCTTCTCTTGTTGCAGAGCATGGGCTCTAGGCGTGTGGGCTTCAGTAGTTGTGGCACATGGGCTCAGTAATTGTGGCTTGTGGGCTCTACAGCGCAGGCTCAGTAGTTGTGGTGCATGGGCTCAGCTGCTCTGTGGCATGTGGGATCTTCCCGGACCAGGGCTTGAACCCATGTCCCCTGCATTGGCAGGCAGATTCTTAACCACTGCGCCACCAGGGAAGTCCGATCATATGGTTTTTATTCTTCAACTTGTTGATGTGGTTATCACACTGATAGATTTGCAGATATTGAAAAATCCTTGCATCCCTGGGATAAATCCCATTTGATCATGGTGTATGATCTTTTTCATGTATTGTTGGATTCAGCTTGCTAGTATTCTGCTGAGGATTTTTTGCACCTATGGTCATCAGTGATATTGGCCTGTCATTTTCTTTTTTTGTGGTATCTTAGTCTGGTTTTAGTATC
The DNA here is from genome assembly GCF_003031525.2 of Neophocaena asiaeorientalis asiaeorientalis. Taxonomy (NCBI): domain Eukaryota; kingdom Metazoa; phylum Chordata; class Mammalia; order Artiodactyla; family Phocoenidae; genus Neophocaena; species Neophocaena asiaeorientalis. The sequence continues at coordinate 2,727,394 of NW_020174269.1, forward strand.
AGGGTGATGGTGGCCTCACTGAATGAGTTTGGAAGTGTTCATTCCTCTGCAATTTTTTGCAATGGTTTCAGAAGGTTAAGTGTTAACTCTTCTCTAAATGTTTGATAGGATTTGCCTGTGAAGGCTTCTGGTCCTGGACTTTTGTTTGTTGGGAATTTTTAAATCACAGTTTCAATTTCAGTGCTTGTGATTGGTCTGTTCATATTTTCTGTTTCTTCCTGGTTCAGTTCTGGGAGATTGTACCTTTCTAAGAATTTGTCCAAATCTTCTAGGCATTTTAGTGGCATATAGTTGCTTGCAGTAGTCTCTTCTGATCCTTTGTATTTTTGTGGTGTCTGTGGTAACTTCTCCTTTTTCACTTCTTATTTTAATAACTTGAGCCCTCTCCTTTTTCTTGATGAGTCTGGCTAAAGGTGTATCAATTTTATCTTTTCAAAGAACCAGCTTTTAGTTTCATTGATCTTTTCTATTGTTTTCTTTGTCTCTATTTCTGTTCTGATATTTTTTTTCAATTAATTTTATTTATTTTTGACTGTGTTGGGTCTTTGTTGCTGTGCGGGGGCTTTCTCTAGTTGTGGTGAGCAGGGGCTACTGTTTGTTGCGGTGCACGGGCTTCTCATCGTGGTGGCTTCTCTTGTTGCAGAACATGGGCTCTAGGCACGCGGGCTTCAGTAGTTGTGGCATGCGGGCTCAGTAGTTGTGGCTCGCGGGCTCTAGAGCACAGGCTCAGTAGTTGTGGTGCACAGTCTTAGTTGCTCTGTGGCATGTGGGATCTTCCCGGGCCAGGGATCGAACCTGTGTCCCCAGCATTGGCAGGTGGATTCCTACCAATTTTTACAGTTTTACAAATTTTTACAGTTTTTTTCTTGCTGCTGACTCCTAATCTCATAGCATTGTGGTTGGAAAAGATGCTTAATATGAGTTCAGTTTTCTTAAATGTACCAAGGCTTGCTTTATGGACCAGCATGTGATCTATCCTGGAGAATATTCCATGTGCACTTGAGAAAAATGTATATTCTGCTGCTTTCAGATGGAATGCATAAATATCAATGAAGTCCATCTGGTCTAATGTGTCATTTAAAGCCTGGATTTCCTCACTGATTTTCTGCCTGGATGATCTGTCCATTGATGAAAGTGGGGTGTTAAAGTCCCCCACTATTATTGTGTTACTGTCAATTTCTCCTTTTATGGCTGTTAGTGTTTGCCTTATATATTGAGGTGCTCCTATTTTTGGTGTATGTATATTTACAATTGTTATATCTTCTTCTTGGATTGATCTCTTGATCATTACGTAGTGTCCTTGTCTCTTGTAATAGTCTTTATTTCAGAGTCTGTTTTGTCTGATATTAGTATTGCTACTCCAGCTTTCTTTTGATTTCCATTTGTATGGAATACCTTTTTCCATCCCCTCACTTTCATTCTGTATGTGTCCCTAGATCTGAAGTGGGTGTCCTATAGAGAGCATATATACAGGTCTCGTTTCTGTATCCATTCAGCTAGTCAATGTGTTTTGGTTGGAGCATTAATCCATTTATATTTAAGGTAATTACTGATATGTATGTTCTTATTGCCATTTTGTTAATTGTTTTGGATTTGTTTTTGTAGGTCTTTTTATTCCCTTCCACTTTTGTTCTCTTCTCTTGTGATCTGATGACTATCTTTAATGTTGTGTTTGGATTCCTTTTTCTTTTTTGTGTGTATATCTGTTGTAGATTTTTGGTTTGAGGTTACCATGAAGTTTTGATATAGCAGTCTATACATATACAAGATTGTTTTAAGTTCACGATCTCTTAATTTCAAATGCATTTCCAATATCCTGCATTTGTACTCTTCTTGTGATTGCTGGTTTTGATATCATATTTGTGTGTGGATGATTTCCTATCTTTGCTGTATGTTTGCCTTTACTGGTAAGCTTTCCCATTCATAATTTTCTTGTTTCTCGTTGTGGGCTTTTCTTTTTCGCCTAGAGAATTTCCTTTAGTATTTGTACAGCTGGTTTGGTGGTGCTGAATTCTCTTACCTTTTGCTTGTCTGTAAAGCTTTTGAGTTCTCCGTCAAATGTGAAGGACAGCCTTGCTGGGTAGAGTATTCTTGGTTGTAGGTTTTTCCCTTTCATCACTTTAAATATATTGTGCTATTCCCTCTGGCCTGCAGCGTTTCTGCTGAAAAATCAGCTGATAACCTTATGGGGATTCCTTGTATATTATTTGTTGCTTTTCCCTTGTTGCTTTTAATATTTTCTCTGTCTTTAATTTTTTTTAATTTGATTAATATGTGTCTCAGCATGTTTCTCCTTGGGTTTATCCTCTATGGGACTCTGCTTCCTGGAGTTGGGTGACTATTTCCTTTCCCATGTTAGGGAAGTGTTCAGCTATTATCTCCTCAAATATCTCCTCAGGCCCCTTCTCTCTCTTCTCCTTCTGGGACTTCTATAATGTGAATGTTGGTGTGTTCAATGTTGTCCTAGCTGTCTCTTAGACTGTCTTCATTTTTTTTTTTTTTATGGCAAGGCATTTTATTTTAAATATAGCAGTGTGTCAATCCCAAACTTCCAATCTATTCCTCCCTGTCTTCATTTCTTTTCATTCTTTTTTCTTTATTCTGTTCTGCAGCAGTGATTTCCACCATTCTGTATTCCAGTTTACTCATATGTTTCTCTGCCTCATTCTGCTATTAATTCCTTCTAGTGTATTTTTCATTTCACTTGTTGTATTGTTCATCTCTGTTTGTTTTTTATACTTTCTAGCTCTTTGTTAACATTTCTTGTATCTTCTTGATCTGTGCTTCCATTCTTTTTCTGAGATTTTGGATCATCTTTACTATCATTACTCTGAATTCATTTTGGGGTAGATTTCCTATATCCACTACACTTAGTTGTTCTGTAGTTTTATCTTCTTCCTTCATCAGGGACATATTCCTCTGCCATCTAATTTTGTCTAACTTTCTGTGTTTGCAATCCCCCATGCTGCAGGATTATCGTTCCTCTTCCCTCTGGTGTCTGCCCCCTGGTGGACAAAGCTGGTCTAAGAGACTTGTGCAGGCTTCCTGGTGGGAGAGACTGTTGTCTGCCCACTGGTGGGTGCAGCTGGGTCTTGTCCTTCTGATGGGCAGGGTCATGTCAAGGGGTGTGTTTAGAGGTGGCTGTTGGCTCAGGATGACTTTAGGCAGTCTGTGTGCTGACGGGTGGGGCTGTGTTCCTGCCCTGTTGGTTGTTTGGCGTGAGGCATCCCAGCTCTGGAGCCTTCAGGCTGTTGGGTGGGGCCCGATTTTGGCATCAAAATGGCGGCCTCCAGGAAAGTTCATGTCAATGAGTACCTAGTACCTCTGCCACCAGTGTCCACACAAGATTTCTTATATTTCACACTCTTTTATGAATTTTATATGTCTGTACACCCAGTATGATTTCTTAGTTTTAAAATGATCCTACTTTGCCCAGTTTTCAGGCAAAGAAAATTGGTACTGTTGGGAACAAAATCTAGGCAAAAATTGTCCTATTTCTTCTTGAGAAGTATATATAATGCCTTTCCCCGAAATTAATTTACTAAGGGTAAATTAATTTTGCTTCTTAAATGTAAGCTATTTCTATAGATTATTTTACTCACTGGGGATTATAATAGGAGCAGAACTAAAATGCCAAGGAGCCAATGAATATTGTTTTGGGTAGTCATATTTTCCCTAAGAAACTATTTAGAAAAATAATACTCCAATTTAGTTCAAACAATTTGGCTGAATGGAAAAAGAGAACTAGAACTGAAAAAAGGTGCCAATTAACAGATAGGGTTTATATTATGCAGGGGTGCAATACTGGAAACATACTGAATTGTAAGTTTCTAATAGTCATCTGAGAAGCACTTAGAGCTGGACCAAGCTATAAATGATTTAAGCATACTGATCCTATCTATGAAGCATGTATGTATACATATATATACATAATCCTGACAACTGGTAAGAATTTCTATAAAGGTTCACTAATTTAACTTAAAAGCAGAAATATCTTATTTCATTAGTTTAAAATTTCAAATATTTCAAGGGAAATTTCATATTAAATAATTTATTTATCCAGACCAGAACTGTTTCGCTAGTTCTTATCATTGGGATGCAGTAGAGAACTGCCATTTTTCAAGCCATTTTTGTAATCCTTTGATTTTTTTGTTCACAAGCACACTCAATATCAATTTATTGATCTCCTACTAAATGACCTATTTCCTGCTTACCTTTCCAGCCTAATTTCTTGCTACTGCCAAGCTGACATTACAACTTCCAGTTATACCAAACTCTTTTCAGTTTTTTCAATTCATGTACTCAGTCAACAATATCTAAATGCCAACCATTAAAAGCAAAATAAAACAAAACTAAACACAAACTAAAACTAAACTTTCTTGTCTCTCTAGGAGGTCACAGACCATCAAGTGCTCATTCTGACATTTTAGATCTCGGTTTAGGGATAATTTCCTAACAAAATTCTTCCATATAATCCCAGTTTGGCATTAATTCTCCTTCTATATGCTTTAAAATATAAATATATTTTTTTAAATTTCAAACTTACAGAAAAATTGCACAGACAGTACAAAGGATTCCCATATACCCTGACACTGACTGTCCAATAGTTAACATTTCACCGTATCTGCCACTTGAGAGCAAGCTGCAGACATTATGCCTCTTCACTTCTAAGTACCACAGAGTTTAGTTCCCTAAGCAAGGATATTCTCCTACATAACCACAACACAACTTTTCAAGTCAGGAAATCCATTGATAAAACACTACCATCCAAAACACACAGACGCCATTTAAATTTTGCCACCTGTCTCAACAATGTTTCTTTTTACTTTCTGGGACCAGGATCTCATGGAACACATGTTGCATTTAGTTGTCATGTCTCTTCATGCTCTTCCAGGTCTTCCCTTAGTCTTTCTCTATCATAGCCTGAACAGTTTTGAAGAATGAGTCTTAAATTCTACAGGATGATCCTCTGATGTCTCTTCATGACCCAGACTCAGGTCTTACTTTCTTAGGAATACTGCAGAACTGATGCTATACTCTTCTCAGTGTATCACATCAGAGGGTACATGATGTTGACTCATCCCACTACTGTTGATGTTAACCTTATCATCTCATTCTGTTGGTGTCTGCCAGGTCCTACACTAGATCATTATTTTTCCCCTTTGTAATTGGTTACATTCAATATTAGAGCTATTCCAAGATTGTTAATATCCCATTCCTCATTAATCCTTTATCAGCCTTAGCATCCACTGACAACTCCTAAGCACTGTAACAGTTGCCAAATGGAAACACTGCATGTGTATCATTCTTTCTGTGCTTACTAGTTGGCATTCCATTGTAAGGAACAGCTTTCCCTTCTTACTGATTGATACATTGACACTTACGGATTGCTATTCTAATCAAAAGGTTATAATCTATTTACTGTCATCATTCATTTTAATATTTAAATTATGCAAGATCTGGCCAGTAGGAGGCTCTTCAAGCTGGCTCTATTGTCCTTTTGAAACATTTCCATCATATTTTGAGCATTTCCTTACTGGTATGAGTAAGGTTCGTTTCATACTTTTCCTGGCCTAGCTCTGGAATCAGACCTTTCTCCAAAGGGTCCTGATTCCTTCTAGTGGAGGACAGCATTTAGGCACCAAGATCTGGGATCTCAAAGTGCTCCTTCTTAGTTGAGTACATTGCCTTTTGGCTCTCTCAGTAAATGCTGCACTTGAAAATCTATGTGTATATGTGCACATATATATATATGTACATACATAAATTTATGACTAATTTTATATCTATCTGTGTGTGTGTGTATGGTACATACACATACCATAAATTCATACTCTCTAACACCAATCAGACACGTCCAATTACAATCCAAAACCTCAGGATTATTTTCAGTCTTCTTCCTTCTTATGTTTGTAAGTATTTTCTCCAACAGTGAGAAACCTGGCTTTCATTATCTTTAATGAAATTTTCTTTATCTATAATTATCTTTAATACCATTATGTGGCATACCGTATGACTCCTCCCTGCCTCCCTGAATATCTTGGAATGCGGGGGAGGTAAGGGCTTCTTATGTGCATTTATAGATTCTTTTTTTTTTTTTAACATCTTTATTGGAGTATAATTACTTTACAATGGTGTGTTAGTTTCTGCTTTATAACAAAGTGAATCAGTTATACATATGTCCCCGTATCTCTTCCCTCTTGCGTCTCCCTCCCTCCCACCCTCCCTACTCTACCATGGCACCACGTATTGAAGAGGCTGTCCTTTCTCCACTGTACATTCCTGCCTCCTTTATCAAAGACAAGGTGACCATATGTGCGTGGGTTTATCTCTGGGCTTTCTATCCTGTTCCATTGATCTATCTTTCTGTTTTCATGCCAGTACCATACTGTCTTGATTGCTGTAGCTTGGTAGTGAAGTTAGGGAGCCTGATCCCTCCAGCTCCGTTTTTCTTTCTCAAGATAAAATGCCAGTGGTAGTTTGATACGGATTGCATTGAATCTGTAGTGTGGTTTGGGTAGTACAGTCACTTTGACAATGTTGATTCTACCAAACCAAGAACATGGTATATCTCTCCATCTATTTGTATCATCTTTAATATCCGTTGAGCCAGTCTATGTCTTTTGATTGGAGCATTTAATCCATTTATATTTAAGGCACTTATAGATATGTATGTTCCTATTACCGTTTTCTTTATTGTTTTGGTTTGTAAGTCTTTTCCTTCTCTTGTGTTTCCTGTCTAGAGAAGTTCCTTTAGAATTTGTTGTAAAGTGGGTTTGGTGGTGCTGTAATCTCTTAGCTTTTGCTTGTCTGTAAAGGTTTTAATTTATCCATCAAATCTGAATGAGATCCTTGCTGGGTAGGGTAATCTTGGTTGTAGGTTTTTGCCTTTCATCACTTTAAATATGTCCTGCCACTCCCTTCTGGCTTGCAAAGTTTCTGCTGAAAGATCAGCTGTTAACCTTATGGGGATTCCCTTGTGTGTTATTTTTCCCTTGCTGCTTTTAATATTTTTTGTTTGTATTTAATTTTTGATAGTTTGATTAATATGTGTCTTGGCGTGTTTCTCCTTGGATTTATCCTGTGTGGGACTCTCTGTGCTTCCTGGACTTGATTAACTATTCCTTACCCATATTAGGGAAGTTTTCAACTATAATCTCTTCAAATATTTTCTCAGTCCCTTTCTTTTTCTCTTCTTCTTCTAGGACCTGTATAATTCGAATGTTGGTGCTAGATTCTTATACCTCACTTGTATAGAACTTATATATGATCATGGCTTGTTTTCTTCTCTGTATCCCCAACAGACTGTAAGTTCAGAGAGTGAAACCTATCTGTGCCTTTTTGGCTCAGAGTAAGAAATATTTATTGAAGGAATAAAACAAAGAGTTTTCATTGGACAATTTTAGGAATCATCAGTGGTAAAGTCTTAAGAATGGACTAGATTTCAAGAAGTGAGATGAAAAAAGATCAAAGAATCAAAGATACAATTTTCTTAAAATACCAAAAAGAGGTAGGAAAGGAAACAAACTGAATAGGTATGAAATTAGCCAGGGGACCAGGACCAACAGTTCAGAATGCATGAGGGGGAGTTTCCAGAAGAAGGAAATGGTCAACAGTGTCTAAAGTTATAAAGAAGTGAATTAGAGGGAGGAGTGAAAATGTATGACTAAACATTATCTTCAATTGTGAGTTTGAAGTTCTTCCTTTTTTTTAAAATTCTCTAAGTGGTTCAAGTTTTATACTCTGATTGTGAATTTCTAAATCTCATTGGTGACACCATGTTTTATCACTGGAAACCATTTTTTTCAACATTTTACTTTTTCCTGTTTATCTTGGAACATCAGAACAATTGACAAGTCTTTCTGCTATTATCACTTAAAAATATAGCATAATCCTATAGAAATGTTGATCAATGTCAAGTTGTCTTTCAAAATGAGTGTCTTTACCCAAATTTAACTCTTTAGTCGCCAGTGTTTTTCTTTTGGTAAGTCAGATCTCTAACTTTTAAAACATTTTCATCAGTCCCGGGATGACCAGATGATGGTTTTGTGCATCAAAAGAGCACGATCACTAGATTCTTTAAACCTTTAATATGTATCAGGAAAAATAAACAGATTTATACATCTTGTGGGTCAATATATATTCTCATATTTGTCAACATGTTAAATGTATTCCATTGAGACTTGTTTAACTAGTCACAAATTTTGGCACACATTTTTTGTTCTATAAAAGATCTTCATTCTGATAGATATTTTTATATATCTTCTGATATTTTTCTTCATTCTGATTCTGACACTAATGATGAGAATACTTAATAATAACAAACATAATATCAAGAAAAATATATACTTGTGAGCCAGTACATTTGTGCCAGGAATTGTGCTAAGCATTTTATATTTATTTCCCTCAATGCTTACAACAATCCCACCAGGTTGTTATTATAAATTCTTTTTGATGATGAGAAACTGAGTTTTAATACAAAGTTAAGTTTGTTAATTTGTCCATAGTTATACTATCAGTAAGTAGTAGAGCCAGGACTTCAAATCAGATCAGCATATTCCAAAAGTTCTAAAAGATAAGCCTTAAATCCTAGGATTTAAAATAAATGAAATAACATAAAATGTTATTAAGTATTTTAAATTAATAATTCAATGAAGGAATTTCTTGCTGCACAAAAAATCATTTAGTTTACAGAAGATTCAGCATATGATTCCAATGGTGAGCCCCTCTAGGATCTTAAGATTCTGGTATATGTTTCCTTGAATACCATTATATGTATATAATCTACTCACAGAGACTAAACACTCAATGATGATTAAAAAATAGTGAATTTATCTATGCCTTTATGATATAATTCAGTTAACAATTTTGACCTACCAAAATTTTTCAATGGGCCCCCTCAATTACATGAAATGAAGTAGAATCAAATAATTAAGAAATTTTGGAACTGGAAGGGATTTTAGAAATACAGGAGTCTACTCTCATTTTACCTGTAAGAAAAGCAAGTCCCAGAAAGGTTAAGTGACTTGCTCAAAGTCATACATTGCTGGGCTTTGCTGGCATTTGGATCTAAGATGCTTGACACATTGAGGTCCTGCCAGCAATAGCACTGTTTTTTTTTTTTTTCCTGTAAAAAGGCAATATCAGTAGAAAAGATATTAAAATTCAGAAATGTGACATTCAGGTTGGAAAGATATTTGTCTCCAAATTACAATTCACCATTTGACATACATATTTACTTATTTATTTTTCTTTTTTCTGTATCTATCTCAACCACTGTAACTGCACTGTCCAATATAGTAGCCCTTTGCCACATTTGGTTATTTAAATTAAAATTAATAAAGTTAAAAATTCGATTCCTCAGTCACACTAGCCACATTTCAAGTGCTCAAAGGTCCTCAAAGTACTAGAGCTACTGCATATGACAGTGCAGATATGGAACATTTCTCTCTTCCCAGAAAGTTGTTGGGCACTGCTGCTTTAGAACGCCAGTTCCATGAGAAAGGGATTCTCATTAGTTTGTTTTCTGATGTATCCCCCATGGAGAATGGTGCCTCGCAAATAGTAAACCTCAACAAATTTTTGTTGAATGACTATTTCTGAGAGTGATTTTTGTACAGCCCTATGAAGTTTCCAATCATATATATGGCAACGCATTTTTTTGGTATTGGCTTATGTCCAAAAAGGGAATATCTGTGACAAAATGCCTGTAAAATAATGAGATGCAGTTTGGCAAAAGAAGTAAACATTGTACCAAAAAGCCCGATATACTGCTAACTTAAAGTGAGTAAGACAGCACAGTGTTCACTGTGTAAATTTTTCTTGATTTGGGAAGGAGAATGAATTTCTTCTTTGCCAGAGATTTTGAATTTGTTAATTTCCTTTGTCCTACAAAGGTAGAAAATAATTGGAAAAGACATATATCCCAGGACATGGTCATAATTCAAAGTCAAAAGAAAATAATATATTTTTCATTGTGTTTCACTGGATTTCAAATAATAATTTAAATACTTTAACAGCGTAATTAACACAATAGAGATTTACTACAGTCTTCTTTACGATTTCAGCTATAAGACTCCTATCATTTACTCAATGTAGAACTTAATTCTCTTTATGCAGCTGAAGTCCTTCTCATGTTTTCATATTGATATCATTAAATAAAAGTCAAATTCTACATATGAAATATTTTACAAAGACAAAATTACTGGGAAAGGACATGCTAAACAGCATTTATTCTGAAAAACAGAACATGTAAGGAAGAGTAAGTGCAGTATGTTTAAAATATAGGTACCTTGGTTATATGGGGGGGATACAGTACATTTATTTTCAGTATATGAGTAAATGTCCCAACAACATGTTTTTTGTTTTTCTGCTCAAATGCTTGCTGACTTTTCCCTATCTGAAAAGTGAAGAATAGTCTTCTCAAGATTTGCCTATCCTTAACATCCACTGTTTTTCATTTTATCATGTATAGTAAGAACTATACATTCAGTATTAACAAAGAATAATCTCATATACTGAATAACCAGAAGAATAAAATATCTGTACTTTCATTTACATATATAATTAACTAATAATGTCTTTATCCAGTCACAAATAAAATTCCTGTTCTATGCAAACTTTAAAAATACAGAAATAAAAAAAGAAATCACTCATAATCCTATCAGCCAGAAATAAAGGATAAGTCCCTTACAGTCTTTTTGGTGTGTGTGTGTGTGTGTGTGTGTGTGTGTGTGTTGGGGGTGTGTGGAGTGGAGGAACTGAGTTTGTACAGTGATATATGGTAAAGGTGACATACCACACAGGTTTGTGCCTTTTTTACATTTGGTAATAGATCATAAACATTCTGTCATATCAATAAATTTAATCCTATAACATACCTTTTAATAGCTGCATACTATTTCACCATTTGGATATACTATAATTTATTTAACCACTCATTCATCTATTATTGGACAAATAACTTCGAGACTTTCAGTAGAATGGTCAGATGCAGTGTGCTTTTAGAATGTCAAAATCAGCTTTAGAATATAAAATGGTCAACAGCATTCACTATGTTACCTCAGTTCACACACCTGTTCATAGAGTTTCAGGAGTGGTGAGAAATTCCAGTTCTATAGGGTCAATAAATCAATAGTTTATTCTTGGTGTCACTCATTAACAGTCTATATTTCTGGCTGTCTTGGTTTTCTTAGCATAGCGTTATATGAACACTGTGAATTTTTCAGATTAAACATTTTATCTATGAGAAGGATAAAGACCTCCAGTTTATGGATACTTTAACACCACCAACCTATTCTGACAGTTGAACCAATTCCGGTGTAATTTCTATGTTTCATGTGTTCTCTCATAGATATTTATTCTTTGTAACATTGCAGATTTTTGTAATTTTACTTTGCTTTCATAATTTTAGATACTATTACCCTTTCTTGCATTTTTTGGGCATAGTGATTTGATACCATGTCCCAAATACCCAGTCCATAAATATATAAACAGTGTAAGTAAGCCACTGTGGATTTAGTTCAGACCCATGAAAACCAAATCAGAAGTACTTAAAAATTATAGTCTAATCATTAGTAATTATAAATTCTGGAGAAGCTGTTTATTAAAGGATTGTCTTTTACATATTCAAAATGACTAGTCAACACCACTGAAGAAGTTAATAGCATACTTTTTATTTTCTTAGATACAATATACCAATAAAAGAAAATTTTATTAGTTTATGATCATTTAAAATAGACTAAATAAAAACTTTAACATTTGTTTTTATATACATCATTCCAATTAATCACAAAAATAGCTTTTCCAATTCTACTTTAATGACTACATAATGAAATTGAAGAAATGTTTTGTTGTTTGAAAAGGTCATGCTACTAAATAGTTAATAGTGTAAACATTGTTTTAGGAAATGTTTAACAGTTTGCTCAAAATTCTTTAAAAAATAGTATAAATGTAAATTATTATAAATTTGAAAGATGTTTGGATTAATGAAGCTTAACTATATATGGGGGGGCAAAAAAGGGCCACTCATAGAAGAGTACAATTGTTTTAAAATATACTTAGGTAAAGACTGTTTAAAAGTCTTGAGGAAAAAGAATCTGTATCATAACTCTTTATTACCTTTAACTTTTTAATTGCCTCTTTTAAAAATCCAAAGGTTGTTGTTCTTAAAAAAATTTTCAAACAACCTAGATTTACAATTCCACATTTCTACCACTAACCCATTCTTCCTAAAAGTGTCTTTCATTTTGTCAATTTCTTTAGGTGTGGAACTTAGTATCTTATACATAGCAGGCATTTCAACACTGTCAAATGGATGCAATTACAATAACTCTATGAGATTTTCATTATTCATATGCAATAAATGGAATCAGAAAAATTCTCACATGCTTGTACAAGAAATTCACATTTCCCTAATGGAGATTTTCACAAACCTCTTACATCTACGAAATACATAAAGCTATGAATGGAATGTCTGAAACACCATGAAGACTGCAATGAAAGATACAACTTTCTGTCCTTAGAAAAGGAAATTTAAAAGACTCAGGCACCTATAAGTAGATCTGACTGTCAATACATATAGGTTCACCCACAGAGAAAATAAAACTCCCATATGTTGAAACCCTTGGCATCCGTGCACTTCTTTTTCCTATTTCATGCCATGTTTCCCTGGCCCTATGTACCGAATGCATTTTCAGTCTGAAGGAGAAAACTCCTCCAGCTGCTAATGTGAGGACTTCTAGCCCTGTAACCATGAGATGACCCAGCACTGCTGCCTGCTTAGAGTTCTCCCCTGGGGGTGGATGTGGGTGCTGGCCCTCTTTGCTGTGCATTAGAAGCAGAGAACACCAGCAATTGGGACACTTCAAGGACACTGCATAATTTCAGTAAGAGTTAGGAGAGGAGAAGGAAAACTCCATTTCTATCAAATGTGCTATCAAAGTAAGCACAGCTTTCTTGTTCCATTTTTTGGTCAGGAAGGAAGTGGAAGTTTTTAAAAAATGAAAAAGGTTTTATTGTGATAAAAATAATAAACCAGGGTTTCCTTTAAATCTGGGAAAATGATGTATACAAAAACAAAGAAAGTGACAAAACAATCATCTTGACATTAATATTCCATATGGTTAAGCATTTAATTTCTTCTTGTGTTACTTATATATGTATATATATACACACACACATGCACGTTGTCTCTTATTCTAAACCTAAACTATAAGCTACCTGCAAGTAAAAATTGTGCTTTATTCTCTTTAGCAAATAAATATTTATGTTATTGATAAACCATCTGAGGACGAAAGTCTGTGAAATCGCAGAGCTCTTGTAGATAAAGATAGTTGGATGATCTATTGTTAACTATTAATAGATCTAACCCTTCTAGAAGCAGCTAATTATATGCTTGATATGCCACTATAATTGGGCAAAATTGGTATGTTACAGCCATGTTATTGTAACTATATAATATAAAAATAAGCTTAAGTATGTTCATAGAAAATTTTATTGCCATCCTTCACAGTATAATCTGCATTTACCAAAATTATATATATTTTGAAAGGTAGCTTCAAAGTATATGGTAGACTCCAAGGGTCAGCAAACTTTTTTCTGTTAAGATCTAGACAGTAAATATTTCAGGGTTGCAGGCCACCTATGGTCTCCATCATGTTATTGCAGTGTAAAAGAAGCCATAGACAATACATAAATGAATGAATGTGGCAGCGTTCCAATAAAATTTTATTTACAAAAAGTCAGCCAAACTATGGGCTATAGTTTGCCAACCCTTAATGTAGGTTATACATCACTAGAAGTAGCATAAAATGGGATGAAGAATAATTTAATATTTTTATAGGAGAGAAATATATGTGACATTTTCAAGATCTTTATTGACTCTTAAAAAAAAACAACAAAAAACCACCAAACTTAAATAGCACACACAAATCTTACCTGGTTAGGTATCCTCAGTGGGGGCCTTGGACCTCCAGGGTACCGAGGTGACATAAAAGGCTATTGAAGTAAAACAAACAAATAAACAAAACAAAAAAAACAATGTAAAATACAGATCTGAAAATAAACTGCTTTTAAGAATTTTTGAATTATACAAAACATAAATCAAATTTACTTATGTGGCTGATTTCAGTAGAATAAAAGCTTTTAAGAAAAATTACCATCCTATTTTTTATTTTGTAGAATATCTGGAAAAATTCCAAAGAAATCATTAAAAAATCGAAGATGACTAAAGTAACTAGCAAAAAAAAATTTTAATGCTATCTAATTGGCAAAAAGTAAGACTAAGAAATTTAGGCAATTGAATCTTAGTAAAGACTTCAGGAAGAGGATCACTGGCTAATTATTATACAAACTGGATTCTGAATTACCCAATTCAGTTATCACTTTCCTCTAATAATTTTGACTGAATTACCCAATTCGGTTATAATTTTCCTCTAATAATTTTAAAGTTGCCGAATTTCTTCATCTTTTCTTTTGTAGTTCCGTTTAAAATGGTAAAGAAATTTCTTTTCCAAGGGACATTTGTGGTTAGGAGAGCTTTGGCTTTCTTTCATTAAGGGTTTGTTATAATTCAAAATTGATTATAAATTTTAAAATTGAAATTTCTTTGCATATTTTGAGCCTAGCAGACTATGAGGTGTGTACTTTTTTAAATAACCATTTTTTATTGAAGTATAGTTAATTAACAATGTTGCATTAGTTTCAGGTGTACAGCAAAGTGATTCCATTATATATATACATATACACACACAGACATATATATATATACATATAGACACATATATATATATTCTTTTTTTTTAAATTTTTATTGGAGTATAGTTGATTTACAATGTTGTGTTAGTTTCAGGTGCACAGCAAAGTGAATCTGTTATACATATACATATATCCACCCTTTTTTAAGATTCTTTTCCTATATAGCCCATTACAGCGTATTTAGTAGAGTCCTTGTGCTATACAGTAAGTCCGTATTAGTTATCTATTTTTTTTTAACATCTTTATTGGAGTATAATTGCTTTACAATGGTGTGTTAGTTTCTGCTTTATAACAAAGTGAATCAGTTATATATATACATATGTTCTCATATCTCTTCCCTCTTGCATCTCCCTCCCTCCCACTATTCTTTTTCATATTATTTTCCATTATAGGTTATTACAAAATATTGAATATAGTTCCCTGTGCTATACAGCAAGTCCTGGTTGTTTATCTATTTTATATATAGTAGTGTGTATATGTTATATTTTAAATTTATTTCCTCTTGTATGCCTTCCTCCAGAAGTCCAGAGGAAAAAAAATGGCCTTATATTAAAACTCAAGTCAATTTATCTTGTTAGATGAATCAGAGGCTGCTAAGATGTGCTGATTCTGTCAGTCCTGAAACTGTCTGAAAAATATGCTAAAAGTATCATTTTAGTGATTGTCCAATGATGAGTGGAAGGAGAATATTTTTGGTCACTCAGATTTGGGCACAATTTTTATTTTTAAGTTTATTCCTAAAATTATTCAAAATTCCATTTTTATAGAAAAATATAATTTTGTTTAATTATAATACATAATTACATGTAATATAAGCAAATTATCAACTCTAAAGGGTTGAATATTAAGTAAAATATTAAGAATGAATTAATATAAATTAAGAATCAGTTTACCAAAGGCTTGGGCAAGCCAAATCTATAGTACTTTACATAATTAAATTCTACATTTATAATGAATTTTCTAAAAATATTTTTAGAAATTAGGCCTGCAGTTCTAGGGCTATTTTAAAAGAAGCAGCTGAAAAATAAAATTCTAGCAAATTTATGTGCTATAGACTTTTCTATAATATCTTTTGGAGGGTCTGACAAACCAACAAGAAGAACTTTAAACAATTTGAGTTTTTACTTGCTGTGTTCTTATATGTTAACATATTCCTAGGAGATCATTTTAAATGGACAGAAACAGTAGATTATTCAGGTAATAGTGTCACCTTCAGCTGATAAAACTTAAGTGGATTTTCCAGTTTAAACATTTAAAAAATGTTTAGTTTTCACACATTTGATTAAAGTTGACTCTCATCATTTCTGAAGCTCTACTCTAAATTGGATTAATTAGTTAACTATACTGTCAACTGGGAAGCTCATCCCAAAACTCACACTCCCTCTGCTACTTTTCTAATTTCGTTTATGAAACTGTCTTATAAATTCTGGACTCACTTAAAAAATTTAATAATTAAATATCGTGTCATTGATTTTGGAATGGTTGCCTTTCTTTCACAAAGTGATGTTTTACGACATAGTCACTAAGCCCAAGTACAATATCAATTTAGTGTTTGAGACATGGAGACATAAAAATAGGTTACTAATAATTCCTGGCTATAATAAAATCACTTCAAAATGGAATACAAGGTAGAAAGTGTTAAAACACTACTAAATACTGATAACCTTGAAATGTACCTTATTTGAAACAGGGCATTTGAGATTTGTATGTTCCTCTGAATGTAAAATAACGTAATAGTGTTAATATAAATGGACTATTTGAAAAGAGAAAATTTTTCTCTAATCAATGGCATTGTGAATAAATGTATTTTAACGGGACTGTTGTATTCTCCTATCTGACCATGAGGCCCCATCAAGGGACTACTAAGAGGGAGAGGCAGTGCATGTGGTAGTTGCGAACCTGTAGTCCCCTATGGAATAAGATTGCGAGAGAGAGTCTCTTTTTAATTTATTTCCTCTTGTATGCCCTCCTCCCGAAGTTCAAAAATTTTTTTAGCCAAAAAAAAAGAAAGAAAACCACTTCTGTTTATCAATCTATAGCTATATAATTAAAGCAAAAAATAACAAAAATCTAGTTAGTTTAGATAAAAAACCACTACTTTTCCCTAAAATATTTTAATTTTAATATCAAATTAGTGCTGTTATAAGCTCTTAATATTCAGATTGATTCTTAAGATATCTTCTTAACCACCTAGGTCCTCAGCTGCCTACTTGTTGAGGTACAGACACAGCAACAGAACCCAAAAGAGTTTTCATGTTAGCAAATGAGAATATTCTACTAATATTCTATATTTCACTATTCAGAAGTCAATTTGCTTTCAAATATAATTTAAGGTATTACAACAAGTTTAAATTCTTTTATGGTAAAATGCTAATCTAAGAGATTACATACTGATATTATAAAGTATACTTACTGATATTATAAAGTACATCTATCGACAGACCTTCAGTACTCTCTGTGTTGATAACCTGGGAAGAACAGGCTCCTCAAAAGAGCCCTTAGCTATGAAGTACGCTTACTCTTAATATTTGGGGAAAATTTTTTTAATAGTTTGGGCATCAAAATATGTGCTTGAGGGTGTCAGAATGATGAATCAATATTTTAAATGGAAAAAGCCTTCCCCTTGAAAAATGGGCTAAAAAGTTATTTATAATCTGTGTGGACAAAACATTTGACTGTGAGTCAAAGGCCTGGATTCTAGTTTTTGCACCACCACTAATTAGCAGAGGGACCCTAAATTAAAAACCTTTCAGGGCTTTCGTTTTCCCAACCTTAAAATGAGAGAGTTGGACAAGATGATCTCAGCAGTCTCTTGGGAAATAATAATTTAAAACCCCCATGATACTGAATGTCAATATTATGACATGGTATGAATGTGTTTCGTGTTTGGTAATTGCAATCATTGTTGGTTTTGTTGTGGTCATCCATTTACAATGCTTGGTGTCAGTTTATTTATCTCTTGTAAAAATAAAATACAGTATGTGTGTGAAAAAAATAAAAAATAAAAAAACAAAACCAAAAAAATATTAATGCTAGTAGAATAGGTAGTTTAACTCTACAATTTCCAGTTACTTGGAATATTTTTACTTCTTTTTAATATTTCATAAAAGGCCATTTAAAATATAGTTTATACTAATTTGTATTATTTCCTAATTTTGAATCTGCATCCACATAGTGGTCAATTGGTATAATAAAGAATAATACTTGATTCTTTAAAAAAAAAAAAAACCATGATTCCATGTTAATTATTTCCAGCATTACCCTTAAGTATAAAGATTAGCATACTGTAAATAGCTATAAATATTTGAAGTGTGTGTGGGTGATATCAGTCTATGTTCCTAAGGCACAAGCTATCTTTATCAAGGAGCTAGAGAAGCTTATTCCCATGCTTTCCAGAGAAAAAGAAAAACTTAGGTAAAGGAAAAAAATACTCCAACAAACAATGATGCCCGTTGTTCAGATCAAAGGCCAATAGAATAAAAAAGCTGCACTTACTGATTAAAAGGCATGCTAGAGATTTGTTCATTCAACAAATATTTATTAAGCACCCACAAAGGCACTGTTCTAGATGGTGGGACATATCGGTGAACAAAGCAGATGAAGATCACTGCCCTCTGCTTAGGATTTTTCAAGGTTCACAGTCTTGTAATTAATAGGAGAAACAATGTTCTGGAAAAACTATTTTCTACAGTCCACTAATCTGGAAGAAATAAAACATTCTCTTCACCAAATGGCAAATATCAATGAAAACCCAAAGAAAATAATATTTCAATCTGGTGCCTTCCCTCAGAAGTCATATTACATCATCCCTACTTGACAGAACATGTAGTGCTATGAATGACTAAAAATCAAGGCTAGGCTTTTAAAAAAGTTTTCCAAATTAGGCAAAACTCATGGACAAAGGTTCTTTATAATACACAAGATAAACTGAGTAGCACAGTTAGTACCCTGACATATGGAAATACATTTATAGGTATAAATTCTCATTTCTACATGTTTCAGTTATCTACTTAGAATGAATGGGATAAACCAAAGTGCAAGCAATAAAAACGTATACAAAGCCAGAAAATCAATAAATATTTGATGACTAAATGAAAGGAAAAAAACTCTAATAGAAATATAAACTAAATGTCCAGCCCATTTCCTCCAAGTAGTCTTTTAGAGAAAAAAATCACACTCATTTAGAATCATAATTTATTTCAGAATGAACATCATTCAGTCTTAAAGGATTATTTTGTTCCATTATATCAAGAATTATTCATGAAATATTAAACTTCTGCTTTCCTAAAAGAGAGATTTTCCTTTATTCTTTGCCATTTCTGCTAGTGGAAAGTAGTAGTCTCCCTCTTCTTATTTCATCTTCATAAACTGTTAGTGCTTTATCTCAATTCTCTAAGATTTAGAAGGAAGACGTTCTTTCTCATCTTTCCTTCTCTGAAGATCCCAGACCCCACCAATGGAATTATTTTATAAATAATTTACCCATTCTGAAATTACAGGTGATAAGAACCATTTAAAGCCCTAACTTCTTTTCACGTATATGTATGATCAAACTGTACATCTTAAATGACACATTGCTCAAATGTCAACTTTACTAATATTTTCTAACATTTTAATAGTTTCCAGAAAGCATAAATATGATTTATCAATACCACAATTTTTCTTGAGATAACTCAGTATTCTCCTTTCTATGCCAAGTAAACGTCTACTAATCCTCCAGGGGCCGGAATGTCACTTCCTCTTTAAGGAGTCTCTATAGGCTCCTTTCCCTCCATTTCCTGAGCACTTTGTCACACTATTCTCATAGAGGATTCAGCACACTGCAGTGTAATGTGTGCCTTGATATGAAGGGAACCCACTTCAGAGGAAAGGACATGAAACCAGATCAGAACAAGTACCTTAATGTCATGGTAATCAATCCATAAAATAAAACTGATATTTCTAAGAATCCTTAAAATTGATGGCAGCAGTGTATAAAGCACCCTATATCTTATTTTAAAGATTTCAACATGGCTTTAGAAACTCTTTAAATCTTGGTCTTTAAGAGCAGGTTGATGATAAAGAAAATTTAAAATCACTAAAACGTAAAATATTCTTTAAAATGCCAATTTTATACTTAAGCATTTTCTATATACATTTTATTTTATGAGCACAATTTAGAACAAATCAATGATGAAAAGAATAATACTAAGTTCTTTAGAATGAACAAATGTAACAATTAGGACAGTTTACAATTCTGAAAATTTAGAAGTCTGAGATATGTTCTACAATTTAAAGTAACTGAACTTTTTCGAGTACAAAACTATTCTTGTGAAATTTGCTTCTATTTTTGAAAAAAATAGTAGTTTTTAAATGACATAGAAATACACAATTACCAAGTCTGAGAAAACATGAACTTACAAAACAGTCTAAAAAATAAATACACACTTAAAAAAATGACTTCACAAAACTACTCAAGTGAAGTTTTTACAAGTTCTGTATTGTACAATTATAATAAAATCTGACTTATAGAATTTTATTCCAATATACCTTTTTGACACATTTTACAGCAAAAAGTTTGTAGAGTTAACTAGGTCAACCTCCTTATTTTATGTAAAAGAAAACCAAAGACCAAATTCCTTAACTGCCACTTTAGTTTTCTTAGAGCTATATAACATCCGACTATAGTAATACCTTTATAGAATAAAGGCAGGTACACATACTTCATTCTTATGACTAACTGACCATAAATAAATTGCCTGACTTGGCATTTCCTCCTAGGCACCCCCAGCAACCTTGCAACCATTCACTTAATATAGAATTCTTTACCTTTGTTACCACACAACCATGAAAAGCTGAAAAGACAGTGGTATTTCAGGTAATCAAGTTAATTTGCACATAAAACACTAATTAGCATGTGCTCTTGATTCACCAGATGAAAAGAAATTCAACAACTGAAATATAAAATAAATTTAGTAAGCTCTATCTCTCTCTTCTTGAATATTTTTGGTAGAGTTTTGATAATATATGTTGTCTTTAGTTCATTTATTTTTGTTTTTAAGTCAAATACCGGAAGGGAATAGAAGATGGGTTAGGAATGGTGGTACATGGATGTGGTATTATTAGAAGAGTATTATCATTGTAATCAAGCTGTTCATTATAATGTGACAACTTGTAATGAGGTTCTGGAGGAAGGGAAGGAAGCAGTTAGCACATTCTAAGAGAGAATGTACAGAGTCGCATTCAATAAATACTTGGCTGTTTCCATAGCTGGGTCATTGATTGAGTGAGTGAACAACATTGATGGAAGACTCTATAAACCAGCAAAAGGTGTAACAAAGTTTGGTTCTCTTGTATAAAATCTCACCTGGCCAATTTATGTGTCTTGTTAAAAATAGGTAGCATCTATTGATACTGCAAAGGGTAAGGCACAGTTCTGGCATAGTGTATCTGGTTGTCTAATGAGAAAATGCTTATATGTATAGAGGGGAAAATTCAGCTTGCTTATATAGGATAAATTATGTCTTCTAGAGCAGCAGTCTCCAACCTTTTTGGCAGCAGGGACCAGTTTCGTGGAAGACAATTTTTCCAAGGACCAGGGGGTGGGGGGAGTTGGGGGGGTAGAAGGATGGTTTCGGGATGATTCAAGGGCATTACATTTATCGTGCACTTTATTTCTATTATTATTACATAGTAATATATAATGAACTAATTATACAAGTCACCATAATGCAGAATCAGTGGGAGCCCTGAGCTTGATTTCACTTGCCACTCACTGATGAGGTTTTGATATGAGTCTGCAAGCAACTGATTTATTATGGTCTCTGTGCAGTCAAACCTCCCTGCTAATGATAATCTGTATTTGCAGCCACTCCCCAGTGCCAGCATCACTGCCTCAGTTCCACCTCAGATCATCAGGCATTAGATTCTCACAAGGAGCGCGCAGCCTAGATCCCTCGCATGCACAGTTCACAGTAGGGTTCACACTCCTATGAGAATCTAATGCCACTGCTGACCTGACAGGGGGCGGAGCTCAGGCGGTAATGAGAGAGATGGGGAGTGGCTGTAAATACAGATGAAGCTTCGTTTGCTCACCCGTGGCTCACCTCCTGCTGTGTGGCCCGGTTCCCTGGGGGCTGGTGACCCCTGTTCTAGAGGACCTAATAAAAGTAGGTAAAGAACAAAGTGTTGGAGATCCCAAGATGATACTGAGTTATAATTACAATATCTACATCAACAACATATGAGAGAATTTACGATTTAGATGACTAAGAAGGTCTTGTACTCTCTCCTACTACTTTCAGGTTTCTCTATTTCTGGGGCGTCAGGGTTGAAAATAGTGATTCTTAGGCAGTTTTACAAAGTAACAGTATTTAATAACCACTTTTTGGTATAGAAGGATGTCAGGTTAATTTATGTATGATTTGGAGAAAAAAAAAGTATGATAACTTCCCAATTTTTTTCTAAAGCAGAGGCCAGCCATGAGAACTGTCAGTAATTCAATATAGCAGGGCATTTCAACTGTTTGTCTAATATAGTGCCAGGTGTACACATGAGACCCTGGTCGTCTTAGATTTAAATACATTCAAAGAGCCATAATCCTCAGGTCTCAGAAACATGTTTTAGCTTACATATTTTCTTTCCATTAAGAGGCTCAGCATTTGAGTAACATCATATTGTCTTTACCACATAACCATCTTTAGTCTAAAAATCTGTAAGAAAAAATGGTTATTTGCTAAAAAGTAATTTGCTTCCATCAACATTTAGGCAAAAACACAAGATACAAAGTGATACATAGCTAGGAAAAATATCGGTTATCTTCAGTAATTATATTAGTTACATAAAGATCAAATATCTACCTTTCTTGATCCTGTGCAGATATGACTTTAGACAGATATAATCTTTCTTCTGATATTTTTCACATACTGTTTTAGGCAGACACAGGGAATAATACACAATTCTGTGTCATAAAAATTATGACAGAATCTTTCAAGGGAAAAACTTCTCTTGAACATAATTTTTTTAAATGATAAATATGGAAGATTATAATTATTTATAGTCTTGTAAAGATAATAAAAATATGTTCACTATGAGATTTTACCCCAAGCATAAACATTCTCTTAAAAATTAAACATTACTTTTTATTCATTCTGGGTCCAGTTTTTTAGTTAGTCCAGTTCTCTTTACATGATTCTCCTACATAGATTTCTATTCTCTATTTTGCTATTCAAAATCTCACTTAGAAGTAAATCTTTTTTTCCTTAATTGTGATAAGAGTTGAAGTCATATGGCTATCAATAATATATAATATTGACAGTATTATTTTGAAAAAAGCATCACAAAAAGTGTTGTGAATTGTACATTCATTTCTGCCATCGTTCATACTGTAGGACAGTTCACGTTTTTATTTTTATAATTCCATGAGATGCTTCATAAGTTTTCTATAGAAAAGTAATGAAGCATAAATTATACATCAAATGAATTTCGTTAAAGTTACTTTACAATTCATATATCTTAATTTGTTCAGTTTCTTTTCTGTTTTTCAGGAAAATCTCCATCAGACATTACTGACACCCAAGTGGATAAGACACTCTTGATTAACACATTTTAATTCCAACTAGTATTAAACTAATTTAGCTCACAAAATGACATACTTGTGCTAGCAATTCTGCTGATAAGCATAAATATGTAGTTTATCTTCCATACATCTTAGATATTCTATCATCAACAACACTTAATTAAAATAACGCATATCAAATATCTGTAAAGTATGAACAGATCAGGTTTCCTAGATGTTGTTTTGGCAAGGCTAATCCAGTTCAGCACAGAGTTATAAGCAGGTTGATTCTTCTGATATGGATTTAGTCTAAGCATTAAAATTGCTCATTTCTATTATGGGCCTTTTCAAAAAGATGAGACTATTTCTCAAGCCTTCATTACCATATATCAGATACTGGCTCGTGGCAATGGACTTGTGGATTGTGAATGGGGACTATGCTGCCTTCTGGTCTAATCAACTACAGAAGTTTGAAAAACATTCTATAAAAAACTTTAATGATTTGTTTTAGATCAATTTATATTCACAAATACACACAGACCCTTTATTTTTCTTTTGGTGTCTGTGGGACAAGTAGCTGGAGTCGTGCGTAAGCTGAATCTCGCTCTGTGCTGCCTCCCATCACTGACTAAAGTCACAAGGACAGATCAACCCACATTAGTAGTATATTAAAAAAAACACTATGGGTATGAAAATCAATATGTGAGGTTTATAACTGAGGAAAAGTATTGGGCTAACTCAATAAAAAAAGAAGCAAAACCAATAATTTTTTAAAACTACTCTTAATTTTTCATTGAAGAATGCAAAAACATTCCCCTCTTCCCCAACCTTTTCCCTATTTTATATTCATGCTTCCACATAAACTTGTTCTAGATGAGAGGGTGGGAGACAAGCACTTTAATTTACCTAAATGTACCATTAGGTTAAAAAAAAAAAAAAAAAAGCTACTTTGTTCTGGCACCCTTCTGGTATCTTGATATGCTAGGTAAGTTTCTACTGATAAAGCAGTAGTCTTTTCAAATTCATAAGCAGCGATAACATTTGTTCAAGAAACCTGCCTATAGGCTTGGTCTCTGATACAAGTGGCAGATTATATATATTTTTACTTTCTTTAAAATGAAGTGTTACACTTCATATTCACTTGGTTACTTACCTGCAAACATGAAGTCTAAAGTTACTCAACTCAAGTCTGAACTGTATAATCTCTTCTACTCAACAGATTTTAACAGAAATTATTAATGCCCCAAAAGTCTGTTTTGAAACTACAGCTTACTAATTTGACTAATGCCAAAAAGTATGAAAATAAGCAAGATGAGAGAATTCAAATTGCACAAAGTGATTTCTCCATCTCCAATTAAGATGCATTTTGAACCACGTGTCTTAAATAGATACAGAATAAATGTACAGAATAAAACTAAGACAAATTTGAGTGGAGAAAATATTACTGATGTCAAAGGTATCTGCAATGTCAGATTATTTATAGAATATAAAAATGACAGCAAACAGGTAGTAGTCACATTTGCAGGCATTCTTAGTAAGTAACTTTGTTTTACTCTTTCTTGATAAGCACCCTACTGTGTACAAAGAATACCCGATTACTCTAGTCCTTGGCATTATGTCTTACATCTGATTGTTGGGTACAATAGATGGCACCTGGCAATTGCCTATACTCTCTGTCCACAGGTGTCAGCAGAGCAGTTTTCTTTGTCCCTCGGCAGGAATGAACAGTTTATAATAGCCAACACTTCACTCCCAGCAGCATTTCTTTGACCTCCCCAGCTTCTCTCTCCAGCTACTGCCTCATCTTCACTTTCCCTTTACAGCAAAACTCTTTGAAACTCTGAAAGAGTTGGACACACTCGTCTGCAATTTCTCTCTTCCTACTTTATCATGAATTTACTTTTATGCGGCTGTCACCCCCATCACTCCACCTGGCCTTATCAAAGTCATCAGTGACCACCTCGTTAGGTCCAGTGGTCAGTTGTCAGTCCTCAACTAATGTGAACCATCAGCAGCATTTGACACAGCTATCATTCCTCACTTCCCTGCATTTTTCTTCTTGGCTTCCAGGCTCCCACATTGCCTGGTTTTCTTCCAAACTCATGTGCTCCTTCTTCCCATTCTTCTTGCTGGTTCCTCCTCATCTTCCTGCCTTCTTAAAAACAGAACCCTGGGATCCTTGAGCTTCTCGTCTCTCTCTCTACTCATTACCTGGGTGATGTCATCCAGGCTCACAGCTTTCAATATTATCTGTATGCTAATAACTCCCAAATGCGTCTAGTCCAAGCCTCAAGCATAAAACTCCAGATCTGATACCGTGCTCCCTACTGGACATCTCGTGAATATCTAATAGCCATCTTAATCTTAACAAGTTTAAACTTAAGCTTCTGATTGTCCCCTCATACCTCCTCTTGCAGTTTTACCTATATAACACGGGTAAATGTCAGCTCCGTTCTTTCAGCTGAACAGGCAAAAAGACTTGCGGTCACCTTTGATTTGTCTTTTCCTCTCACAACACATATCCAAACCATCGCCAAAATCTGTTGGCTCTAACTTCAAAATATATCTAGAATCCAGTCACTTCTCACCACTGTTACCAGCCTTGTTTGAGCCATAATATTCTCTTGTAAAGTTTTGCAGTGACATCCAAATTGGTCTCCCTGCTTCCACCTTTCCCTCCTACAGATGAATCTCAACATAACAGCCAGAAAGACCCTGCTAAAACCCTCCACTCAGAACAAAACCCCAAATCCCTACAATGACTTACAAAATTCTACTTGATGTGGCTTTCTACTGCCTACGACTTCATATCTAATTGCTCTCCCCAGCCGACACTCCACTATAGTTACTCAGGCATTCTCTTTGTCCCTGGAAAAAGCTGGTCATGCACTGAACTCAAGGGCTTTATACTTGCTTGTCCCTCAGCCTAGAACACTTCCTTCAGACACCAGATGCTTGTTCGCTCACTTCCTTCAAGTCTTTACTTAAATGGCATCTTCCTGATGAGTCCTTCTGTGGCCACCCCATCCAGAACTTCCTCAACACTGCCTATTTTCCTTTTCTGCTTCATTTTTCTCTCTAGTCCTTGTCACAATCTAACGTATCATATATTTTAAAATAATTATTTATTTTGTTTACTGACTGTCTCCCATAGTGGACTCTACGTTGGATGTGGGTAAGGATTTCTCTTTAGCTTGTTTACTGTAGTAACTCTAGCACAGGGTGGTGGGAGGGGGCCATAAATATTTGTTGCTGAATGTCATCAGCAATCTGAGCCAGTGGTTCTCAAATTTTAGCTTGTAAGACTCATCTGTTAAAAATAAAAAACAAACAACAAAAACCAAAGGATTTCCATTGCCATTACCCCACCACCAAGAATCCTGATATACTGGGAGGCAGATGACCCCCGGGACTCTTGACAATAGTACAAGAATACACTTGGAGAAACACTGTTCTTGGTCTTTACCCTTTGGATTTCTTACAGGCCATCTAGTGGTGACCATCTTCATAAAGAACAGGAGTGGGTAAATTATGGCTCATGGCTAAATGTGGTCCACCACTTGTTTTTGTAAATAATGTTTTACTGGAATAGCCATGCTCTTTAGTGCACACAGTGTCTATGGCTGCCTTTATACTACAACAACAGAGTTGAGTAGCGTGACCTCAAAGCCTTCAAATCCTAAAATATTTACTATCTGGCTTTTTACAGAAAAAGTTTGTTGACCTCTGATATAGATAGAAGATAAATTATTCCAGAACACGACCTAGTGATAAGCTATTTTTAATTTTTTTAATATATATATATATTTTTTTTTCATGGTGTTTTCTTTTTCTTTTTGGTTGCACGGCATGGTATGCGGGATCTCAGTTCCCCTACCAGGGATTGAACCCGTGCTTAACCACTGGACCACCAAGGAAGTCTGATAAGCTATTTTTCAAAAAGCTGAAGGTATCCTTATGTATACTTAAGGCAAATCTATCCAACCTATATAGGAAATTTGCAATATATTTACTATTTGATTTATATTTAATAATCCATTCCTTACCTTTAATTCCCCAAAGAATGGTGCCCGTTTTTGTTTCTGTAACCAACGTTAAACAAAAAACTAAGATTGTGTTATAAATTGCCTTTGGATATTTGCTATACATTTTTTTGTTTCCCAAGGACCTATAATAAAAATAGAGGCATTCTGGGAAGAATTTTCAAAAATAAGATATTGGTCTAGGATGGCCAAGTTAACTTTTTCATAAATACCCATTTTGATAAATAAACATCAAAAGTAAGGTTTCTAATAGGAAACTATTTCATTCCCTTCTAACTGAAAAACCCAAGTAAAGAGTCTAAACCCCTGACACCCTCTTCTTTGCTTGTTGTCCATCTAGTCACCGCTATAGGGTCTTCAGTTGTTTGAAACTGCGATTTAAAAAAAAAACTTACTTAGTTACTCAAGCTGAGCAGTTTTAATTTGTTCTAATAGTTGAGGCCAGAAAAACTATTACCACAACTGCAGGAAAGCATTATCAAAGCCAGCAGCTGTCAGGCACCTTTATTTTTTTAGGCTGCTTTTATCTTTATACTAGAGAAAGACTTGTTCTGTTCTCAATATTCAGAATCTTTGTTCTTTAAAGATTCAAAATTACATTTTTAAGAAAATTAAACTTCAGTTTTATTTATTGAACTTTGACAAATAAGCAACCTTCCCCACCTCTACTCTCCAAATCCTGGTGTATTTAATTCTGAGAAATACTATTTTTAATGTGTGAATTTTAAACTATATATATTAATAATGTTAAATGTTATAGTTCAGTAAGTCAATTCAACTTGAGATATTCAGTATTCCACTTATTCAAATTAAGAAATGATGTACTTACTAATCTTTTGGTTTGTTATCTGAGGTCAAAGATGGTATCTACAACTTCTGGGGAGAAGAAAAGGGAGTTTCTCCTGGCTTAGAGTATTTCCTAATACTAACTTCTGAAACAGACATGATCAGGAGGGATAAGAGGAAAGGCATACCATTGGGAGAGAAGACAATTTAAAGATTAATAATAGAAGGAAACTGAGAAGGAATGGAGACTATTTAACTACTGTATCTATAAATGATAGGGTAAAACAGGTCTACTGATAATAAAAGGTTGTTTTGTGAAAGTCTGAATAGGAAGAGAAGTATGCTTAGTTATGAAGGTATCTTCAAAATGTAGGACTTATGTCCAAAAATAAATAAACATCTACCTCCAGAAACATTTAACCAGGGCTTGTAAAAACATTTCTTCTTGTCTTTTCCTTTTCAGTTTCAAGTGTTAGATTAAATAATTGTTTTTCTCCTTTTTGATTCTCTTTCTTTTAAAACAAGAATATTATATTATCCTGAGCTTTGTTTTTGTCTTTGGTGCTTTATGAATGTCATTTATATTGAGTTTTTCTAGTCAATAAGTGTACCATGGAGAAAAGGGGAGATTTCTTTGTATTTTTTTTTTGTTGTTGTTCCTATTACATTATTACTATGTCAAAGCATTAGGTCAGCTTGCTACAGTGCAGTCTTGCTAAAAATAGAACCTTTGGAAAATATACCCAAACAAGTAGAGACATCGGCAAACCACCACTAGATGGCAAAACCGCTTTACCATTGCTAACATACTGCCTGTAGAAAGAATGTGACTTAGGAAACTGCTGCAACATATTTCCCACCATATCAGAGTTTTGATCAATTCGGATTTTAAAATATGGACGGCCACTCTAGTCTGAAACTAAATTACTTGGTATACTTCATCTTCAACAAGTATTTATAATCTTATTCATGTCAAAGCCTTACATTTACAATCCATCATCAATGTATTATTAGTTTTCAACAGTTCTCAGTAAAGAAGACAGATCCAGTGACTAAGAATACAGCAAATGTATTAAGATAAAAATCAAAACACAATATAATACATGGTAAAAATGAACAAAAGGCTATACAGAATTCAAAATTAAATATTTACAAGTATATCCCACATTAGTTATATAGGCAAAGATATCTACATTAGACCTATTAAAAAGATTACATTGTGTTTTTATATAAAAGTTATAGATGTGTTTGGTTAGAGTGATAAAAACAAGATATGGTTTTCTTAAAAGTTTCCTTGTGGTAAAGAGCAGCAAGAAGGAAAAAATAAAGTATTTTTTTTACTCCCCTCAGATTTTTTTGGTTGAAACAAGAAATGCCCATTTCTTTAACGTAGTTTAAGTTATATTAAATTCACAAGAGAAGATTTCTTACTACTCAAATCTAGAAAATTATAAAGCAACAGAGTTAATAGTCTATTTTTTTAAGAGACACAAATGAATGAGAACTTTGTTTTATAAGTGCATTTTACTGAACTATTTTGATTATTATACATAAGTGTGAAGAAAATCTAATTGGTTCAAGGATTAATGCTGCCTATTCGATAAAACTACAGGAATCAAATTTTGCCTGACTTTTAGTAAGAATGCTATGAGAATGAATATACAGCAGGTTGATGCTTTTAATGCATAATTCAAATTTCTTAGCATACAATGAAACTTTTGAATAATACTCTAGCATAGGGACAGGAGAGTCAGAGTATAGACTTAGTTCTGAGGACCCATTAGGTGTATTCACACCACACCACAGTACTGTATTTTCTTCCACCAAAATTGCCAGACTCTAGTTAGATCAAAGGCCACTTCTACTATCTTCCCACTGACCCCAGTAGCAACACTCCTCAATTTAAGAAAGTTGCTCTAAAGTCATCCACCAGTTCCATGGTAGGTCACTTTGAGAATTTAGAGGGTTTCTTATACAAATTACTCCTTTGATAAAAGACTCCAAGTAAATAAATGTGTCTTACTTCAAATGGCTTTATTTTACTAAACGGACACCTCCTTTTGCATGTCCAACTATTCCCCTTGATTTTACTTAATTTGATCTCCTACTCAACAACAGAAACACTCCCATTTCAGTTTAAAAAGGTCAAGGTTTAAGTCTGAACCATGCTGGTATCT
Organism: Neophocaena asiaeorientalis asiaeorientalis; assembly: GCF_003031525.2. Taxonomy (NCBI): domain Eukaryota; kingdom Metazoa; phylum Chordata; class Mammalia; order Artiodactyla; family Phocoenidae; genus Neophocaena; species Neophocaena asiaeorientalis. The sequence goes on from NW_020174269.1 coordinate 2,757,693, forward strand.
GTCACAAATGGATGTGACGGATATCAACATGGTTGACAGATGCTAATCTAGAGACCGTCTTCCAGGATGGACTTATTAAATGTATGGGGTATTAATCGTAACTATTTATTTTGGAGTTTGAGTTAATTGCTATTATTCAAATGCAGTTGTTATGAATTCACAAATTTAGAGTTTGTAATAATTCCACTTGGTAATATATTTAAGTCTATACTTATAATGGAAAAGAGGGGGCTTGTTCTGCAGTGTAAACAGGGATAAAACGAGAATGTTTGTCTATTTAGGAGAATGTTTTCAATGTACTTCTTATGGTAGAATCACACAGTGAGTAGAGCTCAGAACTGTTGAAGCCTTATGTGTTAATTAAAATTCTTCTTGCTTTACTTTCCTTTATTCATTAAATTCTAATAGGCTCAGTCTTTTCCTGGTCTAGTCCCATCCAGCCATCCCCAAATAAGAACGGGGATTCAAAACTATTTTCATACTCTGGATAATTCTTGGACATCACTGTCTCTATGGGACTGGATTAGAAACTGGCGTTTGGACTTGAATTATGATTATCATGGTGCTATTTCTATTTATAGAAGGTAGCTGCTCTTCATTAACAACAAGCATTGTGGTCAGCATCATGATGAAGGATAGGAAACCGATATTGATATTTAGGAAACACTTGAGTACCCTGATCTCATCATGATAGGTACCAAAGGTAACATACTATTTCTTTTTCAAACGTTTGATGACTTGAGCTTTCCAATATTTCTGAGAGGCATTTCTAGGGAGACTGGCCATACTTAAGCCTACTGAATAGGGGAAACAAGTATTTAAAAGATTAGCTGGAATGGTCACCCTGGATAAAAAGGAATGCCATTTAATCATGCTCAAACATATCTAAAACTTTTTCTACCCACTATCTTTCCTAACATAGATTAAGACGTGAAAATTTTCCAGGGGCCTTAAGTAGGAACCTCAGAGTCATGCTTGATTCCTCCAACTCTTTCCCTTCTACCCCTAACTTGGTTAATCAACTAAGGCCTATCAAACATACTAGGCATAGCTTCTTCCTCCCGAGTCCTGCTGCCACTGTTCTTAAGTAGGTCCACAGAGTCTCTTTCTTGAGCTACTGTCACAGCCAACCAGCTGACAGTCTGCACCAGTCTTTTTAATGGGTTCTGTTGTTTTTGCTCTTCTTTCAAGGGTCAGTGTTTTTCGAGTTCAGGTGTAATACCCCTTTACTCTCTCATTCTGTACTTTCCCCCTGGACAATCGATCTACACCTGTGGATTCAGGTCCTTGATATGATGACAATCCTGCAATTTTTACCTCTAGCCTAGATCACTGTCTTAGGCTTCAAACCTGTATGTTCATCACCCTAAGGGATATCTCTAATTGGAGGTCCCACAGGAACCTCTTCATCTGTCCTACCTCAAACCTACTCCTCATTTTGTGGTCCCTGTCATCAAATCTCACCTGGATTACTGTGATAGCCTCCTAAATAGTCTCCCTACTTTCAAACCTGTCCCTCTGCAATCCACGCTACACCCTATAACTGGAGTGATTTTTCTATAAACGCAAATATGAACATGCCTCTTTCCTGCTTAAAGTCCTTCAATAGCTTATTACTGCCCTTAAGATCAAGTTCAAACTCAACTAACCTACAAGGCTCCTCAAGGTTACTCTGGAGCCTCATCACCAGCCATTCTCCCTTTAGCTAATTAAGCTCTGATTTTTGGGAATTATTTGGTCTCTCTCCTTTCTTGTCTGGGTCTTCATAAATTTTTTTCCCTCTTCCTGGAATATTCTTTCCATATCTCTCTGCTTCCTTTGCCTAATTCATCTTTAGATGCCAATTTGGATTTTATTTACTTTTCCCCACCCCAACTTTCTGGTTATTAGCATAGTCTCAATTGGAATTCATGCCTGTTATTTTCTCTTTTTATTTTTTTAAAAATTTATTTTATTTATTTATTTTTGGCTGCATTGGATCTTCGCTGCTGTGCACGGGCTTCCTCTAGTTGCAGCGAGCCAGGGTTACTCTTCCTTGCGTTGCGCAGGATTCTCATTGCAGTGGCTTCTCTTGTTGAGGAGCACAGGCTCTAGGTGCGCAGGCTCAGCAGTTGTGGCATGGCGGGCTCAGCAGTTGTGGCTGGTGGGCTCAGTAGTTGTGGCTCGTGGGCTCTGGAGCATAGGCTCAGTAGTTGTGGCGCACGGGCTTCATTGCTCCATGGCACGTGGGTTCTTCCCGGACCAGGGATCGAACCCGTGTCCCCTGCATTGGCAGGCAGATTCTTAACCACTGCGTCACCAGGGAAGCCCTATTTACAGTTTTGACAATATTTTTCTGACAATGACTCTCCCAAGATTGGGTTTGGTGGCCTTCTGCTGTGCTCTAAAAACACGCACTACTCATTTAATATAGCCATTTTCTTTCTAAATTCTAATTGCCTTCTCTCTCTCTCTCATTCACCACAGTGTAAGTTTTTTAATGGCAGGGATTTTGTATACAACTATATCATAGGTGCCTAAAAAAGCCTAAATCTATAGTTTGAATTCAGGTCACTGCCCTTCTTAAAGATGTCTGACGGTTCCTACATGCCTACTGAATAAAGACTCAAGTTCTTAACATGGCATATAAGGCCCTTCTCAAGATGCTACAGCTTATCTTCCAATTTCATTTCCAGGAATTCCTGCTTGCCCTCCCCTCTACTTTCCATTCATATTACCCTGAATGCCTCTGCACAGGTCATTCTGATGCTTCCACACTTTTGCTTATACTTTTCCCACTTTCTGGAATATCATTCCTCTGCTTGTTGTTTTCTTGGAAAACTTTTTCCAAACCACACTTAGCTCCAGTTCAGGCAGACTTTATAGCTCTCTCTTCTAGGTCAACACAGAACTTTACTCTGTTACAGCCCATATCGTGCTGTATTACAGTTATTTATTTTTAATAATGACTCGCTGGCTAGACAGTGAGCTTCAGGAAGGTACGTATTATACACACTCATTTTTATATGCCTACCACAGTGCCTGGCATCTAGTAGTAGTCAAGTGTTTATCTAATTGGATTAAAACAGAAGTTAATTCTGTTTCAACTACTCTTATCAAGACTCAGGCAGAAGGCAGGTAAGGGAAGAATGGTTCATTCTACAAAATATAAAAATGAAAACGTATAGGTTTATACATCTTTGCTTAACCCTAGGAAGCATTTGGCTTCCTTCCCAACCCACTGCCTCTTTTTTAAAGTGCCACTTAGAGAGCTTCTGCTAGCTCTTGTAAGTAGATAAACTCTTCTGATTTACTCCCTAACTCCAATCTATCCTTAGTAAGAGAAATAAGAGCATGAGGAAAAAATATAAAATGAGCTAGAAATATTTTATGAGTAACGATCAACTATGAACTTTAAAAGGTAAAGTCAATGGCAGAAGTTCAGAAAGCCTTGCCTTGAATGCCCGTCCTGTGACTTTCTGACTTTGTGCAAACTGCTTATCATGCTTTGGTTTTTTCACCTGTGCAATGGTAATGATGATAATACTTACTTTACCCCTAGGTTATTGTGAGGATTAAGAGTTTATACACATGAAATATTTAGAACAAAGCATGGCATACAGTAAGCAGTTACTAAGTGTTAGCTATTATTATTATCTTAAACAGTGATTGTTTAATTAATGACCAAGAGTTATAATATGTTCCTAGATTTTAAGAAAGGGGCCTCAAGACAGAATGTGAGCTCTAAGACTTTTGAATATTAATATACAGTAGCCAGACAAACAGCATATCCTAAAGGACTTTACATTTCAGACTTAGTACTAGGTTCTAATTATGACTTTTTTTATTCAATTGCTGTACTGTGGAAAATTACTTATAATTTTATTTCTCCATTTTCACATTTATAAAGTACATTGATCTACACTGAAATGATGGTATGTATTAATTAACAAATGATTATCAAGGACTTTGAAAATATAAAACACTAAAGTGACAAATTAGTTTATAAGTACCTGATGTAATTCATTAACAATATAGCATATAACATTAATTCCTGTAATGCCTTCCAACTGCAGTTCTTAACTCCTAAATTCTTCCTAATTTTCTCAAAGGGTGTTATAAAATTAACTACGGAGTTAAAAAAAATAAACTTCAGAATCTATGTAGCTTTGGGTTAAAAAACTGTCAGATTTAAATGTGGATGCCATAGGGCTTCCCTGGTGGTGCAGTGGTTGAGAGTCCGCCTGCTGATGCAGGGGACACGGGTTCGTGCCCCGGTCCGGGAGGATCCCACATGCCGCGGAGCGGCTGGGCCCGTGAGCCATGGCCGCTGAGCCTGCGCGTCCGGAGCCTGTGCTCCGCAACGGGAGAGGCCACAGCAGTGAGAGGCCCGCGTACCGCAAAAAAAAAAAAAAAAAAAAGTGGATGCCATAAAATTGAAAAGTGATGTAATTCTAAAATCATTATCATCTTTTGCTAAAATAAATGCACTTGTTGCAAATTTAAAATACTAACATAAGTATTTTAAAATCTGATTTTATAAATGTTATATAATGATATTGATAAAAATTCCAGTTTAAAAGCCACAAAGATGATTCTCAAAATATTTTGTTATAGCCGATAATTTTGATAAATGAATAGGTTATGACTTAGCCATAATGTGAAAGTACAGCCAAATCTTGATTATCTTTAGTCTGTGGAGATATGGATGGCTTAGGTAGTTAAAATCCATATATCATTCCAAAACCTCATCCATTAGCCTTTTCTCCCACCAAATCTTCACCACAGTTAGCTTAGCTAATTTGCATTTCAGCTACCTTTCTTTCTTACTTGCACAGTGAAATGGTAAAATATACGAATAAAAATTTGACAATAAAGAAAATATTGGAAGGAAGGGCTAATCTACATACAAGATAAGCAGTCTCTGAATAATCAAGAGTTGGCTGCACAGCATTATGTTTACCTTAAGGATTAAAATAGCCTCATTCTCCTTCATATATTTCAATAAAATCGAACAGGAGTTCCTATGCCTTAACATTCCTAGTCAGAGTTTCTCTGAGTACCTGAAAGAACCCTGGTGGTACAGGACCTACTGGCATGCCATCTCCTGGGGGAATGTTTCCTAGCACTGGACTGGGAGCTGCTGCAGCACTCTGCAAAGAATAAAGGAGAAACAAACCTATATCATTACAGAGAAGGCACAGAACAAAAGACTGATGATAATAGACTGTAGGAAGGGAAGCTTTTCATTCCTGGGAACAAATATTGGTAATTTCCCCCACTCCAGAGGTAAACTAAGATGTAGCAGTTAGTTTAGGATATGACTAAGTTATTTGGTTTAAACAGGTCTCTTTAAACTTTTTGAAGTCACAGAACTTTAATAAGATAGTATATTTGAGTAAAATATAAAAGGCAAATAAAATGATAAAGTGATAGAAGTTTAAGTAAATGCTTTATTTTAAGGCACAGCCTTCTGAAATGGCAACATCAACAACAAATATTTAAGTAACAAGTTTGAAAATGGTGGTTGTAGGAGTTGGAAAAAAGAACTCTGTTTAGATTATGCTTTTCTCTGTCATAAACAAGTATAATTACTTCTCTGTCTATAGGTGGCAACACGCACATTATTCACTTTCTGATATACTATAATTGGTAGCCAAAATACAATTGATAGCAAAAAACAGGGTGGTGAGGATGAAAAAGTAATTAGGAGATTGAATAAGAGAAAGGAATTAGATTTGGAGAGATTAGTCTCAGATAAACAGATTATGAAAAAATCAGATTGAAAAATTCAAAGTCTACTTTACTTGCAAATTATTTCATGGAATCCTACGGCTTCATGAAATAGGAATATGAAAAACTTTGGGATAGGCTCTTTGTAGTCAAGTCAAGGTTTTAGATTTAACTCTTACATAGAGCAGTAATACATACAACTATTTTACAACCATGGATTTCATCCCTCAATCTCGTTAGACACATTACAAATACTAAGAACAGCCAAGAAGGGAGCAGAAATATGCTGAAGACAGATCAGTATGAATTCAACAGTTCTGTTATGAGAAGAACTCAAAACAAATCCTGGATCTAGTGTATTTGTTGTACTTTTCTCACTTGTAGATCAGTTTATTCATTCATGAATTAATATTCCATTAGAAGATATAATATCTCAGTATATTTGTAGCATGTATTTCCCAATATATAAATTGATAAAAATACTAAAACATGTTTATTCTATAGTAGTGGAAGTTATTATCACTGAAAGCCAATGATTTTAGTATTTCCTGAGGAAACCTAGATTTAAATGTGGTTATCTAAAATGTTGGTTACCTATGAATGCCAACATTCTAAACTTCTGATAAAGCATAGAAGTATAAAAGGAGAAATAATATTTCTTAGATATTAAGATGAAACATCAATCTATCGTCCCATTTTAAGCAAAAACATGCAATTTCATTCAGTGTACATTAATCGAATACCTACCATTTGTCAGATAGCTCTATTTTGTGTTATAATATCAACACTCACGTTTTTAAAAAAATGAAAGGCAAACTTTTTCATTTTAATTAAACTTGCATAAAATTTTAATACACAACGTTAGAGTAAGAGAAAAAGTTACCACCAAACATTTATCTTCTTTTAGTTTAAATATATATGGTTACAGGCAGATCTAGGAAGAAAGATTTGATCTACATCCTTTGACAGTCAATTATTTTAATGGGGAAGTTGCTCTTAGTACTGAAAGCTAGACATAGGATGTCACTATTGTTCTAATTAATTGCAGAACAGAAACTTGTTTTTGCAATAAAAAAGACTTACATAAAAAGAGAGACAAGTTTGTAAAACACAGTCACCTATGCTTTTATAGAAATGTATACTACAATGTTGAGCCGGTTTACAAAAACAAAGCAGAATTCAGTGAATTGCTGCACCTCCTTAGTGTTGTTCAAAGATGCTATTTCTCCTGCAATTCTTGTTGCCTGGCAAGTATAGCTACATAATTTCTAGTATAGAGCACGATGCTTTAGTTTTCTGGTGTAATAGCAATTTCTAGGCTTGGCCTAAGGACACAAATTGAAGTGAACAGAATACTAGTAATTATCCAGTTTATTTACCCAATACAAAGCACTGGTATAGAGCACTGCAGTCCAAACTTCACTTTGCAGATCACATTTTTGAGCTAAATTATCCATCCATTCTTCTGGGATTTATTGACAAGGGATAATTCCCTCCTTTATTGTACTGTGTGGACTCAAGCTTAGAGTACCATTTGGTACACCATGTTGATCAATAACAAATACTAGTCTGATAATAAACACTGAAGAGTTACACTAAATGGTACTCTAAGTTTTGTAAAAGAATATATTTCTCAAACTGCCTAACTTGCTCATTTATATACGGTAGCAATAATAAATAATACATGCTTTGAAACTGTAAGCTAAATAAGAATCAAGTTTTGGGGATTAGAGCTTAATGTAGATGGGAGAAGTACCACATTTCCTGGGTTTCATTGCTGGAATTTCTGAGACTTGTCTCAAGTTTACTTCCAACTCATGAGAAAAATTTATCTCATGACTTGAGGATCCACAGAAAGTTGTTGCTGGCTCTAACTCATTAAGTATGTATAATATTATTCTGGGGGTTTGTGACTGAATTAAAAAAGGAGAGCAAATAATTTAATTATACTAAGAACTACTGCAAAGCATTAGTTTTGCTGGATTTGTGTGAATTCCCATTAGAATACCATGGAAAATCCTTTATATATAATATATCCACAATTATTTAGGGTTGACTTTTTATATTCTCTCTCTTGTAAAAAAGAAAGACATATAAATAATATGGCTGTAAAATACTTCTAACTAAACTGAATACATAAGACTTTGGAGCAATGTAAAAATATTAATTAGCATTAAAAGTATTTTTTCTTTTTACTAGTTTACTTTGTATGCTTTCAACATATACTTTCACATATGTATTTTCTAACTGCTCTTTCAAATCATTTACTTTGTCAAGTGACTTGAATTTCAAGGTTTTTTGGAAGTGAAAACTTTACTTTTAAAATATTTTCCCAAATCACTAATATAATTTTTACCTGCTTTTTATAAATACAATATATTAAATTTGGTGTTTTCAAATGAACTAAATTATGGAACAATCATTTGCTTTTCCAGGGATATATTTAAATGAACTTTAAAGAGTCACCAGGAAATCTTTCTTCATGTTGCTATATATTTATCTTTGTTTAAGTCTCCTCTCTTGGACTTTCTGTTTTTATATCTTTCTACCTATAAGAAGGCACAAGTCAATCTGTGCCCCTTCCTCTCTGTGTTATTTATTTTCCCTTGTATATATGTCCAGCACCATTTCCCATTTTGCCCCTTCTCTTAAATGCTATTATATAATTGAATTTTAATAATAACTTTTATTCTCTAATTTCCTATTTCTGAATTTAAAGAACAGAGATGTATACTGTTATTTTATATTTTCCTTCTTAAATAAAAATCTGAAATAAAAGCTAGAAGAGTTCTTATTTTGACCTTAGTTATTATCACTAGTGGCCTCTGGTAGGAAAAAAAAGTTGTATATACTTCTGTAAGGAGGTTTCAAAACAATAGGCATAAAATAAAATTTTGCTTAAAAGTAAAATTAAGATGCAACTGATTAAAACATAATTAGCGTTTATCAAGATTCTACACATTAAATAACTAACAGTTTTAGTTACTAAGGATGGTACAGAACCAGCTGCCTAACTATATACTGGGGAATCAAGATATAAAGTCTACATTTGGTGGAAAAGGAAAAAATACCTTAAGTATATGTAAAATTGTGAAGGTAATAACAGAGGAGCTAAAATAGTGATATACTTATTAGAAATTGGAAGGAGGATTAAAGGTAAGAGTAGGTAGGAAGGGACCAGGCAGAGAATTATTTGTCTTTACTATTAACACACTTACACTATTTTTAAGTCAGATATAAGTATTTTTTGAGAAACATTTAAAATGGTCATACAGTAGACTCCCTTATCTGTGGAGATAGATTCCAAGACCTCTAATGGATGCATGAAACTGCAATAGTACTGAACTCTATATATATTGTTTTTTCCTATACATACATAACTATGATAAAGTTTAATTTATAAATTAGGTACAGTAAGAGATTAACAATAACTAATAATAAAATAGAATGATTATAACAATATACTGTGATAAAAGTTATGTGAATGTGGTCTCTCTCCTTAATCAACTTCCTCACCTCTGCCAGAAATGCGGCAGCAGCTTCTTCAGCAGCCTTTCTAGTAATTTTTATATTTTCTGATCTATACCTATTCCTGCATCTGTGTAACCATCCCTTACTAGCAGTAAATGGCTTGGTGTCACTTGTTTCAGAGGATCTCTTGCTGAAGTCTCTGTAGAGGCTCGATATGCTTTCTGGCCCAACACAATGCTATCAATCAGAACACGTTTTCTGTTCATGTCTCCCACCCACAAATTTTAATGCCTTTCCTACCTTAACTAGTGCTTAGCATGCACTGTGGGCATGACTTTTGCAGTCTGAGGTGTGAAAACTAGCACAGATTTCTTTTTCCTTTGTCACAATTTCACGGATAGAAGACTCCTTCTTACCACAGATCTTAGCAACCTCAGCATACGATTGCTTTTCTTTCCTTATTAAGTTGAGAACTTTCACCTTTTCACTTAAAGGAAGCCCTTTTCAGCTTCTCTTTGCCATATCTGAATTGCCTGCATCACTACTGTTGTGCTTTGGGGCCATTGTTAAGTAAAATAAGGGTGACTTGAACACAAGCACTGTGATACCACTACACTGTATCTGATAACCCAGACAGCTGCTAAGTGACTAATGGGTGGGTCAAGCTGGACAAAGGGATGACTCACGTCCCAGGCAGGATGTAGCAGGACATAGTAAGACTTCATCATGCGACTCAGAATGGTCCACATTTTAAAACTTATGAATTGTTTATTTCTGGAATCTTCCATTTAATTTTTTTCAAAACTTGGTTGACTGTAACTAAAACTGCAGAAATCAAAACCGTGGTTAATCAGGGCCCTGTAGTAGGTTTCCTGTCTTCACAATTTTAATGCAGAGCACAGTTAAATGTTTTAGCTGTTGGTTGAAGACATGTTCTTTATTATACTAAGAAATATTTCTATGCCTAGTATTTTAAAAACAATTTTCAAAGATCAGGAATAATAAAAGAGACTTTGCCTTTTCATATTTGATGGGTATTATTTGGTTTTCTTTTTCTTTTTCTTTTTTTTTTTTGTGGTACGTGGGCCTCTCACTTCTGCGGCCTCTCCCATTGCAGAGCACAGGCTCCGGACACGCAGGCTCAGCGGCCACGGCTCATGGGCCCAGCTGCTCCGTGGCACGTGGGATCTTCCTGGAACGGGGCACGAACCCGTGTTCCCTGCATCGTCAGGTGGATTTTCTTTGGGCAAAGACACTTTGCCTTTTCATATTTGATTGGTACCATTTGGTTTTTCTTTTGGGATATAAGTAATTATATATTGATAGTTTCCTTAAACCATCATTGTATTTATGAGATAAGTCATGCTTGATCATCATGGATGATCCTTTTAATAGGCTAATGAATTATATTAGCTAATATTTTATTTAGGATCTTTACATCTATATTCTAAATGAGACAGGTTTAGAAAATTCCTTGCTGGATTATTCAAATTTAAGCATTAGGATTATTCTACCTTCTCAAAATGGACTGGATTGCAAACTCTTTTATAATGCCCTGAAGAAGTTTACATAATATGGTGTTTATCTACTTTGTAAAGTTAAAAAATATGCAGCAGGTAAAACTGCCTGAATACAAAGGCAATTTTGGAAGTAATTATGGCCATTATTCTTTTTATATTTTCTACTTCTATTTACTTCAATTCTGTTCACTTATATTTTTCCCAGAAAACTTCATTTCATTGAGATTTTTAGTTTTATTCATATACACACCACTTTAATATGCTTAAAAAGGTCCTCTGTAGCAGCTGTGAGAGACTGCCAGTAGACCACAAACATCTGTTTCCCTCTTCTTTTATGGTAATAGAACTGTAGCCAGAGACCTGGCAGCCCAGCTACGCTACATTGCTCAGTGTCCCTTGCTCTCACCAAGAATTAGGCTCTTACTAATGTGAGCCGAAGAGGTATGCACCACTTCTAGACTGCCTCCTACTTTTTAACTGGAGATCTAATTTCTGTCATGCCTACAAAACCAATGTCCTGAACAATGGCAGAGCACCCACTAGCCTTAGTCTCTGGATGACTTGTGGAGCACAGCCTGCCCACCTGCCCTGGACTGCCTTACTGAACTGCTGGCACTAGACAGATGATGACTTGTTTTCTCTCTCCTAAATTGAATTAGTGTTCTCATCATTATCTTTGCCAGGAATTGTCCTATTAGTTCCCTTTCTTTTTCTGTTTAATTAATATGTTTTCTTCTTTAAAAAATTATCTCTATTTTCCTTTTTTGTAAAAAAGGTTTCGTTCATTTTCAAAATTCTTAATAGATTAGTAACTAATTTATTTTCTTTTTTTTAAATATAAAGAATATAAAACTGTAAATTTTGCTCTGAATTTACCTTTGATTGCATTTGCAAGGTTTGATGGTAGTGTTCATGATTTTTTTCCTAAATCATCCGATAGTATAATTTCGATTTCCCAAAGAGTTACTGGATATAACTGGAAACCAAAATTATACTGATTAGATGACTTAGAAAAAAACGAGAACAGCAATATCAAACCTTGTAGATTTAACCAAAGATATACTTTAATTTACAAATGGTTGGAGGTTGTATTTTCCTTTTTAATTTCTAGCTTTCCCAATTGTGTCCAGGTAAGATATACTATACAACTTCTGTATTTAGGAATTTGTTGAATAATTTTTGTGGTCTAATCAATGACCAATTTTCATAATTTCCCAGGGATATTTAATAAAATATCCATGTTCCTGCTCTACATTTTTATCCATTTGCATAATATCTTTATATTATCTCTAATTTTTGTCCCCTTGCTCTTTCAAATATATATAATACCCTATTATTGTTGCTTGTCCATTTCTCCTTTCTTTTTTATGTTTAATAATCACTGCCTTGAATCTATTTTGCCCAAAATTGACATTGCAAACTCAGCTTTTTTGTGTGTTCATATATCAAATCATCTCCCGTCCATTTATTTTTAAACTTTATGCTGTATTTTATCTACCTGTTTCACTTGTTAGCAGAAAAGCACTCTCATATGCACCTAATGAGATGTCCTTTAAAATTAGAAAAAAGAAACTATTTTTATCTTAAGCTTTAAAGGTACCAACGTTAAGACAAACAATAATATTGTTTATGTTTCTTTATGAAAAATGAAGTTAGCTTTCTCTTCCTATTCCACATCTCCCTCTTCCATTTCCTAACCCTTATTATAAACATCTGGAGTTTTAGGCATAAACTTTTTGTTTTCATCGTCTCTGCTTTCAGTGGTAATTTTTGACCTCTACATTCAGTTTTATAATTATGCTTTCAGTATCAAAAACAACTCCAATTTTGTCTAGTTTTTTTTCCCTATCAGTTTAAAACAATAACATAACTGTGCTACTCACGAGTTTTAATTTTTATATACTTCTTAGTTGGCTAGAGGATGTATGAATATCATTTTCGAAATCCTTATATGTGCAAATGTCTTTTTTTGACTCTCATCAAAACTATAGACACCACCATTGTCTGGTATTTACTGTTCCAGAGAAGTCTGATGCCATCCTGATTTTTGTTCCTTGGGGTGTAATCTGTTTTTCTCTTCTAAAGATTTGAAGAATGTTTTCTTGATATTTATAATTCCCAAATGTTTCCATTCCATTTCTAGGTACTGATCTTTAAATTTCTTGCCTAGAGTGAGATGAACCTTTTCAATGATCATACATAGGTTATTTTTTTCTAATGCTAGAAAGTTGGGGGGAAATCTTTTCAGTTAATAGATGTAAAGCAAAGATCTGGCAAACCTTAAAGGGTCATTCTTTGCAAATGTTTTTAGCAACTAAGTAAATAGTTATGATATTATTGATAACTTGGGAAATATGCTTAGGAATCTTGATAGGACAGGATTTTAATAGGTTATTAGTGGCATGGGAACCTGGTTGGTACACTTGTAGAAAGCACACTTCATGTACATATCATGTGCTATAAAAAAATAAATTTTAACTAAGTAATCCTTCTGTTCAGACACTATCCAAATATAAATCCTGAACTATGAGAAAAACAGTATGCATAAGATATGTTCACTGTCATATATTTATAGTAAGAAATATTCGAGGTAACCCCCAAATTCAGCAATAATATAATATTCCTATAAATTGTAGCACATGTAAAACATATATGTGTCTAAACATGATAGAACATGTTTCAACTATTAAAAATCGTAGTTACAAGTGGAATTATTTGGGAAACATAGGAGTTTATTTATGATATAGTGCTATGTAAAACATGCCAAATATAGAATTGGGTGTATGATTATAATTACGGAAATGGTAAAAAATAATCTACCGAAGATGGTGGGTGGATACATAAAATTAACTGTTAGAATGATATAACTGATCGATTTTTTAATAAAACATTCACACACTTTCTGAAGTTTCATATTTCTAATATAAATAAAAATTATTATAGATTAAAAATACACACTGCCAGTTTTGTCGATAGCTATAAAACAAGACCAAATGCTAACTTAAGACAAACCTAATCCCTAAAATTTAAGGTTAAATAAAATGCAAGTATTTCTAACTTAAAAAAAGAACTCTTGTTTTAATAAGACATGAAACATTTTAATTTTCAGACCATGAAGAACCAGTTTTTCTGTTTTGGAAAGTTAGATCCTAGAAGTAATCTAAAAATCACTTTCATTAATCCTGGGCATTTATTAACATTGTCTTCACAAGTTCATTTTTAGAGCCACATGCTTCTACCCTAGCCCACTCCACTCAGTCACCCTCTTAGAGTCCAGAGAACCAGCATCACTGACTATTGTGTACTTTTTAGGCTTGTTTTAGAAATATTTTATATGTGCTTTCACAAAAACAATTATCCAGAGTATAGTATTCAACCCTTTAGGCTTCCAAAACAGGGACAGACCCAGAAAGAGCATTAAAAACAAAATTAAAAGTAGCCCCTGAGCGCCTAGAAACATAAAGTGTAAAAGAGTTGATCTAAGTATTACAGCTTGATGTTTGCCATGCAGAAGAAAAAGAGTGCTTTGATTGGCTGGTAAATTCTACAAAATGTTAACTTTTTCATATGAAAGCCAAGAAGCATGGGAAATATGACAGGCAGCAGAAGCGAAGCAGCTACAGGTGCTAAAAAATGTTTTAAATGCAGGAGAAATGCAAAAAGACCCTGATAAACACAGTGATTATTTCATTCCTAAAGAATACTTTAGCAGGCAGCCTTTAATTTAGTTGTTAATTTTCAAAACAGCAGTTTCATGGTTCAGAAATCAGGTTCCCTGAATTCTCTACTCAGCTTTAATCAGAAAAGGTAGATTATAAGAAAAAGGGCTAACAAATTGGTAGATTTAGTTAGGTGAGGGGTATTTGGTGTTCATTGTACTATTTTTAAACTCTCCTATAGGTTTGAAAATTTTCAAAATAACATGTAGAAAAAAATATAATTGAAATAAGCGAATGAAATTAGGCTCCAATCTGCAGTAATGTAGAGAAAAATTCAGCTTAAACAAGTGCTAAGACTGTACTTCCCAAGATGAATTTAGGGACTCTGCACTACCACATGAACTCTTCTCCACCTCCGTATTTTCAATAAATTAAATTTAAAAAGAAAGCAAGAAAGAAAAAGGGCTGACATAAAGAATTTGCTCTGGGACAATTAAGTTCTAGGTGATATCTTCACTTCTGTACATGCATCCCAAATATTAGGTACCTACTATGTTCTAAGATGCACAGATTCATTCTGATCACAAAGAATTTTGAACCTAGTGCAATTACTCCTCAAAATTATGAGTTACTAAGGAAACTCATATAAATAGCATATAAAATTTTCTGTTTAAAAATGAAACAAAATGGGGATATTTAAGACACCATTTTTAGCATTCATATAAGTTCAGGGATCAAGAAGCACTTACTGTCTTCATATGAATTTCAGAGGTTGGGCAAATTGTTATTACAGCATTAAGCCTGCATTATGGCCACAAAGTCAAACTATAGACCTATCTGTGAGCTTTTCCATTAAACACCCTCTCCCCGCCCCAATCCACAAACTAACATTTTAGTCAAACATTTAATAAAAATAACCTTAAACAGTATTTCATAATACCATAGTTTAAAGGAAAAACAAGGAAAAGTTGTTAGAAATACTAGTGTTGTTACCCTCTTTCACAAGTTTTTAACAGTTATAGATTCTGGTCATTGCCCTACTTTTTCCTTTTTGACCTCAAAGATGGAAGCCTTTGTCTCTTTTCTACACTATTGATTCAGTATAAAAATCCCTAAGCTTCTAGTTGTTTGGCGTCTAGATATTCTTATTGGTAAGAGAAACTGGATAATCAGAATCATCCCTTGGCAAAAAATTGTTTTCCTCTGTGGTAGGCAGAATAGCCCCCCAAAGATATCCATGCCCTAATCCCTGGAGCCTGTGAATGTGGTGGTCTCTAGAATCTGAGAGCAGCCTCTGGCCGACTCCTACAACCACAAGGAACTGAATTCTACCAGCAACCTACATAAGTCTGAAAGTGGATTCTTCTCAGAGCCTTCTAGGAAGAACCCAGCAGGCCCAGACCTTGATTTCAGCCTGGTGAGACCTAGAGGAGAGAAAACAGCTTAGTCAACCCAGACTTCTGACCTACAGAACTGTGAGATAATAAACTTTTAAGCTACTAAATTTGTGGCAGTTTGTTAAGTTAGCAATAGAAAACGAATACACCCCTCCCCCAAAATTACTATTTCATTTTGGAGAACATTTTCCATGGGGCATCTAGAAACTAGGGAACTCTATGTGTCCTTAGAGGTTATTGTACTTGCCCTGTTGCACAGTGCTTGTTTGCAAATACTATGATTTTGATTAAATCAACTGTCCTTCTGATTAAAAATAAACAAAAGTATCTCCCAGGTTTAACAAAGCTTACTTTTGTGGTATTCTTGGTCTCACAAATCTCACAAAATTTCCCTTCCACAGTTAAGAGTAGGGAAGCATAGTGAGAAGAATGGCACATGAAGCATCTTTTCTTCAGCTATAACTGCCTGCCGGGACTCTAAGTCTGCCTTCTTCTTATCCACAGAGGAATAACTCCTTAACTATTAACTGAAGGCTCCACCAATCCCATCTAGATTCCAGCCAAGCTAGCTCCTAGGATAGGGAGACTACAAAGAGAACTGAAATCATAGTTTAGGATTTACCATCATGTCAACTTTTCTAATGGTCCCTGACCCAGTACACTGATTCAAAGAAACTAGGATCCAGCTTCAATCCTTGTACCAGAAAAAGGTCCATTTCTTACTTCCTTTTGCTGGGCTTTCAGTCCCAGTTCCCATCTAATTAGCATCTCATTGCCTTAGAAACAAGAGGAGAACATTCCATTGAGTTCTTTCCTCATATTAATTCTGAGGGAGTATGTTCTGCCACTGGACTTCCATTTCCACAGTCGAGTCATCAGTATTTGCAGTTGGATTCCCTTGACACCAACAGTTCATCCGTCTAGATCTCTACTTGTTATTTCTTGCCATGCCCCCTCCCCTACCCCCATGCATAGCTTTTTGCACCTGCAGAATATTCCCATTACTCATTCTCTAGTATCCTAATGATGACCATTTGCACATATCTAAGCCTGTTACCTACTATCAGTCTCTAAGACCTCCAAGGCACATCTACTAACCTGTCCTGACCTCCTCTCAATGGTCTGCTGTACACCCTCTCTCAATTGTTTCCTCTGTCATCTTACAATGGCTTTGTTTTAGAATCCAAGGCACGCTTATTCTGATTGCATGACCAGAGAAACTCTATTTAAGAAGTTCTTTTTTAAAACTTTGTCATAGAACAAATTACAGTCATGGAAGTATAGCTCTGTATCAATAGCAAGAATCATTGTAATTTTTGTTTGTGTATTTAATTTTTCCAGGGAGAAGATAACCATTATATACTCATCTTTTAAAAAGTCACCTCCCTTATGAGTCAGTTAAAAAGTTTACACAAAAAAGGCACACCTTCTCTGAAATATCTTTTTCTCTTTTGTAATTTACAGCTTCTATAGGAAGAAATTTAAAGTCAGTAATTCTGAGTTTTTTCCTTTAACAGCATTGTTAGCATGGACCTGAAACAATATACACCTAATACAACAAATTTCTAAATGTTCTTAAATTTTACCTAGAATGAACAGTTCAAATACGCTTAAGCAGAAATTTTAATAGGTGTAAAAAAAGGAAATTTAAATTATTTCACTACATCACAATATTTTAGGATGATTTCTATACAAAGATTAATTTTTAAAGCTTCAACATTTATCTCATATCCTCAAAAGTTGTTACTATGAATAAAAAGAGAACTTTAAAGTAACTTGAACAGAAATATTGTTTAGTTTTAAAAGGTGTTAGTTACTGTTTTCTTGAAAGTGGCATAACAGATGGATTATAAAAGTCACAAAATGAAAATAATAATAAGATAATAAATGAAAATATTTGTTTATATTGCCTCCAAACTGGAAACAGGGGCTAAGCCACTGAACCAGTTTTCTAAATCTTTATTAATATAAAGTATAACTTGGCTTAATTCTGCCACTGGGTTTGGAGGTATTTAATTGCAGCCACAGGCAAAACAACATGTTAGCATGTATAAACATACAGGTTAAGGGATACCTGCAAAGGGTGCTTTTATATCTGTGTAATGTTTTGGTAGGGAGATAATCTAAAAAATACCTATCAAAGATTCTAAAAATAGTACCTATAGGGCTTCCCTGGTGGCACAGTGGTTGAGAGTCTGCCTGCCGATGCAGGGGACATGAGTTCGTGCCCCGGTCTGGGAGGATCCCACATGCCGCGGAACGGCTGGGCCCGTGAGCCATGGCTGCTGAGCCTGCAGGTCCGGAGCCTGTGCTCCGCAACGGGATAGGTCACAACAGTGAGGGGCCCGCGTACCACACAAAAAAAAGTACCTATATACAGTTAATTAGACTAAAAAATGAGAAATTCAGCAAATAACTGGTACTCTCTACTAAAACAGAGAAACAAAGGTAAAGAAAATCATGCTAAAGATTTGCTTTAATTTAAAAAGTAAATCTCATGGGACAGTGGTTAAGATACATTTGGCCAAACTTGATCTACCATTTTTTTCTAACCTTCAACTGCAATGCTCTACAGTAATCACTGATGTTCACTGATATAAAATATGTAAGATATTTAGTTATCAGAAAAGGATGGTTAAGTACAGTTTCAACATAAAGAGCTAGTGTGACTTCTTTTAAAAATAAAAATACGAAATCTTACATTACAAAGTGGTAGTAGGCTCTAGAGTATGCCAACACCCCTCAAAACATCTGAAATTCCTTTTAGGGAACTATGTGCCTTCAGACACTGTACCACATTCTTTTGGATACTCTCAAGATAAGAAATTTTTATCCTTAAACAAGATAAAATTTGCTTTTTGGGAGCAGGCAAAATTCATTTGGTATAGTGTTTTGTAAATAGTGGTTAATAAGGATTAAAAAATTTGAATTAAAAATTTTTAATAGCCCTTCCACATAAAATGGCTTTGAATTCAATTGCAAAAAATTGAAGTGTTTAAAGTGATGACATGATTGAGACGTTTTAGGTTTATTTATATTTTTTAAATCAATTTTTTGACCTCATAATTTTCACTCATTAGTGCACTTGTTATCCAACAAATATTTGTGCCCACTACATGTCTGATACTATACCAAGTAGACCTTGTTCTTGTTCCTAGGAGCTTATGATCTTAGAGGGGGAAACAGACAATTACACACATATTTATTTACCAGATAAATGCTAGAAAAAGAAAGGAGGAGATGTACTTTAGAGGATTATAGAACATTTCCTAGAAGTAAAATTTAAGCAGAGAGCTGAAGAAACTGTTGGTGATCAAGGGGCAAAAAAGAGAACGAAGTGAGAGAGTGGCATGGACTTATATACAATACCAAGTGTAAAATACATAGCTAGTGGGAAGCAGCCGCATAGGACAGGGAGATCAGCTCGGTGCTTTGTGACCACCTAGAGGGGTGGGATAGGGAGTGTGGGAGAGAGATGCAAGAGGGACGGGATATGGGGATATATGTCTATGTATAGCTGATTCACTTTGTTATAAAGCAGAAACTAACACACCATTGTAAAGCAATTATACTCCAATAAAGATGTTAAAAAGAAAGTGAGGCAGCAGAATTAAATTATTACAAACTAAAAGAATTAAAAAGTAAAGACCTTAGGGTGGGCAGGGTAGTGACAGAGTATAAGAAATATTAAGGAAGGTCAGTGTGGCTGAATCAGTGATTCCAATGTGTGGTATGAGAGATGAATTTAACTTTATCATAGGACCAATACAAAGTCAACAAAGTGTTTTGAGAAAGAAGCACATGATCATCAGATCTATTGTTTTAAATAGGTAACTCTGATAGCTCCCTTGAGAAAATGAAATAGAGGGGGCAAGAGAAGATTTCTTCTGAAGTAGCATAGTAATATGTTGAGGTGTTTGGGCAGCAGTGGAGAAGAAATGTGAATGGATTCAAAATGTTTTAGGGCTTCCCTGGTAGCTCAGTGGTTGGGAGTCTGCCTGCCGATTCAGGGGACACGGGTTCATGCCCGGTCCAGGAAGATCCCACATGCTGTGGAGAGGCTGGGCCCGTGAGCCATGGCCGCTGAGCCTGCGCGTCCGGAGCCTGTGCTCCGCAACGGGAGAGGACACAACAGTGAGAGGCCCGCGTACCGCAAAAAAAAAAAAAAAAATGTTTTAAGGTAAAAAAGTGTCAGGATTGATGAAGGCCAACAGAACAGGAGTAAGGAAGTAGGACATGTCATGGATGACCCAGATTTCTGGCATAAGCATCGCTAGGATGCAATGAGATAGGTAGCATTGGATGTGCATCAGATTTGGAGGGAAGAGTGCGAGGAGGGGAGGGGAGAAGCATCCGTTCAATTTAGAACGTGTAAGATATTCAGCAAGAACATTTATTTACTAACAACTGGGCCCTTAGGGAGTACTTCCAAAAAGGAAATTCCACACCCGCTAACTACTTTAACAATCTTACTGACCTTGAATTTTAAACCCACTTCTTTTCATTTAAGTCCTTCTTTTCCATTTTTCTTACATCACAGAGAAAACAACTGACCACTACCTTAGGCATGTACTTATAGCAATATATACCTTCATTAGCAAATGATGAATAAGAATTTATGGTTTCTGTAACTCTTGCATAAATTCTCTTGTAGTACCAACCATATTACATTGAGATTTTCTCTGTTCAGTGTGAAAATACTTAGCCCTATATGGTCAGACCTATTTTCCTCTCTTGTATACTCAGCGCTGAGCTGTGCCTGGAGTGTGGTCAGTAAAAAATGGCTGAACTGAATCCATGCTATTATGATGACATGCTTTGTTCTGGCTAAAGTAAGTGTTATGTCATTTACAGAATTAATAAATATCTTAAATCGAAACTAGCCCATGTTCTTTTATGTCAAGCAAGCATATCAAGTTCCTGGAAGACAAGTTGACAGAAGTCAATGTAGCTGGTACTTGCTTTGCTATTTTCTGAATAGGCTTGGACAGTTTTAAAGGACACTGAAGTGAAATAAATTATACAATCTTCATGTTAGCATTCACTGTAGGTGATGAACATGAATCAGTGGTGCTATTACATGGGAAATGTCAACTTATTTTTAGCATCATTTCATCTGAATAGTAATTTGACTACTGTAAGATGACCACATAATTCATTTTCAAGATCAAGTTCTAATATATGGTTGCCAATCACATATCGCCATTAAGTTAACTTCATTTTAAACACCATTTTGAAAATGGATCCATAAAATAAGCATTTATTTCATTGTGAAATCACTATTGGTGATTACTCAACTAGATAAGACTAGATGTTTTGTCTAAAAATAAAAAGCATCAGTAGATAAAAAGAGGGTCTAAAGAATAAAAGGAATGATTTACAAGCAAGTTATAATGATCCTTAATGCATCTAGCAGTATATTTTTAAAATACATATAGCAAAACAGGATTACAAAATTACAAATCCATCATCACAGTGAGAGATTAAGAGACCTCTCAGAAACTGATATATTTAAACAAACTAAAACTTAGATTTGACCATAATTAACAAGCTTGATTTAATGGACATTTATAAGACCCAGCGCCCAACAGATAGAAAATATATATTTTTTCCAAACAAATAAAAAATTGATCATAAACTAGGCCACAAAGAGGCATAAAAAAGCCAAGAATATATATGATATAGATTATATTCTTTGAACACAATGCAATAAAATTTGAAATAAAACTTATTATTCCAAACTGTATACTTTTAGAAACTGAAAATACATACTTCTAAATATATAAAATCACAATGGAAAATTGTTTAGATTTGAACTACAAAAGCCCTCCATATCAAAACTTGTAAGGTATAGTTAAAGCAGTACTTACAGAAAGTTCATAGCTTAAATATATATATTAGGTGATGGGAAAGGGTATAGAAATATTAGATGTTTTAGATTTATCACTGCACAGTAATAAATATAGGGAACTTATTTTTGCTCCATTTGAAATTTACAAACATATTTATTATGTTTCTTTTTTTTGTGTGTGTGTACAGTACGCGAGCCTCTCACTGTTGCGGCCTCTCGCGTTGCGGAACACAGGCTCCGGACGCGCAGGCTCAGTGGCCATGGCTCACGGACCTAGCCGCTCCGCGGCATGTGGCATCTTCCTGAACCGGGGCACGAACCCATGTCCCCTGCATCGGCAGGCGGACTCTCAACCACTGCGCCACCAGGGAAGCCCATATTATGTTTCTATTTTAGTACTTGAAAGATGTAGTTGAGTAAAGTGGAATGTAAGATTCTATTCTTAAGCTTATTGTAGAAAAGAAAAAGTAAGAAATAATTATTTAATAGTGTAAGGTAATGCATATAATCAAGTATAATATGTAATGGTAAAAACATAGCTATGGGGTAAAACCAACTATATTGTGTGCATTCTAACCCCCGAAATTGCACTGAAGTGGAAAGTAAAGAGAGATATAAGGAAACAAATACCATTCAGGTTGGGGAAGAAGTTTTCATAAACTGTATTGTAATTCATTGCCTTGGCAAAATATTACATATTGCTTATATGTTTGTGAGAAACATGGGTATTCATACCTAAGTTGAGGTACCACCACCTATCCCCCACACACTAACTCCCTGATGCAGCTCTGATAAGGTGATCCCCAGAGAAGTCTCAGTCCTTTTTGCAATATCCAGGAGACCAGTATCTCACCAAAGGCACAGGTAATTCAGAACACAGCTTATTATAAGTGCTATAGGAACTCACATTAAGAGGAAAACAACCAACCATTGGATTAACTTCACGGAAGATAATCATGGTTAAGCTGAATCTTGAAGGAAAGTTAATTGATAGAAAGGAATAAAAGTAAATAAATAAAAATTCAGCCCAGAATAAGAACATGGAAAAATGCACAAAGGAAGCAATGAACTACAGAGAAACTACAGAAGATAGGAAATTAGTCCCTCCCTGGTAATCAGGGGAAAAAGGAGTTGTGTATATGAGCTAGGACCAGTTGCTGGGAATTCTGGGAAATATATCAAGATATATTTGATTTGATGAGTACCAGAGAGTTATTATATGTCTCAAAGATATGAAGCAACTCAGTAACATGATGATAGTGATATTTCTTTGGCAGTAAAAAGAGGAAAGAATAACGAGTTAAAACTGAAAGCAGTGACACCAGTATTTAAAATAATCCAGGTTTTGGGACTTCCCTGGTGGCGCAGTAATTAAGAATCTGCCTGCCAATGCAGGGGACATGGTTTTGAGCCCTGGTCTGGGAAGATGCCACATGCTGCGGAGCAACTAAGTCCATGTGCCACAACTACTGAGCCTGTGCTCTAGAGCCCGTGAGCCACAACTACTCAAGCCTGAGCACCTAGAGCCCATGCTCCACGCGACAAGAGAAGCCCCCGCTTGCCGCAACTAGAGAAAGCCTGCGCGCAGCAATGAAGACCCAACACAGCCAAAAATAAATAAATACATTTATAAAAAAGTAAAATTATCCAGGTTTTCAGTTGGAAAAGTGGATGGCAGAAATGGTGATACAAAGAAATGAACACAGAAGAGAAGGCAGGAGAGAAACAATCAATTCAGGTTTCAGACAATATAGTACTATGGTTAAAAAAACAAAACAGAAGAACGTGGATCCTGTGTGACACTGGTCAGTTACTGAAACTCTCAGAGCAATGGTTCCTACTTCAGAAAAAGTGCATAATAATAGTACCTATCATATAGATTTGTTGGAGGAATAATGAGTTAATGCATATAAAGCAGTTAAAATGATACCTGGCACAAAGTAAGGGATCAGTAAATATTAGCTATTGTTTCTCTCATTATTTATTTCTAGTTTGAGTTGATATACAAGTAGAGGTGTTTGAGAGTCCAGTGGGAAAACACACAACTGTAACATGGATGAAAGAACAAAGCTGGATAAATATCTTTGGTATTTTTCCCATCCTCATTCCACTGCCATTGTCAAAATTAAGTCTTCCCTCATCTTTTATAAAAGACTGTTATAATAGCCCCGTTTCTCTGCTGTTCCTTTCCCTTAGGTCCACATTTAAGGCTGCCAATAATCACCTTTTTATAAGAACAGATGTGCTCCTATCAATTCTTCATATGAAAACCTTAAAAAAAAAAAGAAGATACCTCATGTCCTATAGGAGAAAGCCAATTACTTGGCATAGTGTAATATATGAGTTACTATAAGCATTTGAGTGTTTTTCTCTCATTTGAGTCAAAAAGTTCTCAGTTAAAGGAGCTTTGCCTTATCAATCACTAAATCTCCTGTGCCTAGGTGCACAGAAAGTGTTAAAGATATGTTCACTAAAAGCTACATAAATATATATAATGGTAATTTTATGGTGCTAAGCAAATATTGGCAAATATAGGCTCTCAAAAAAGAATTTTGAGGGAATAAACCAGAAAGGTTTAGAAGGCAAGAGAGGAGACAATTTCAAGTGGAATATTAAAAATGTTGAATGACACATTGATCAAAAGTTTTAGGAAAGGAAAAGATACTGACTTTCACTTCAATTAAGACAACTAATTATGAACTTATATATCAAACACTGCAAATATAACTAAGACATGATTATAGCTCTAAAGGAATAATTATAGTGTAAAGTGGGAACTAGACACACTAATAAGAAAGAGAAATTCACAAAGAGTCCATCTGGGGAGTTTAGAGAAGTCTTCTTGGAAATTATTATTCTGGAGCTTAGTGTTGAAGTAAGTAAGAATTAACAAGGCAAAGAAATATAATTACAGTTAGGTTGTAGTGTGAAAGCTATAGTACAAGGTGTTAAGAAGGAAGGAAGTAGCTAGGAAATACAGGTAGTAGCTAAAGACTACTCATTTAAAAATCTTAGCTAAGAAGGACATTCAGAAATCATAAGGTAGTTTAAAGGAACAAGACAGTGAACTGGAGGTTTTATTTAGATGGGGAAAGTGTGCAAGAAAATGATAAATCAGGAGAGCAGGACCTCTAAGAGATGAAGAAATGAAATTTAAAGCATAGTTTAGAAAGGGAAGAAGTACCTCTCTTCTGAGACAGCAAGGGAGGACAAGATTATCATCATCTACTGGTAAAGAAAGTAGAAATTAGTTGAGGTGAAAGCAGTATATCATGACGTTCATTCCAGATGGTCTTGGTCCATCTTGGTCTTCTCTGTCAAAAAGGATATGAAGTTATCGGCTATTTTGAGAGAAACTGAAATTGAGCACATTTGGAAAGGAGCTATTTGAAACAGTTGCTATAAAAAGTAAGCTGTCAACTAATAGTGAAGAGTAGTATTTCCAGGAGTATAGAGGGCCAAGATTATGTTGGGAATGTACATCTGAAAGGACAAAGTCTGTTTGATAAAAAGAATGTTCCTTAATACAAAGGAAGAAGTGATAATACAAAGACAGATCTGAAAAATTAATAGGGAACTCTATAAAGTAGTACTCATTAATTTTTGCTTTAAAATGACATCTTCAAACTACAACCTTCCTAGTTCAAAATTCTGGTAATTGATTAATCAATGATGTGCACAGTCCAAATCAGCAATAATTTTCTAAGTTTGAGCTTTTTTTCTTAAGGAAAAGCATATTTCAGATATTGTAACCTCTAGAGCATCACTAAAAAAAGTAAAATAAAGAAGTATACCTAACAGCGGAGATAAAATGGAATATCAAAAACTAAATACTAAAAAAATCAGAAAAAAAGTTAAACGTAAAGGAAAAGAAGGACAAAGATTAGACGGGACAAATAGAAAACAAGATAGTAGACAACCCCAAAATACAGATCATTACACTAAATGTAAGTGGTCTAAACACTGAAATGAAAAGACATAGATTTCAGAGTGGGTAATAAAACAAGATCCGAACATGCTATTCCAAGAAACACACTTTATATATAAAGATACATATAAATTAAAAGTAAAGGCATAGAAAAGGACTTACCTTCAAAGATTGTAAGAAAGCTGGAGTATCAGATAGATTAGACTTCAGCACAAGGAATATCAGAGATAAAGAGGAACAGTTTTATAATAATAAGAGTAAATGGACCAAAAAGACAAAACAATCCTAAAGGTACAAGCACCTAGTTAATGAGCTTCAAAATGCAAGAAACAAAGATTGTCAGAACTGAAAAGAGAAATAGACAAGCTCACAATTATAGGTAGAAATTTTAACTTTTCTCAATGTTTGATAGAATAGGTACAGAGAAAATCAGCAGGGCTATAAAGGAATAGAATAAATCTGTAAGTATACTAAATTTAATTGAATATAAAATACTACACTCAACAATAGTAGAATACACATTCTTTTCAATGTGTACTCTTGAAGCATTCACCAAAATAGACCATAGCTGGGCCATAAAACAAGTCTCAATAAAATTTAAAAGAAAACATACAACATATGTTATCTGACAGCAATGAAATTGAATTAGTAATTAAAAACAAAAAGTTATTAAAAAAAACTCCATACATTTAGAAATTAATATTCTTCTAAATAATATAAGCATAAAAGAAGAAATTACATGAGAAATTAGAAAATATACTGATTGATAATAAAAATAGAATATATACAAATTTGTGGATGTAGCTAAAGCAGTGCTATAGAGTTAATGTATTCATTAAATATTAAATAAGAAAAGACGATTTAAAATCAATGACCAGGGCTTCCCTGGTGGCGCAGTAGTTGAGAATCTGCCTGCCAATGTGGTGGACACAGGTTCGAGCCCTAGTCTGGGAGGATCCCACATACTGCGGAGCAACTAGGCCCGTGCGCCACAGCTACTGAGCCTGCGCGTCTGGAGCCTGTGCTCCACAACAGGAGAGGCCACGACAGTGAGAAGCCCGCGCACCACAATGAAGAGTGGCCCCCGCTCGCTGCAACTAGAGAAAGCCCTCGCACAGAAATGAAGACCCAACACAGCCAAAGATAAATAAATAAATAAATTTAAAATCAATGACCAAAACTTCCATGCTAAAAAGCTAGAAAAACAAGGGCAAATTAATTCCAAAGTATGCAGAGGAAGGAAACAGTGAAGACAAAAGCAGAAATCAATAAAGTAGAATATTTTTTAAAAGAAAATATAACCAAAAGCAGGTTCTTTGAAAATTCAATAAAATTGATAAACCAGACTCAAGAAAGTAGAGAAGACATAAGTCACCCTTACCAAAGTATAGTAATACTTATCTTACTGACATGAAAAGGGAATATTATGAATAACTGTATGCCAATAAATTTGATAACAGAAGAAATGAACAAATGCCTTGAGAGAAAAAAATGACCACAACTGACCTTAAAAAAAATAGAAAATCTAAATATCTCTACATCTAATACATAAACTGAATTCTTTAAAACATTTCCACCAACAAAATTCTAGACCTGCATAAAAATGTGCAGGTCATTCCATGAGGCCAGAATTACTTTGACACCAAAACCAGACATAGAAAATACCAGGAAAGAAAACAAAGACCAATATCACTCATAAATGTACACACAAATATCTCTAACAAAATATTGGGAAAATTAGGACACAACAACATATAAAAGGTTAATACATCATGACCAAGTGAGATTGTTTTTTTTTTTCAGAAATGCAAAGTTGGTTTAATATTTAAAAATGAATATTAAGAGAATAAAGGTATAAGACCACATGATCAATTCAATATGTATAGAAAAAGCATTTGCATTTGACAAAATTCAATCACCTATCCATGATTTTTTAAAAATTGCAACAAAATAAAACCAGAAACTTCCTAAGTCTGAAAAACCTATAGCTAGAGTCACATTTAATGATGACAGACCAAATGCGTTCCCCCTAACATCAGGAACAAAGCAAAGATGTCCATCATCATCATTTCTATTTGACATTTTATTGGAGGGAAAATAAACTAGCCTGTGCAATAAGGCAAGAAAAAGAAATAAAAGGCATAGAAGTAAACCTGTCTTTATTCACAAACAACAAGATCAAGTACACAGGAGGCTTCCAAAAAGTACCTAGAATAAATAAATTTAGTATGATCAAAGGATATAAGGTCAATATACAAAAACTGATTAAATTTCAATATGCTATGAACTGATAATCGCAAAATAAAATTTAAAAAACAACAATCACATCAAAAAAATAATTACTTAGGATAAACAGAACAAAATAGGTTTAAGATCTGTACAATGAAAACTACAAAATACTGCTCAGAGAAATTGAAGACTTAAAGAGATGTGACATGTTCATGGAATAGAAGACTCTATATTTTCAAGATATCAATTTACCCCAAATTGAGTTATAGATGCAATCCCAAATCAAAACCACAGCAGGTTTCTTATGTAAAATTGATGGGTTAATTCTAAAGTTTATACGGAAATGTAAAAAAATTAGAATAGCCAAAGAAATTGGGGGTGGGGGGAGAACAAAGTTAGAAGACTCACACTAAGTGATTTCAAGACTCCTTATATAGCTACAGTAATCAAGATGATGTGGTATGTGTAAGAACAGATATTTAGATCAACTGGACAAAACAGAGGCCAGAAATAGCTTCAAAGTTGAATGGTAATTTGATTTCTGACAAAGATGCCAAAGTAGCTCAATAGGGCAAGGACAGTCTTCAACAAATTTTGAGTAATTAATCTTAAACTCTCTTTACCTCAGTTTCTTCATTTAAAAAGTAGGAATAACTAAGAGTATCTATCTCAATTATGCTAGTTTTAATGAAAATTAAATGATTTACTACATGAAGTGCTTGGACTGTTGGGCCTGGCACATATTAAATGTTCATCTAGTCAATAAATTTGTATCTTTAAGTGGAAAGTAGGTGGGAAAACTACAAAAATTGCCTAGAAAAATGATTCTAGGATGACACTTTTACATGAAATAAAAATTAAGGCAAACATGAAATTTTGTTTCTTTGTAAGATTTAGAAAATTGTCTTAATTTTTGTGTGTGTCTGTTGTTGGGGTTCTTTGCCACTGTTATCTTTTTATTGAAGTATAATTAATTTACAGTATTATATTATTTTCAGATGTACAGTACAGTGATTCAGCATTTTTGCAGATTATACTCATTATTAGTTATTAATAACTAATAATGTATTGCATTAATACACTCCATTATTAGTTATTACAAGATAATGGCTATAATTCCCTGTGCTATACAATATATCCTTGTTGCTTATCTATTTTATACATAGTTTTATTTCTTAATCCCATTTTACTAATTTGTCCCTTCTCCCTTCCCTCTCCCCTTTGGTAACTACAAGTTTGTTTTGTATACCTGTGAGTCTCTTTCGGTTCTGCATATATATATTCATTTTTATTGTTTTTTAGATTCCCCATATAAGTGCTATCATACGTATTTGTCTCTCTCTGTCTGACTTATTACACTAACCATAATATTCTCTAGGTCCATCCACATTGCTGCAAGTGGCAGAATTTCATTCATTTTTATGACTAAGTAAGAACTGTCTTAATTTTTAAAGCTTTACCTATGTGTTTAATTCTAACACAGGACAGGAAAAACTATCTTATTTTCAAAAATTGTGGTATTATTGTAGCACTGATATCTGTTCTAGAAAAGATTAGATTCATTTTCTGAAAGGAATTTTTAAAAATTGAAAATTTTCAATTGTCAACTTTCTCTAAAGAAGTGATGGGTTGAAATTAATATCTTGAACATGTTCCAATCTCACTGGGCTTTGCTGACTTTATTTGTTAATAAATAAACCAAAGTTGTATTATGAAATTTTTAAGATCAACACCTACAAGTTATTTACCCAAAAATATTCTTAACTATCAATGTATTTATTTCTCTTTCACTGAAGGTTGGATAAAGGACAATGCTGATGAGATACACGTTTTCAGAAACTAGGCCATAAATGACATCATTAACTCTAGGCAGATATTTTGAAATGTCAGTGACCACCATGAGAATCAGGAGGCAGCCTATTTAGGGATTAAAATTTAGGGATAAATTAGGAGTTTGGGATTAACAGATAGATACTAGTATATATAAAACAGATAAACAACAAGGACCTACTGTATAGCACAGGGAACTATATTCGGGATATTGTAATAACCTATAATGGAAAAGAATTTTAAAAGAATATATACATATATATAATATACAAATGTTATATGTATAACTGAATCACTTTGCTGTACATCTGAAACTAACAGAACATTGTATATCAACTATACTTCAATAATAAAAAATCATCATCACTACTTATATGACTCAAAAAGCAGGGCATTGAGTCCTTTCAATATCAAGGGTTATATGTGTTTGTTCTCTTCAATTATACAAGCTTTATTCTAAAAACAGTAGGCATTCAATAAGTATTCGGTGGATGGAAGAATAAATGAACATATTTTGTGGCTTATCATATCTATCCTTGAGAACAGATGATGTGTACCTGAGAAGAATGTATTTTTTCCTTTTGTTGGTTGGAATGTCCTATATATACACCTCAGGTTCATCTGGCCTAAAGTATGGTTAATGTATAAACATTTCCTTATTTTTCAACTGCATCTATCTGTTGCTGGAAGAGGAATACTGAAATCCTCTACTATTAGTATTTGATATATTTAGGTGCTCCAATATTGGGTGTACATGTATTTATGACTGTTATGTCTTCTTGATGAGTTGAGCCTTTTGTGAGTATATAATGACCTCCTTTGTCTCTTGTCACATTTTTGGTTTAAAGTCTATTTTCTCTGATATAAGTAGAGCTACCCCTGTACTCTTTTGGTTTCCACTTACATGGATTATCTTTATCCATCCCTTCACTTTGAGCTTGTGCGTGTTCTTGAAGCTGAAGTGAGTCTCTTGTAGGCAGCATGTAGTTGGGTCTTGTTTTTTTTTTTTATCTACCCAGCCGCCCTGCCTTTTGATTAGAGAATTTATCCATTTACATTTAGAGTAATTATTGATACGTAAGGACTTACTATTGCCATCATATTAATTCTTTTCTGGCTGTTTTGTAGCTTCCTTGTTCCTTTTTGACTCTCTTGCTGTACTCTTTTGTGAGTTGGTGATTTTCCATGGTGGTATGCTCTGATTCCCTTGTCTTTATTTTTTGTGACTGTACTATAGTTTTTTGCTTTGTGGTTACAACTGACTTATATGAAACATCTTATACATATAACAATCTATTTATGCTGATTCAAAACTCTATCCTTTTATTCCCCCCCCTTTCTGTTTTTAATGTCACAATTTGCTTCTTTTTATACTGTGTATTCATTAACAAATTATAGTAGCTATGATTATTTTTATACTCTTGTACTTCAACCTTTATACCAGAGTCAAATGGTTAACATATCAATTACAGTATTAGAATTTTCTGAATTTGCCTCTCTATATCTATATCCCTTTATCAGTCTGTTGTCTATTTTCATACTTTTTATGTTACATATTTTTTTTCTTAATTGAAGTATAGTTGAGTTACAATATCACATTATTCTCAGGGGTACAGAACAGCGATTCAGATATATATATATATTATCTATCTATCTATATATAGATAGATAGATAGATAATATATAAATATTCTTCTTCAGATTCTCTTCCCTTATAGGTTATTATAAAATATTGAGTATAGTACCCCCACCCCCACCCCTCTTTCCCCTTTGGTAACCGTAAGTTTGTTTTTTATGTCTGTGAGTCTATTTCTGTTTCGGAAATAAGTTCATTTGTATTTTTTGTTTTTTTTAGATTCCACATATAAGCGATACATATGATATTTACCTTTCTCTAGGTCCATTCATGTTGCTGCAAATGACATTATTTCATTCTTTTTTATGGCTGAGTAATATTTCATCATATATATAAAGCACATCTTCTCTACCCATTCATCTGTCGATGGACATTTAGGTTGCTTCCGTGTCTTGGCTATTGTAAATAGTGCTACAATGAACACTGAGGTGCACGTATCTTTTCAAAGTATGGTTTTCTATGGATATATGCCCAGGAGTTGGATTGCAGAATCATATGATAGCTCTATTTTTAGCTTTTAAGGAACCTCCATCCTGTTCTCCATAGTGGCTGCACCAATTTATATTCCCACCAATAGTGTAGGAAGGTTCCTTTTTCTCCACACCCTCTCCAGCATTTATTGTTGGTAGACTTTTTGATGACAGCCATTCTAACTGGTGTGAGGTAATAGCTCATCGTAGTTTTGATTTGCACTTCTCTATTAATTAGTGATGCTGAGCATCTTTTCATGATGTGCCTTTTGGCCATCTGTATGTCTTCTTTGGAGAAATGTCTATTTAGATCTGCCCATTTTTTGATTGGGTTGTTTGTTTTGATATAGAGCTGCATGACCTATTTGTATACTCTGGAGATTAATCCCTGTGGGTTGCTTAATTCACAGATATTTTCTCCCATTCTGTGGGTTGTCTTTTTGTTTTGTTTATGGTTTCTTTTGTTCTGCAAAAGCTTTTAAGTTTAATTAGGCCCTATTTGATTATTGTTGTTTTTATTTTCATTACTCTAGGAGGGGGATCCAAAGAGATATTGCTGTGATTTATGTCAAAGAGTGTCCTGCCTATGTTTTCCTCTAGGAGTTTTATAGTATCTGGTCTTACATTTAGGTCTTTAATCAATTTTGAGTTTATTTTTGTGTATGGTGTTAGAGAATGTTCTAATTTAATTCTTTTACGTGTAGCTTTCCAGTTTTCTCAACACCACTTACTGAAGAGACTGTTTTACTCCATTGTATATTCTTGCCTATTTTGTCATAGATTAATTAGCCATAGGTGTGTGTGTTTAGTTCTCAGCTTTCTACCCTGTTCCATTGATCTATAGTTCTGTTTTTGTGCCAGTACCATACTGTTGTGATTACTGTAGCTTTGTAGTATATAGCCTGACGTCAGGGAGCCTGATTCCTCCAGCTCTGTTTTTCTTTCTCAAGATTGCTTTGACTATTTGGGGTCTTTTGTATGTTCATACAAATTTTTTGTTCTAGTTCTGTGAAAAATGCCATTGGTAATTTGATTAGGATCTCACTGAATCTGTAGATTGCCTTGGGCAGTATAGTCATTTTGACAATATTGATTCTTCCAATCCCAAAACACGGTTACATGTTACATATTTTCAAATGACAGCATCCTTTCATTTCAGGTTGAAAAACTCCTTTCAGCATTTCTTGTAAGGTCCAGTGGGAATGAATTCCCTCAGCTTTTATTTGTCTGGGTAAGTTTTTGTTTCTCCCTCATTACTTAGGGATAACTTTACTGGACAGAGTATTCTTGGTTGGTAATATTTTCTTTCAGCACTTTTAATATATCATTCCACTCTCTTCTGGCCTTTAAGGTTTCTACTGAGACATCTGCTGATAACCTAATGGGGGTTCTTTTGTATGTCATAATATCCTTCTTTCTTGTTATCTTTAGTATTCTTTTTGTCTTTGATTTTAGACAGTTTCATTATGTCTTGGAGAATGCTGGTTTGGAATGAAATAATGGGGCAATCTATAAGCTTCATGAACTTTGATGTCTAAAACTTTCCCCATGTTTGGGAAGTTCTCAGCCATTACTTCTTTAGATAAGCTATCTGCCCCCTTCTCCCTCTTTTTTCCTTCTGGAACTCCAATGTTTCGGACATTAGTTTTTTTGATGGTGTCCCATAGATTATCTAGGCTTTCTTCATACTCTTTTATTCTTTTTTTCTTTTCAGACTGGGTTATTTCAAAGTTCCTATCCTCTAACTCACTAATTCTTTCTTATATTTGGTCTATTTTGATATGCTCTACACTGCATTTTTTTTTCATTTCATTCACTGAGTTCTTCAGCTCCACAATTTCTATTTGGTTCTTTTTTATGATTTCTATCTCTGTTACATTTCTCATTTTGATCTCATATAGTTTTCCCGATTTTGCTGAATTGTCTGTGTCTTCTTAGAGCTCACTGATTCCATGAAACAGCTATTTTGAATTCTTTATCAGGTGAGTCGTAGATCTCCATGTCTTTGGATTTGATTACTAGAAGATTATTGTGATCTTTTGGTGATGTTACAATTTTGTTTTTTCACATTCCTTGAAGTTTTGCATTGTTGTGTTTGCATTTAAAGTAGCAGTCAACTTCTCCAATTTCTATTAACTCCCTTTTGGGTGAAAATACCTTATGTCAGTCCTGATATAGATTCTGAGGTATTCTTTGACCTTGTATGGACACAACTGCTCCGTGCTCCTTCCTCCCTCTTGTGGCTGAATTCTTAAGCTTGTCTTCTCTTGATCCTACAATGTAGCAGGCCAGCTGCTAACAGCCTGTCTTTTATTTTTCTGAAGGTGGCACTACAGCTCAAGTTTATGGTTTCACTCTTGCCCATAGACACTGGCCTGCTTTCTGAGTGAGTTCCTTGCCTACCAGAGCTTGCTCTCACAGCAGCCCTCGGAGCCACCCAGGGAGCCAGCTACAGAGTAGGGGGAGGTGTGGGTTTGGCATGCATACACTGCAGGTGCCCATGGGACAGTTGGAGGGATCCATGGGTGAAGTTTTCGCTTTGGCTGCTGGGTGAGCTTCCTAATGGAGTCCAGAACACAGTCAGCAGGAACCTTATCCTTTTAATGCCCTTTGGGAGCCCTATATGCTGTTCTCCCAATCTGTTTCTTCCCCTAGTCATGAAGCTCCCTCTTTAATGCTCTGGATGCTGTAAGACAGTAATGAGTCTCTCTGGCAGTGTTCCACACAGCTGGGGAAGCCAGGCCCTGCCATCCCTACCCAGAAGAAATCACCAGCTGTCTAACTCAGCCCTAAACTGTGCTGCCTTGGAGGAGGGATGATGCTGGCAAAGAGGAGCTATTACTCTTACCAAATACAGTGCAGCCAAACTCGTTTTTTTTGTTTATTTTGTTTTGTTTTTTTCCTTCTCTAATAGAGTTTTGGAACTTCTCTGGAAACCTGGACTTTCACAAAGGCTCTCTCGTCTCTTCTCCAGGTGCTCCCAGACTGCAGCCAACAGGGTCCAGAATTGATTCACAGACTCCTGGTAGGTTCCACAGCTGGTACTTAAATCTGTCTATTACCTATTACCCCATGCACTGGTTGGTGAGGCTTCTGGATCCCACAACTCCCACAAAGGTATTTCTGTTAATGGATGGATGCCAAATTTTTGTCTTTGAAGTTGGGCAAAATGAGGGATGTCTTATGCTACCGTTATGCTAATGTCGCTTCCCCGGGCATCCTATATTTTATCTTACAATCCTACCCACAGTAGACCATCCTATGCAAGAAACAAACTTTTATTGCATTAAGGCACTGAGATTTATAATTCATAACCATTTGCCTACCTTGACTAATATAAGACATAAAAATATTTTAAAGGAATAGTAATAATTAGTATTAATAATACCAGTGATAGTCATAGAAAGAATTAGGTTTCTGAATGAAGTCTGAAAACATCACTGCATAGTTTATTGTGGTTAAGGTGATAAAGACCCAAGTACCTCTAACTCTCAGGCACAGTATATGAGATAACTGAGATTCAGGGAATTCATTTATAATACTTGTTGAGTATGTATTAGTTATGATGTATTCTGGGATATATAACAATGAATAAGACACATTTTTGTGCCTTCAGGAGCACAGCAGGGCAGCTGATACAAATGTTAAAATAACCCTTGTATAATGCAAAAAGCAGTGCACACCAAAGTAGGCGGGAAAATGGTGTTAATGCAAAATCTTTAATTCTGACACCACAAAAGGTATTGCAGAAGAGGCAGGAAGAGAAAAACTGGTTTGTAAGAAGGCAGAGAGAGTATTTTATTTTTAATTTCTTTGTCATGAATCTATGCTCCTGGAATCTAAAGGCCATTCCATTCTCGGTGGACAAATGAAATTCACTTACTTTCCTTTTGCCTTTGATAGTTTTTAAAGGGAATGTTTAAGTATAAACCTAGTTGATCTTATTAGAAACAAACACGATGGCTACCATGGCTGCCATTTATTGAGTACCTACTGAGTGTTAGGCCTTGTATGTACCAAGTGTTTTATATGATCTCATTTAATCATATGATCTCATTTAATCATTATAGTAGCTATGAACAGCATTATCTTTCCCATTTTACAGATAAGAAAGCTATGGCACAAATATGCTATCCAGCTTATCCAAATCACATGTTACTATGTACTAAAATCACAATTTTAAATTCAGTTCTGATTTCAAAGGTTGTATTCTTCATCACTAAGTTACCCTGTATAATGATGTTTTTCAGACTGATTATTCTATACCTCAATCCAATCAAGTCTTTAGTCCATGTTATACAGTTTGAGTTATTATACTGATATAGAAGTCAATTTTTAGGTGAAATTTGAAAATGTCTTTTTCTCCATATAAGCACTAACTGGAAAAAGAAACCTTATTCTACTACCACAAGATGTATGAACACTTTCTCAGTGTCTTGAACCTTAACTTTCTAGAGGTTTAGTCCTTTTTAGGCTTACGTTACATTTATAGTAACAGGTCTTTGAAGTCTAAGGGATAAAATTTTTTATTAGCAGAATTCTTTATACATGTTCAAAGATAAAACTGCTGGTCTTTGTTAAAAAGGCCTTAGTTTTCTCAGAACAAGTATCATTTCCATTTCTCCTCTTCACTGAATTTAGTAAAATAGTATGAATCTATGGTAACTATTGGGCAGGCTACTGAAGAGTAGAAAAAATCAGCAGATGTACTGATCAACTATTTTTTACCAAAAATGACTTTTCAAAAGAAATTTGCCTTCTAACACCATGCCAATCTTATAAACATAAAATTTTAAATGTCACAATACACTCTATAGAGTCTGAATATATACATTTTCTCAAAAATCATTCAGAAAGAATTATCTTAGAATTTATTGGAATAATGATTAGTCTAGCTGAAAACTCCTACCAATCATCACTCATACTTTGGGCTTTTAGTAAGGGGCAAATCTTGACGAAAACAAAGAAATGAAGCCTATCAAGAAATACATGTTCAGACAGCACTGTATCAGGCTTACAGTTCTTAGAAAATGTTTTAACTATGGATCTAATGCACTTTACTTCTGCCCAAATAGTGGTCTTCATGACATCTGTAGGAATTAAAGGGAAATAAGTGAAAAATGTCCTTCCTTTCTCTTCCTCCACTGGATTTGCTAATGCAAGCTCTGAAATGTTTTAAAATGTATAATATTAGGAAGGTAGTTTTATCGTTTATAAACTGAAATTTTATACACACTTAATTAGTGTTATATTAATTCATTTTTATCTGAGAAAGAGTAGCCTAGATGCTTAATAAGCAAGACATATCATATTTTTTAAAATTATCAAAGTAAACTTCTAACTGCTGAGCTACTATCTGGCTTCAAGATTTAAAGATTTATCTGGCTTTAAAGATTTTAAATTTCCAAACTTTTCAAAATCATTTTTCTCCTTTTAATCTATAATTTTGTTTGGTCATTACTATACCTTAACTGAACCACTGAAATAAAATAGCATTTGATCTTTCTGTCTTTATCTCTCTTCATCAATCAATCCCTCATTGGCTCTGACAATGTCAGATCACACTGTCAAATATCAAATATCTCTGCTCTAACCATGTCACTGACATATCCAAGTATCTTCCACGAGTCCCATTTATCTAAATTAATTCTGTATTTTTTAAGCTATAATATGGCCCTCCATGTTCTGAATCTGAAGTGGATTTCCAGGTCTCTTTCTACCACCTTCCTACATATATCCCACATCCTGTTATTGTTTTGTATATGCATCTGCTCCACCAAGCTAAAACTGTTAAGCCCCTTGGAAAGAAGAACAGTGCCTACCTCAAGATCCTCCATACAGATGGGGATCACAGTATCTATTGAAAGAATAAGTAAATGATTTGTACAAAAATTATTTCAATTAAAGTGTTATTATGATAGTGATTTTACTGAATATTTATTGATTGACTACCTGTTAATAGGGCATTTTGATTTTTTTAAGTACTATAAGAAGTCATAACCTTAACGTCAATAGGTTCTGGTATATTCATCCTCTTCTTAAAGTGCCCTCTTTTCCTAGACAGCAATCTTCTCTTGAGAGGATACCATATCCCTTTCTTTTTTATGTTATACTTCCCCATACCCTTCCTCCCAGCCCCCATCTTAGAGACACATATCCAGATTCACAGCTCAAAGGAATAAAAGAATATCTATGATATAGTTACTCCTGCTTGCTGATGGACTAACTAAACTTCTGTGTAAATGAATTTTAGCCTATGTTGCTATATTTGAACATTAATTAGTACTTACCTATATTTTATACTCCAAATCTA
The DNA here is from genome assembly GCF_003031525.2 of Neophocaena asiaeorientalis asiaeorientalis. Classification (NCBI taxonomy): domain Eukaryota; kingdom Metazoa; phylum Chordata; class Mammalia; order Artiodactyla; family Phocoenidae; genus Neophocaena; species Neophocaena asiaeorientalis. The sequence continues at coordinate 2,795,709 of NW_020174269.1, forward strand.
CTTTCTAACATTTGGAAAGCATAACTATGATTCTGATACTATTTTAATCTCTGAAGTCTAACATTAAATTTTTTTGGTTTAACTTTTCATGTATTTGGGTCTTGACTCTATCTACTGAATATACTGCAAATTCCTTGGAGACCACAATAATGTCTTACACTCTCTTATTACCTAATGAACCCTCATTCAGCACCTTAGACTTAATAGCAACGTGTTCAATAAATAGTGTTATTAAAACATATTAAATTACCCCAATTGGTTTTACTAAAGTAATTTTATTAATGAGAAAATGAAAAACAACAGTTTAAAGATTTTAAAAAGGGGATAAAAAAAATCACACTGATCCATTAATTAAACTTTATTTTGAATTTACACAAATGGTTTAAAGGTTCAAAATAACCCTTAGTTGATTTTAACTGAGCTGAATGGGGCAATTTGATTTTTACATATGTCTAACATAATCAACAAATCTTTACTTGACTTAAACATGTAGATATAATTTCAGGATTTGGCTTCTTATTTATATTCCATGGGATCATGGATAAGAACTTATTAAGCTAGTTCTGAGCTCCCAAAACACAGGCATCATATTTTACTGTAAGTATAGTAATCATAGAAAAAAGGAAGCTCATGTTATTATTATAATTAACTAGGAATCAATTTCTTTTTACTATAAAAATAGCTAATTACATAGCCTCTAAGATTTTTCTGTTCTGTGTTATCTCATTACATTATAAAATACATTTGGTTTCAGGAATTAGAAAAACAAGACCTTATTTTTCTTAAGTATATGTATCTGCTTCATAACAATAAATTTGATTCTATATTCAGGAGATATTTAACACATGCATAAGCACAGGTTCTCTAATGAATGGTATTTCAAGTGAAGCATCGTACGTATCCATTTTTGGAGTTTTACTATGCTTATAATTTTAAAACTTCTGGAAATGCAAATGCAAGTTTTATACAGAGTGAACCTATAAAGTTCTAGAAGTCCAGAATCAGTCTAAGCGGGAAAGCCTGAACAACAAATGACTCTCTAAGGACAATTTTCTACTTAATCTCTACTATTTATTAAAAGTATCCTTTTTCATAAAGGAATGTAACAGAATTTCTTCTAGTAAAGCTCTCAACTTAAATCTTGCTTGAATTTTTTGACAGTCACCTGTCAATTAAAGGATTCAGTAATTATATTTCAGTACTGAAAACAGTATAAAATTAAGTTTTCTAGAATTTAAAAATGTATACTTTATCAAATTTAGAATTTTATTGCTTGTTTTTATGTCATTATCCTTTTTATGTCACACGTACTTAAAAAAAACCTGTAAAACTGTTCTTTTAAAATGTTGAGAAATATTTCTAAAGTAATTATGCTTTACATTGTAGTTATAAGTTTCAGGAAATTTCAAAGAACTTGGAGCAGGCTATTTTAAGAAAACAATTAATTGAATATGAAAAGGTATGTATGTCAACTCATTTCACTAACCACCTACCATAAATAATTTTTTGAAACAAATATAAACCATAAATATTTGTGATCGCTCTCACATTCCTTTTCCAGTTACACTCATTTGGGATTAGAAAAACATTGTTTACAGATTTATTTTGTTTTATAGCATGATGCTAATAACATTAACTGGGTAAGTCCTTGAATGTGTGAACATTTGTGTTAATTCTTGTACTGACTGATACATAAGCAAACAGTCTATAAAGTATGCTTAGCACTAGTCACATTCATATGACTAAGTTGGTTTCACACAGTACATATTTAAAATAAATATCCATATTTAAGAAGCAGTGTAAACCACATATTTAATTATAATCAGAAATGATATGAAAAAACCAAGAATTTACACAGTCAAAACAAGTAAAACAAGATTTATAGAAAATAATGTAAAAGTGTGCCTGTGGGGGAGGAGGTGGTAGAACAAATTACAGTTTGGAAGAGTTTGATTTTTTAGTTAACTTATAACTTGAATGGTGATAGACTTTTAGTAATTATAAACAGCATGAATATGCAAAGTAGACTCAGAATTTATGAAGTTTTCTCCATCCATTTTTCACAGCAATGAATGAAACACAGCATGCAATACTATCTCTTCCCTTGAAAAGGCAGGATTAAAAATAGGTCACAGGATACAAACTGCCAGGATGAGGGCTACAAGCACAGCAGGAGTTCAAGCGATGATGGTAATAATGAGACCGCCATTACATTACTCCTGATTCTCAGTTCTGCTGAGAAAGTTTGAATTCTCACTCCAGCCCTATCGTCATCCAGCCCTATCGCCATTTTCTATATGGTCTTGGGTGAGTCACTTAAACTCTCAGTGATTTGATTAACAGCAATTTTGAGTTGGCTTTCCTCACAAACGTATTATAAGGTCCAATAGACCCATGATGAAATGAACATGTAATACATATTCCTTTACTCATGGCCCTCGTCTCCTAAATACCTTTTATGTTGTATTTTCTCTAAGACAACTTCCAGATTTACATATGTCACAAAAGCTGAGAGATTAATTCTAAAAATATGAGAATCTTTCAGGAAGAGGATTTATTAGAAGGGAAAGAAAGCCCTCCAAAATAATGGTTTTACATTTTCCTCACTTCATGTGGAACAAAACTTGAAAGCAAAGTCGTGAAAATGAACTAGACACTTGATCTTTGACAAATGAAGAGTGTCATGCAACGTAATATTTGTAGCATTATACTAGTTTGGAAAGACTACTCAAATAGTTACCATTCAAAACTCTAAGAATGATTTAGAAAGTGTCACTTTTTTTTTTTTTTTTTTTTTTGGGTATCAGCGGCCATGGCTCACGGGCCTAGCTACTCCACGGCATGTGGGATCTTCCTGGACTGGGGCACGAACCCGTGTCCCCTGCATTGGCAGGCGGACTCTCAACCACTGCACCACCAGGGAAGCCCGAAAGTGTCGCTTTAATACCTCAGAACAGGGTTCGCCAGCCTTTAAAATCCATTTCATTCTAACGGACCTTTTCACTCCACCTTTTGTATATACCTATCAGCTAAAACTTTGTTAAATTTTACCTTCTATAGCTTTTAATATAAAAATAGTTACATTAAATATGTATTTTCAACTGCCTAAACTCTCTTTCCCAAAGAAGATTTTCACGCACTGCCCTGAACTTTTCCATTTACTACCCTACTAGCCAAATCCTAGATTTGGGCAGGATAAATTTTTTACTCATAACATTAATACATATCATTACTGAAGTAAACTTAGAAAGCTACATTAGATGGCCAGCTATTTTCCAGTAGTAATATAATTTTTTTTTAAAAAAAGTATGACCAGAACAACTCTCCTTTATGTTTCAATTACTTAGAAATTCAGTAACAACATCACCAAAAATATACATATTGTTTCATTTATTTATATATGAATAAAATGATATCATCAGGGCAGCAGGGAGTAGAAATGAGACAATCACAGGATCTTGTTCTGGAAGAACGTTTTACAATTTCTTATTTATTTTTATACAAATGAACTACATGTATAGTTAACTTTCTTGTTTTCCTTTTTTGTTTTTTCTTCTTTTCTTGCTATTCCTTCCTCCTTTCATCCTTCCCTTCCTCTCCTTCATCCCTCTTTCCTTATTCCTTCCTTCCATCCATCGTTAGTTTTTGGCTGAGACCACAATTTTGACAAGAAATAAAAACTGCATTACTCAGGAAGGAAGCTAATAAGCTTCCCCCCCCCAAATGCTATTAGAGACTTCCTGAATAAATGAGAAGCACATTAATTTAAAAAAAAAAAAAAAGGAGGGTGCTTGCAAAAGCAATGAAAACAGATTCTGGTCTTCATTATGATTAAAATAAACTTGAATAATAAATGTCAGATATGGGTAAGATCTGTTAGGACACCTTGCACATCTATGGCCAATGAAGTTTGCTCCCAACAATTGTGTGGATTTCTTCAGTGCATTGTTAAATAACAAAGTTATTTTGTTATTGGGACTTCTACCATTTCCCTTTAAGATAATCCCGTAACATAATGGATTGCAGTAAGCAAATTTCTTTTAAATATAATTATTACTGAAATTCTTCATTCAAAATCCTTCCCATTATTCACTGTCATAATAGTCAGTAGAATAGATGGATACAATTTATACACATAAACACATATACATACATATGTATACACATATACATATGTGCATGTGTGTTTAATTATAAATATACAATATTATTGAATTTACTTAATTTTATGTAATTATTTACATATTTGACACATGGGCTCAAATTTTACATTTTACATAAAAATGCCATTTGTATCCACATATATTCTTGTTCTGAGGCTCTCTATTCTTTTTTTTTAACAAGGTTACATAAAAATTCCTCTTACAAGTTATATTTTAATTATAGTTAATGAATCATCAGCCTATTTGACTAATATTTAAAGGACAAAGAGAACAAGGGTTTTGGGGGTTATTTTTTGCTTTGGTTTTCTGTTTGTTTTGAATGACAATTTATCCACAAGTCAGTAGTTTGTAGCCCAAGCTTCAATCTTGAGATTGCTCTCAACAAATGATTTGGTCATTATAGAGATAATAAATACCATTCATAGTGATAATTTAAATAAAAATATATGACTTAAGAGATGAGATTTGGTAAAAATTGGTTTCTCTTCTGTTTCGATGACTCCTAACATAGTACAGCCACTGAAGTCAACTTAATGTTTACCAAGATCCATTGAGCTTTATAGTGAGCATCTGGGTAGTGGTACGGTGCAGATGTTGAATAGAATACCACAATAAAACTACTTCAAGTATCACCTGGTTAATAACAGTACTTCATTGAAAACATTACTTCCTGTAATTTGACTTAGTTTTGCCCAAATAAAAGCTGTTCACTTTTTTTTTTAAGGCACAATTGTGACTTCTTACAAAACAAAGCCCTCAACTTACTTCTATAATGAAGTATAGGTTTTATTCATAGCTAAACAACTGAATTTAGTTTTTCAAATTAAATATAAATCACTAATATAAAGCATTATCTACAAGTCACAAAAATTAAAAACATCTCCATAAACCAAACTGAAAAATCTGAATCTTCGGAAATGAGAGGCAAAGCCTAAATGTAATTTATAACTTATATACCTCTATTTTCTCTTTTTTTGAGGGAAACTATACTCTCGGGCAGTGCTCATATCAGATGCTGGTTAAATATAAGGAACTGAAGGACTTGAAAGTGTTTATTAGTGGCATCATCAAAAAATTTCTCCAACTTTTTTGGTAACCAACAAGAAGCATTTTCTTTATGCATCTTCCAGGAGTCTCATCTTTGCCTAACCCTGACAAACTATTCTTCCCAATCTAATTCATTTTGGCTTCTATGTCTCATCCTACTACTAGATGATTTTATTAATAATACAGTAACACATGTTCATTGTAGAAAAATCAGAAAACATATGAGAACCAGTAAGAAAATAAAAATCAACTGTAATCTCACCATTCAGAATCTACAATTAACATTTTAATATAAATTTTTAAAAAATAAAAATGAGATTAAGGTATAATCTGCATAGGTTTGTAAAGCGATATTTCCATTTAGCAATACATCCTAAATAGCTTCTACTTTTCTAATTCCCTTCACATTTTTAGTATCTTAATTTCTCTTTTTCACAAAAGAATTCTCTGAGTCCTTACTGCGTTATTATTCTAGACAAGAGGTCAGCAAACTTGTTCTGAAAAGGGCTAAACAGTAAACATTTTAGGCTTTGTAGGCCATATAGTCTCTGCTACAACCATTTAACCCTGGTGTGGTAGTGCAAAAGCAATCACAGACACACATCAAGAATGGATATATCTCAATAAAGTTCCCAATAAAACTTTATTTTAAAAAGCAGGCAGAGGGCTGTAGTTTGCTAACCCCATATTCTAGACAACTGCTTAAAAAGAAATATTGCATATCATGATCACTATCACCTACAGCTGAATATTTTACAGATTATCTTTATACTCGACCTCTTCTATCAATACAGATTTACCCCAGCACACATCACCAAGGAGTATGTTCATTTCCTTTGGTAATTGCAAATGTGATTCTTCAAAAGTGGTTGAAAATCATCCATGCCGGAACGGTACCAGAAAGACTTCCCCAGCTCAGTCTGTGTCTTAGAAACCTGTATTTCAATAGCAAAGTAGAAGGATGCTCTTCCCTCTCCCCTTTAGCCAACAGAAGTCCAAGTTAAATGGGTAGTAACTTGCTGACACAGAGAATTTTCATCCCTGTTTCAAATCTATGAAAGAGAGAGAAATTGAGATTGAAGGAGTTGGAATAGCAGGAAACCTACAAGTTTACATGCATCCAAATCCATGCTTTCCTCCTTCCCCACTGTGACAATAAGAGGGCTTTCTCTTCCTAAGGTCCCTCTATTTATTTATACTTGCTATGGATCCTATTCCCTACTGCTTTGTCATCATGGTTCAAAAACTCTTTTTATTCTGTCTCTCCCTCTCCCCCTTCCTTCCTTCCTTCCTTCTCTTGTCTCTCTAACCCCTCCCTCTTTATGTGTGTTCTCTCATCAGCATTTAAACTTATCTAATATTTGCTTATCTTAGAAGGCCCTTCCTCAATCTCAAACAGTACTCCCTATGCCCCTGTTCTCCCTTTTCACACTCTAGTTTCAAGACAGAATTGTCTGCACTTTCCTTTTCTCATTTTTCTCATATATTCCTCAATCTGCTGCAATCAGGTTTTTGCTCCCATTTGATCCACAAAAACTGACTAAAGTTATCAGTGAAACCCTTATTGTTAAATCTGTCTGTCACTCCGATCACTTATCTTGCTGGTCAAAAGTACAAATTACATAGTCGAATAATCTGAGTTCAAATCTTGATTTTCAATTAGCCAAGCATTTTCTTGGGCAAGTCACGTAGCTGCTCTGTATGTACCTCACTTACCTCATCTGGAAAACTGGGACATGTTAATACCTAGCTCAAAGAATTGTGATGAAATTAAATTAATGAAACATGCAAAACTGTTTACAAGAGTGCTTAGCCCACAGTAACCTCTATATAAATGTTAGTTATTACTGACCTCTCAGCAGCATTTGACACTATGAACCTCTCTCTCCTTTCTGAAAACATCTCTTTCTATAACACATTCTCTAGGGTTTTTTCTTACCTCTTTGATTCATCCTTCCTAATCTCACTTTCATGTTCCTCTTCTTTATAAGCTGGTTTCTCTCCTAAGGTCACCTTTCTACTCACATGACATCTTCTTCCTAGGCAATCTCTTTCATTTCCATGGCTTCAGTTACCATTCAGTGTCTTCCAGTCTATTATCGCCCATCAAAACTTTTCTTCTTATCCAGACACCTGTATAAACTGGCTCTAGTACATCATCACTTGGCTATCTCAAAAGCATCCCAAGCTCCACATGTTTAAAACTCACTCCATCTTCCCAACTCCTACCCTATCTTCAACATGCAGTAAAGGTCCTGTCAATTCCATCTCTTAATAGGTATCAAATCTGTTCACATCTCTCCTTCCCTACTGCAGGCTAGGCAACTATCAACTTTCATCTCTATTATATATATTTCTATAGACTTTTACCTCAAGTCTCTGCTTGAGTCTTAAGGCCCCCTTCAATATATGTTACACAATGCAATCGAAACATACTCTCTAATTGCAAATCTGATCAATGCAAAAAAAAAGTTTAGTGGTTATGCATTGCCCTTATGAAACTCTGGCACTCCTTAATGTAGATTTTAAAAGCATTCATGGCCTATATACCTCTTGAGCTTTGTGTCATATCCCCACCCTTTCCCCACCACAGGTTTTCTGCATAGATGATCATGTCATCTGCAAATAAAGACAATTTTACCTCTTCCTTTCTGTTTGCCCTTTTTTCCTTTTTCTTGCCTAAGTGCACTGGCTAGAACCTCCAGTATGGTTTTGAATGTTAAGTAGTAAAAGTGGTCACCTTGCTTTATCTGTCCACTTTTTCCCCCTACCATCTTGTTGATAGTAGGGGGAAAACATTCAATATTTTACCATGAAACAGTATGTTAGTGGTAGGATTTTATCAAATTCAGGAAGTTCTTTTTTTATTCCCAGTTTGCTGTGTGGGTTATAAAAGATGAACGTTGGATTTTGTCAAATGCTTTTTCTGTATTTACTAGATGACATGTTGCCTTGACTGATTTTCAAACGTTAAACCAACCTTATATTCCTGGGACGAGCTCTACTTGCTCACAGTATATACATCCTCTTTATATACTGTTGGATTCTGTTTGCTTAACTTTTGTCAAGAATATTTTTGCATCTATATTCATGTGGGATACAAGTCCTTAGTTATCTTTATTGGAATGTCTTTGTCTCCTTTTGGTGGCAGGATAAAGCTGGCCTCACAGAATGAGTTGGGAAGTATTCTCTCTTCTTCAATTTTCTGGAAGAGTTCATGTAGAATTGGTATTATTTCTTCCTGAAAATGTTTGATAGATTTCAGAGTAAATCTATTAGGGTGTGGATTTTGTTTTGTGGGAATGTATTTACATACAAATTCAACTTCTTTAACTAATAGCTATTCAGATTGTCAATTTCTTCTTGAGTGGGCTTTGGTAATTTGCGCCTTTCAAGGAATTTGTCCGTTTCATCTAAATTGCAGAATGTACTGGTACAAAGTTATTATCTTTTTAATATATATAGAATATGTAGTAATGCCATCTCTCTTATCTCTCATCTCACTGGACTTTGTGTCTTTTTTTTTTCTTACCTGTTAGCTATAGATTTATCCAATTCACTGATCTTCTCAAGAAATCAACTTTTGGTTTTATCGGTTTTCTCTACAGTTTTTTTTATTTCATTAATTTCCACTCTGATCTTTATTATTTCTATTTTCTTTCTGTCTTTGGTTTTGTTTGCCTTTTTTCCCCTACTTGCTTGAGGTTGAAGCCAAGGTCACTAATTCGAGGCTCTTCTTTCTTTCTAATACAGGTGATTTTCCTTTAAGTATTGGTTTAGTAAGCAATCCACAAATTTTTATGTGTCACTTTTCATTTTCATATACTTAAAAGCTTCTAAGTTTTGGGGAATTTTCCAAATAATTTTCTGTTATTGGTTTCTAAATTAATTCCATTTGGTTAGAAAGCATAGTTTGTATGACTAGAATCCTTATAAATTTATTGAGATTTAAGTTTTATGGCCAAGAATACTGCTTAACTTGGTAAATATTTAACATGCATTAGAAAAAAATGTATATTCTGCTATTATGGGTAGAGTGTTCTATAAATATCCATTAGGCTAAGTTAGTTAACAGTGTTGTTCCTATATTCTGTATCCTTACTGATTTTCTATCCACTTTTTTCTATCAATTATTGATAGAAGGGTATCTCCAACAACAATTATGGATTTCTTTATTTCTTTTTTAAAATTTTTTATTTTTGTTTTATATTGGAGTATAGTTGATTTACAATGTTGTGTTAGTTTCAGGTGTACAGCAAAGTGATTTACTTATACATATATCTGTTCTTTTTCAGATTCTTTTCCCATATAGGTTATTACAGAGTATTGAGCAGAGTTCCCCATGCTATACAGTAGGTCCTTGTTGATTATGTTTTACATATAGTAATGTGTATATGTTAATCCCAAACTCCTAATTTATTTCTCCCCCTCCCCTCTTTCTCCTTAGGTAACTATAAGTTTGTTTTCTAAGTCTGTGAGTCTATTTCTATTTTGTAAATAAGTTCATTTGTATCATTTTTTAAGAATCCACATATAAGTGATATCATATGATATCTGTCTTTCTCTGTGTGACTTACTTCACTTAGTATAATAATCTCCAGGTTCATCCATGTTGCTGCAAATGGCATTATTTCATTCCTTTTTTATGGCTGAGTAATATTCCATTGTATATAAGTACCACATTTTCTTTAGCCATTCATCTGTCAATGGACGTTTAGGTTGCTTCCATGTCTTGGCTATTGTAAAAAGTGCAGCAATGAACATTGGGGTACATACATCTTTTCTAAGTATGGTTTTCTCTGGATATATGCCCAGGAGTGGGACTGCAGGATCATATGGTAGCTCTATTTTTAGTTTTTTAAGGAACCTCCATACTGTTCTTCATAGTGGCTGTACAATTTACATTCCCACCAACAGTGTAGGAGGGTTCCCTTTTCTCCACACCCTCTCCAGCATTTATTGTTTGTAGACTTTTTGATGATCACCATTCTGACTGGTATGAGGATTTCACTACTTCTTTTTATAGTTCTATTAGTTTTTACTTCCTGAATTTTGAAGCTCTGTTAATAGGCACATAAACATTTGGTTACTATATCCTCTTGATGAGTCGACCCCCTTATTATTTAAAATTTTTTTAAAAATAAGAATTGTATATATTTTTATATATACAACATGATGATTTGATATACATACACATGGTGAAATAATTACTACAATCAAGCTAATTGACATATCATCTCTTCACACAGTTACCTTTCTGTGCATGTATGATGAGAGTAGCCAAAGTCTACTCTCTTAGCAAATTTCCAGTATTCAATATGTCATTATTAGCTATGGTCATCATGCTGTACATTAGATCTCCAGACTTATTCACCTTACATAACTGCAAATCTGTACCCCTGACCACCATCTTCCCACCTCTAGTAACCACTGTTCTACCTTTTTTTTTTCATTTATATGACTTTTTTAGATTCTACATGTAATTGAATCATGCAGTTTTTTTTTCTTCCTGTGTCTGGATTACTTCACTTCCCATAATGTCCTCCAGGTTCATCCATGTTGATGCAAATGGTGGGTCTCCTTTTCAAAGGATGGTTAATGTTCCATTGTGTAGGAGTACATCACAAAATTTCTCTGACCCCTTTATTACATGAAATGACTTTCTATATCCCTGGTTATATTTCTTTGTTCTGAAATCTTCTAACAATAATATAGCCACTTCAGCTTTGCTTTTGATTAGTATGCAATGTATCTGTTTCTTTACACTTAATGTGGGTTTCTTGTAGGCAGCATATAGCTGGATCTTGCTTTTTCATCCAATCTCGCAATCTCTGCTTTTAAAATGGGATGTTTAGATTATTTATACTTAATGTGATTCTTGATATGGTTAAGTTTAAATCTACCATCTTGCTATCTGTCTTCTATTTATCACATCCATTCTTTACTCCCTCTTTCCTCTTTCCTACCCTCTTTTCAATTAATTGAATATTTTTTAGTGATTCTTTTTTTATCTCGTTTGAGGAGTTATTACCTATAACTCTTTTTCTCATTTTTAAGGTTGCCCTAGGGTTTATAATATCCATATTTATGTAGTATACATACTTATAATATATGCTACCGCTTCATGTATAGCATAAAGAACCTCGTAACACTATACTTCATCTCTCTCCTCCCACCCTTTGTGTCATTGTTGTACATTGTACATGTGTATATGTTATGCACCACATGGTACATTTTTTTGTTTGAAGTCATTTATCTTTAAGTGAGATGTGAATTATAATAAAAACATCTTATATATTTATTCACATATTTACAATTTCTGATTTTCTTCATTCCTTTGTGTAGCTCCATATTCCTTTCGGTGTCATTTTCCTTCTGCCTCAAGGACTTCCATTAACATTTCTTTTAGACAATTCTGTTAGTGATGAATTCTTTCAGCTTTTGTATGTCTCAAAAAGCCTCTATTTTGCCTTTGTTTTTGAAGGATATTTTCACTGAATACAGAATTCTACACTGATTCCCCCCAATACTTTAAAGATGTTCCACGGTCTTCTCACTTGCACTGCTTTTGATAAGAAAATTTCTAGAATCCTTAAGATTTTCTCTTTGTTACTGGTTTTGAACAATTTAATTATCATGTGCATTTTTCTTTGTGTGTGCATGCTTGGGTTCTTTGAAACTCTTGAAATTCTAGGTTTATAGTTTTCATAAATTTGGATAACCTTTGTTGATGATTTCTGTAAAGACTTTTTCTGTCTTTCCTCTCCTTTGGTCTATCTCTTCTGTCTATCTCTCTCCTCTCCTCTCCTTTGGTGACTCCAGTTCCAAACATATTAGATCACTTGAGGTTGGCCCATAGCTCACTGCTGCTCTACTTAACTCTTTTTTTTTTTTTTCATTTTTTTCCCTCTCTGTGTTTCATTTTGAATAATTTCTATTGCTATGTCTTCAAGTTTATTAATCTTTGCTTCTGCAATGTCTAATCTATCATTACTTGCATCCAGTGTATTTTGCATCTTTAGAATTTTAGTTGTTTTTACATATTCCATGTTTTTGCCTAATATGTTCAAGCTTCCCTCTAACTTTCTGAAGATACTGAAAATTATAATTTTAACTGTTTTAATGTCCTTGTCTGCCAATTCTAACATCCATGTCAGTTCTGGATTAGTTTTGATTGCTTTTCCTTACTATGGGTCAGATTTTCCCACTTCTTTGCATTGCCTGGTCATATTTTTTTTTTTTTTTTTTTTTTTTTTTTTTTTGCGGTACGCGGGCCTCTCACTGTTGTGGCCTCTCCCACTGCGGAGCACAGGCTCTGGACGCGCAGGCTCAGCGGCCATGGCTCACGGGCCCAGCCGCTCCGCGGCATGTGGGATCTTCCCGGACCGGGGCACGAACCCGTGTCCCCTGCATTGGCAGGCGGACTCTCAACCACTGCGCCACCAGGGAAGCCCTGCCTGGTCATATTTGATCAAAAGCAGACATTATACTTTGTTGGGTGCTGGATATTTCTACATCCCTATAAATATTCTTGAATTTTGTTCTGAGATACACTTATTTGGACACAGTTTGATCCTTTTGGTTCTTGTTTTTAAGATATCATAGGTGGGACTGGAATAGCCTGTAGTCTAGGAATAATTATTCTCCACTACTGTAGCAAGGGTCTTCTGAGTAGGATACCCAATGGCCTGTGAATTATGAGGTTTTGCACTCTTTCTGCCATATATTTCTATAGCACCCTGTACTTCCCCTATATAAAGCACCTTTTATACTTCATTGAAATTGCCATTGTGGTTGTCTTCTCATTATGTAGTTCTTTCACCATACTGTTGCTATATTAAGTTCATACTTAAGCAATGCATACTTTGTATTCCTAACACCTGGCACAGTCCTGGCGCAGCAGATACTAGCTGAATAAATAAGAACATTCATAGGTGTATGTTGACAAAATACAAAATTTTACATGTTTAAACAAAATTTTTATAAACCCATGGTTTAAGACTGAACTTTCTCTAACTTGCATGATTTTTTTTAAACATACTGGTATACTTTTATTCTTAGGGAAATCATAACCACCTACATATTTAAATATGAAACCTTGGCTCAAGTTGTATTTGTTTTTTATATAAATTTCTTTCTTTCTTTCTTTTTGGCTGCATTGGGTCTTCGTTGCTGTGCGCGGGCTTTCTCTAGTTGCGGCGAGCAGGGGCTACTGTTGCGGTGCGAGGGCTTCTCATTGCAGTGGCTTCTCTTGTTGTAGAACACGGGCTCTAGGTGTGCAGGCTTCTGTAGTTGTGGCACGTGGGCTCAGTAGTTGTGGCTCACGGGCTCTAGAGTGCAGGCTCAGTAGTTGTGGCGCATGGGCTTAGTTGCTCCGTGGCATGTGGGATCTTCCCGGACCAGGGCTCGAATGCGTGTCCCCTGCACTGGCAGGCGGATTCTTAACCACTGTGCCACCAGGGAAGTCATCTTGTATTTTACTTTCCATCTCTTTCAAGATAACTTTTATTTCCCTTTCTATCTCTTTCACATTAGGCTCCAGACTAAACTAATAGTCAAAGCAAAAGATTTATTCTTCAATGTAGCAGTATTACCTATATTTTCTGTGACTTGTCAGAACTGGACATCTGGTCTCTTAAGCAGTGTTGTGATACTTAGAATTATCAGAGCAACATCTAAGAAACTCAGCATGCTTAGAAAGATGTTTTGAAACACATTTATAATGTTATAAAAATTGGAAATTAACTGCAAACTAGTAATGATTTCTGCATTAAAATCTGAGTTATTAAACCTTATAATTTCTCTTTTTATCAAAATATCACTTAATTATATTTCTAAAATGGACCCTTTATTTTAATATATATCACTTTAGTAATAATTAAACCTTTTGTATATCCAAGTCTGTATATCAGTAAAAATGTCTTTATATAAAGCAACTGTCAAAATCTTAAGGTTTCCTTAAAAGACTGTAAAAACACTTGTCTTCACAAAACAATAAACAATTTATTCTGATAGAGTACTGTAGAAGGTATCAGAAGTCTAGTTTCATTTGTCCTTAACTGATCGAAAATTCTTAAATAAGCTTTTAATTTGCTTATTAAACAAAACAAAATTATCTTGAATAAATATTCTATTTCTTTCGATTATTCTGTGGTTTCCAGATATACAATTCCCACAATTAGTGACTGAAAAAAAGACTGCTTCTCCTAAAAAATAAAACTTTAATAAACTATATTAAATAACAGAATACAATGGTATAACAAGTGAGCCTTTTACCATGTGCCATGGTTAATTGTATAATACTTCCTATTTAGTTAGAAAAAAAGAGTAATGCTCCTACTAGATTATGTCATTTCCAATTTTTTTAAATAGGTTGTGTTTAAATTTTAAGAATGAGTAATTTTCTTGGGATTTAAAATATCAAGCCCGTAGGTTAACAGCCAGAGAACCTTTATATTTCACTGTCCTGCTCTCCGTTTAGACAGGAACATAGATGTGACTATACACTCTTTACTGTTAAAGGGTTGCAGAAAATGTAAAAACATAGCCAGAACTTAAGCTTATCCTACCAAAAAAAAGGATATTAATCCTTTGGAAGAACTTCAGAATCGACTTGTAAGGAAAGCAGGCATTATGGCATAATAGCATAAGTATTATTCTAGCGAGATATGAATAGAAGCTACCACAATACATATTTTTTCACCCCTGGCCTCCCCTAGTCCTTACTCTTTTCACACTCCGTCAGGAGAGAAGCAGCATTCTTAGATTTTACAGAGATACATTTTAACATAATGACTATAAAATTATGTTTTATAAACAAGTTCTGTTTTCATTAAGTATTAGTAGAAGAATGTGTTTAAGAAATTATAGAATTTTTAAGAACCATTACAGATTGCTGTAGGATTTAAAAAAAAAAAAAGACTGTTGTCCCACTCCCCAGACCTCACCACTGTCTTTTGATCAAAAGAATTTCTCCTTTCCCAGAAATCTTTTCTACAATTAATGTTTTCAGAAATTAGTTTTCTCACTTATTTTAATAAATGTCTAAACGTGCTAGAGTAAAATATCACACCAAATAAGTATAATCCCCTGATAAATCTTTCCCCAAGAATGTTTCTTTTCTGCTTTATTATGGGAACATCTTATGACACTGGAAAATAAAAGTTGAAGAAACTGAGAATAGAAAAAGGAAGCGAAGTACTGCTAATAGTCTCTTAAAACCTAGAAAACAATGAGTATTATCTCTAAAACATGGCTGTAAGTATCTTTAAACATCTTGTCTTCTTATTCATAGCAGTGAATGATGGCAATGCAGTATCTGGAAAAAAAATAGTCAGTGCTTTTCCACTTGTTAATACTGAAAAAAAAAAAGTCTACTTAATAACTTCTAGTCCAAACCAGTAGCCTTAGGAAATAAGTCCAGAAACAAACATTGTCAAATAAATAAATAGGCAAGCCAAATTATTAGATAAAACTCTTCTATTAAATACTAAATGTAAGAAAATTTTTAGATTGAGGGGAAAAAAACTATCTAAAATCAACTGCATTTTGTTTTCAATGACATATTACTGAGAAAAAATCCTGAGTTGTAGCAGTGCAGAAGGAAAGAAATCAATAAAGCACTACAGAGTAGAACTGCATCTAGATAGCAATTGTACACTGTAAATGCCTCTCATTCATCATAATCTGCTCAAATTAAAGATTCATTTTTAAGGTCTTGCGAACTCACTAAAGCAATATCACAACTTCTTTTTCTAAAATCACATGAAATATGAAGGCAGTCTTGAACATGATTAAAATGCTTAGACCTTTTTTACTTATATAACAATGATGACTAAACAGTATAAAAAGAAGTACAATTCTAGCAAGAAGGTATTTTCCATTTTTGTTATTTATCTTAGTTGCCTATAGCAAGTGATATACACATTCTTTCAAATCCCATTAATAGAGAGGACTATAAGAAACATTCACTTTCCTATATGTCATTTTTCATGTAAACGTATATCCTAACTATACAAGAATATGGCATTTTATAAGAGATAACTGATTAAATTGGTTCCCTGTACTAAATAATTGACACTAAAAACAACCAAGGTGAAAAAAGAAAAACATACCATTAAAATCATCTAATCATATGGTATGTATGTAAGAACAACCATCCCATGTCCTAAGGATCTCATGAATTAAACAAAACAAAATACATCTTTTTTGGAAATCCTAAATAGATATCATTGCTTATATACAAACTCCAAAAGAAGCCATAAAACAGATACTAAAACTAAAATTTAGTATCTTAGCAAGGTAGAAAATCAACATACTATATATAGGATATGAATATTAGATACTGAAATTTTAAAAGTGCCATTTATTATACCACAAAAATCATAAAAATAGTCTGCTATAAATCCAAAAATATGTGTGCTGAAAGCTACAAATCACTAATAAAAGAAATTAAAGAAGACTTAAATGGAGAAATGTGTAGTGTTCAAGAATGGGAAGACTCAATATTGTTACCATTTCAGGTCTCCTCAAACTACCTACAGACTCAACACAGTTCCAATCAATATCCCAACAGGATTGCTTTGCAGAAATCCAAAGCTGATTCCAAAATTTATATAAAAATGAAAAAGAATTAGGATAGCCAAAACAATTTTGACAATGAAGAGCAAAATTGGAAGTCTCACACTACCTGATTTCAAGACTTATATAAAGCACAGCAAAGAAGATAACAAGGCCATGGAGAGGATTCATACATACTGTGATTTTAACCAAGATGCAAATGCAGTTCAATGGAGAAAGACGAGTCTATCTGTGGAATCTTGGTCTAAACAAAGATTCCCTTAATATATCACCAAAAGTAAAAAATGATAAATTGGACTTCATCAAAAGTAAGAACTTCTGCTCTTGGAAGGATACTATTAAGAACAAGCCACAGCAGGGAGAAAATATATGCAAATCACATTTCTGATAAAATTTTTGTATTCTGAATATAAAGAACTCTCAAAACTTAAGAAAACAACCCAGCTTTAAAAATCAGTAAAAGATCTTAATAGACACCTCACCAAAGATACAGGGATGACAAATAAACACGTGAAAAGGTATTCAGCATCGTTATTCAAAAGTAAAATGCTAACAAAACCACAATCAGGAAACAGTACATACTTATTAGAATGGCTAAAAACAGAAACAAAAATCCCCACAAAACCTGACAATAACAAGTGCTGGTGAAAACACAGAGCAACTAGAACTCTCATACATTGGTGGTGGGAATGTAAAATGGTACAGATGCTTTGGAAAACAGTTTGGAAGTTTCTTGTAAAGTCAAACATAGCATCATACAACACAACAATCCCATTCCTAGGTATGTACTCAAATGAGGAAAGAAAAAAAACCACCACAATCCTATGTTTATATTGGCTAATTCATAACTGCCCCAAACCAGAACAACTCAAATGTCTCCCAAGTAAGGAATGAATAAACAAATTGTGGTATATTCATACAATGGAATACTACTCAACAATATGAAGGACAAACTACTGATTCATGCAACATGATGGATTAATCTCAAATATATTATGCTAAGTGATTGAAGCCAGAATCAAAAGGCTACATGTTCTATGATTCCATTTATATGACATTCTAGACAGGCAAAACTACAGGGGCAGAAAACAGATCAGTGGTCACCAGTGGCTGGGAATGGGGGGGAGGTGCTAACTATGAAGGACTAGGGGGTAATTTTCTTAGGTGACGGAATTATTCTGTATCTCCACTGCAGTGGTGGCTGCATGGCTTTGTGTTCATCAAAACTCACAGGACTATACACCAAAAAGGGAGAATTTTATTGTATCTAAGTTATTCATTAATATAAAGGGGGGGGGAAAAACACCATAATCAGACAATGAGAAATATTCAATACTGAGTTATCTGATTATGAACGTAGGTTGAAAAACATGATCTTCCCAAATTTCAGCTAGTCCTGGATACTGTTCAAGATTTTACTACTATAAGGCAATATTCTATCATTTAGTAGGTAAAAATAACATTTAAAATAATAAAATAAAAAATTGGGAAACTACTGTATACACAGATAATATGCAAAAATAGGTCATGCATGCCCTCTATTCTCAAGACCACCTCATTTCATGTATTGAACACGTATCCATTTAAAGAACACAAGGCAAGAACTATCACTAATGTATAATCAAAGTAACGACACTATGGTGTGTTTGGGGAAAAAAATCATGGGCTTTGGGGACAGACAGATAAACAGGCCTAACTTCAAGTCTTATTTATGCTGCTTACTTAAATTAAGAATGTCACTTAAATTACCTTAGTTGATTACACAAGAAGTAACAGAAAAACACCTTGCTCCTTGCTGGCTTCTAAATCTTCCATGAAATACTCCCTTGCTCCTTCCCTCCCCTCCCTCTCTTCTTTTCTAAAGGCCCAAGTTTTCCAAAAGTGGTCGATCTGAGAATGTAAAAGGTAACCGCTTTTTAAAAGAACAGTGTTCTTATTAAGAAAATCCTCATGAATTAGTCCCACCAGCTTCCCTCTATATTGCCACAACTCTCAACTGCGGATGTACCACTGATCTATTATTATCAATGAGTAGTTAGTGTCTCAGGGGTGGCCAATCTCTAGGCTAATCAGTGATCTGTGAGGCAGGCAGACTTGAAGAGCTCTGCTTAGAAAAAGTAATGGTAATTTGTTTAGCCAGTCAGACCGAATATTCTCAGACATAAACAAGAGAAAACTGGCTAATCAGCAGCAAAAGGAAGAGCCAATACACAGAGACAAGTAGAGTGTGAATGATTGTGTGCATGCAAAAGAAGGGGGATGTGTGTGTAGAGAACACACTTGCCAGGACAGTGCCTGCCTGAAATGGCTGGGTGATGAGAGAGAGAAAGAAGCTAGAACCTAGAGCTGCTTTGCTACCTAATAGTTGTCTAGTTTCAGTTCTTTATCCACTTTATGAGTCCTTATAATAAAATTCCTTTTTCTTAAAATGGTATAGTAAACATTTTTCATTGCCTATTCTACCCTTAACCACTTTCAGAAAATTTTTTTCCTGGGATTGTCGTCCCTAAGGACTATATACAGCTTATTGGCTCAAAGGAAATATCTGACCCAACGCAGCCTACCCCAACCAGATTCTCTCAAGACCAAGTTACTCATACTCATACCGACAGTGATTGATTCTCTAGTAAAAGACAGGCAGAGTTAGGGCTGTAATCAGAATCTTAGAATGTCAAAGTCTCATGTAAAATAAGGCTATGAATTATGAGAAATCAAGAGAAAGCTGGACTAAAGAATGAGCCAGTCATTTTACAAGCTTTGATATTCAAAAGCTCTCTCCTGGTTTCCTGCTCCTTCTAATGACAAACATCACCTTACAAAATTCTTACGAGGACAATTATGATGACTGCTGTTTGGCCAACACTGGTTGCACAACTATCAACTGTAAGATGTATTCTAATTACAGGGATGTTAAAATGTTAAAAAAAAAAAAAGTGCATCTTAGAAGTGATGAAATAATATTTCAATTTGGTTCATTAACTGTATTCAAAGGGATGCTCTGGTGCTTGAAAATAGTTCTGCTCTCAATTTAGAGTTCCTCTCCCACTCTCTCTCCACACACATATATCCCTATCATGGAAACTAGTTCTAGAAACATCTTACTAGTTGCTGCCAAAGAAGCAAAACTTTATATACTTACACTTTTGTGTTCCCTGTCTACTTGAAATTTCAAAAGTAATACCATGGTACCTGAAAAGAACCAATTCCTATGATTCCCACCCCTACTCCAATCAAAAAAGTGAACTTTGCAAGATGATAAAGTATTATGTACAGTATTCTTGTGTATCTGTTCCTCTCAATGTCCCTTTCCATTTGCAATGATTAATGATTCTTTACCATATAATAAGAGCAGCTTATTACCATCTGCAGTTTCTTTTAGGAATATATTTCTAAATTAAAAAGTTGGGACTGTTTTTTTTCAAACAGTCCAATAATGGAGCACAGTATCTGAAATTAGCCTATCTTAAAAAAATCTAGACAAAGTCACTTTACCACAAGTTAATGTCTGTTGATTATCATCCTGTGATAGCAACTATTTAAAAAAATTTTTTTTACATATGTAGAACACAGTAAATTTTTCAAAGCTGTGATAAACTCATTTCCTCCCATCACATAAACTCACTGTGAAAGAACCAACCGTATACTTCACTTTGGAGTCTTCAGCACCTATAACAGTGCCTACCTCAGAGGAGACGCACTAAAAGGATTTGATGACTGAAATATCCATTTCATGGGAAATCTTAGTAAAGTGATTACGTAAATTTAGGCTAGTAAACCTTAAATTTGGAGTATCTTACACATTCAGAAAAAGAAATGTTTCCAGCCAATATATTCAATTTATTTCTTAATCTGGCTAAAAAGGAAGGTTGTATGTTCGTATATCTTAACCTTCATTCTTAAAAAATACTCAACTCAGAATAATACTTTCATTTCATCAATCATTTAGTAGTAAGAACTCAAAGAAGAAAATATCAGGCTCAAGGAGAACCATAACAAAAATGAAAATTCCTGATTACTGAATACATGTGTACAGCAACTGAAAAAAAATTATACAAAGATAAAATCTAGGACTATTTATTTGTCAAAGACAGGCTGTGAGTAATATATCGTCATTCAATTTACTAATCTATTTAGAATCTGATAAATAATGGTGCTAAATAGCTTTTTATACTGTTAATGCAGTATGCATATAAGGCTCAGATTATAAACTGAATCCTTATGAGAGTAAGGTAATTTTACTCTGTCCCATAGTTTATTCTGAAAATGTGTACTATTATTCCAAAGGAAGAAGAGAGGAAACAACGCAGTTGTCTACATACAAACATTACTAGCATTATTAAAATAATATAAAGCAAGTTTTAAAAACAGAGTCATTAGGATGCATATATTTTTATATTTTAAAAAATACATTTAAAAATTTCTCTTTGTGCATACCTGACAAACAAATTTTTCTCTATAAATAACAAGCCAATATTTGAAGTTGGGTATTTGTCCTCCATAAATGGTCTTAAGAAATCTAGCTTGTAGAAGACTCTATGTTAGAAATATAAACATATGTGTGAAAATACCATAAACAAAGGTATACAGAAAAATATGGGAGGAAGGAAGGAGTGAAAGAAGGAAGGAAAGAAAGAAGGAAAGAAAAAAGGGAGGGAGAGAGGGGAGATCTTCCAAAGTCTTGCCCAGATATCAAAGTCTTCTGAGGCTCTTCTGGATCAGAGAGTATGTCTGAGAATTCCAGCCAGGTGTTACTAATCTAGGTCTTAGAATAAAAGAAAGGCAGAAGAGCACCAAGATACACCAAGTATCTTTAATAATATCAAAGAAATTTTCCGAGGAAAGAAAGGATTTCTGTATTTTTAATTTTTCTTTTGAAATTACATACAGTAAAATTCACTCTTTTCTGGTGTAAATTTCTGTGAGTTCTGACGAAAGCACAGTGTAACCACCACCACAATCAAGATATAGACAGCTTTATCACCCCCAAATTCCCTCGTGCTGTCTCTTTGTATCCTGTGTCTTAGTCTAACCATTAAATTTAGCTATCTTTTGTTTAGTGAAACAGCTTAACAAAGTGAGTGGGGGAATAACTACTTTTAGTTAAACTCTTAAAAATTATTTACATGGGAGATACATTTATATACTAGAAGTAATCCTCCATGAGTCCACGATGTTACAAAACAAAATAAAGTACACAATTAGACTGATGATTTTCTCTAAACATCTGATTGCTCTCCAATGCTGAGAACCTCCACTGCTGGTACAGTCATGCCAAATCTACTTTGTTCCACAGAATTAAATCAGCAGTATCCTTACAAAATATCCACAACTAAAGTCAACCTCTACATATATAAGCGGCAACTAATACAGTAGTAATTTAAAAGGCATATCAGACTGCTTTTTGCAGACAGGTTTTTTGTAAGCCTCTCACAGGTAGAGCAACAGCTGTTACTGAATAGTTCTAGTCACTAGAGAATTTCTTTTAGCACAGTTTGACATCACGGCCTAAATTCAAAGTGACACCAAATTAAAGCTTGTTATGGTAATAATCATGGCAGTGTAAAGTGGTTTAGAAAAACCTGAAGTCTGAGACTTCAGATATAATTTCAATTATATCACTGTTGAGTCTGCTAGTTTCAAATCTTACGTTAAGATAAAACTATAATGACTTAAAAATGTTTAAAACTTTGGTAAGAAAAAAGACATCCCATAAATGGGCAATACGTTAATAATAAACCCTTCCATTTAAATGATACATTACTTGTCTAGCAGAGGAACAGGATGAGGTAAATCTCTCTTCAGAGGCTAGGTACCTAACTTTATAGTTTTCTCAAGTTTCCAACAGTTAAACAATAATATGCAGAGTGACGCCAGCAGTATGGAGGGAATAGGAAGTCCCAGTCCTTGTCCCCACACAGAAATACTGACCTAAAAACTATATGCAGACCAGAATACCTTGATGAGAGCCCCAGAATGCAGTTAAGAAGATGCAGCACCCTATAAGACTACAAAATAAGAACAAACTACACTGAAATGGTTAAGAAGGGCAGTTTCACTGTACTTGTGTCTCCCCCCGATCCCCAAATCAGCACAGGTCGGTGCAGAAAAAAATCACTTTAGTATGTAATTTCTATCACATGGGAGAGGGCCAAGGGCGAATCCAACATCTCTAGACCTTCAGGGTGCTGCCCAAGAGAACTGTTCCTGTTTCACCCCACCCAGAGTACTGAGAGATCCACCATAGTTTGAATGCCTCAAGACAGCTAAGAACAAGGAAGAGGGGTAGGTGGCTCTCAGCAGTGGCCTGTGTGGACTGCAGCTGCCGGCATGGATGGCAGCAGCTGGCATGGGCCCCTGCAACTGGTGTAGACTGCAGCAGCCAGGAAGGATCTCAGCAGTCCATGGGGCTCTCAGCAGCTGGCAGGGTTGTCAGCAGTTGGCATGGATATTAGCAGGTGACTAGGCTCTGTGGGATTGGAAGAAGGCACACAATCCTGGAAGAAGGCACACAATTCTTTAGGAGGGAAGGAATGGGGAGAGAAGTGGAACTTGCATCTAACATCCTGGCATCTCAGTGCACTGCCCTAAGGAAAAGGGGTGGGTGGCTCTCAGTACTGAGAATAGCTCTGAGGGATTGGGAGAAAGTATAGAATCCTGAGAATTCTCCCCTAGGAGGGAGGGAAAAGAGTGGAACACGCACATCCATAAAAAGATTTTAGAGACTCCCAGAAGATTTCTAGTTGGGCTGATTGATGCAAGTCTTTCTCAGCCAATACCAATCCATAAAGACTGGAAGAAGTGGCTGTTTCTTCAAATGTATAGAAACCAAATTCAAAGCTTATAAGAAATACAAAGAATCAGGGAAATATGACACTGCCAAAGGAACAAAATAAATCTTCAATAACATACTGTAAAGAAATGGAGATCTATGAATGGCCTGACAAAAAAAATAAAAATCATCATCTTAAAGAAGCTCAGTGAGGTACAAGAAAACACAGATAAACAGATGAAATCAGGAAAATGATACTTGAACAAAATGAGAATATAAACAAAGAGAGAAACCATTAAAAAATACCCCACAGATTCTGAAGCTGAAGTGTAGAATAACTGGACTGAAAAATCCATAAGGAAGAAACTTCTATAGACACACAAAAATAAAGACAAAGAAATCAAAGCATACCACTCCAAAATATCAACAAATGACAAAGGAAGACAGAAAGAGAGGAAGAAAGGAATGACAAAAGAGCTAGAAAACCATTAAAAAAACAGCAACAGTAAGTCTTTATCAATAATTACTTTAAATATGAATGGACTAAACACCTCAATTAAAAGACAAAGAGTGGGGCTTCCCTGGTGGCACAGTGGTTGAGAGTCCACCTGCTGATGCAGGGGGAAGCAGGGGACACGAGCTCGTGACCCAGTCTGAGAAGATCCCACATGCTGCGGAGCGGCTGGGCCCATGAGCCATGGCCACTGGGCCTTCGCGTCCGGAGCCTGTGCTCTGCAATGGGAGAGGCCACAACAGTGAGAGGCCCACATACTGCAAAAAAAAGACAAAGAGTGGTGGAGTGGATAAAACAAAAGAGCTAACAATATGCTACCTACAAGAGACTCACTTTAAGAACACACATGTGCTGAAATCAAAGTGATGGAAAAAGATATTTTACTAATGGTAACCAAAATAGAGCAGAGGTGGCAATACTTATACCAGACAAAATAGACTTTCAGTTAAAATCAGTCACAGGAAACAAAGAAGGTCACTAAACAGGGATAAATGGGTCAATTCATCAATAGGATACACAATTGTAAACATATATGCATTCAACATTGGAGCAAAAATATATAAAGCAAATATTAATAGAGCTGAAGAGAGAAACAGACAACAGCACAGTAATAAAAAGGGACTTCAAGACCTCACTTTCATCAATGGATAGATCATTCAGTAAGAAAAGCAATAAAGAGGAGACATGAATAACACTATAGATCAACTAGACCTAACAGACATATATACAACATTCCATCCAACAGCATCAGAATATGCATTCTTCTCAAATGCACATGGAACATTCTCCAAGAGACATCAGATGCTGGGCCACAAAAGAGGCCTTAATTAATTTTAAAAAGATTTAAATCATATCAAGTACTGTTTCTATCCATAATGGTATGAAACTAGAAATCAGTAACAGGAGGAAAACTGGAAAATTCACAGATATGTGGAAATTAAACAACACACTCCTGAACAACCAAAGAAGAATTCAAAAAGGGAAATCAAAAAGTATCTTAAGACAAATGAAAATAAAAATAAAACATATCAAAACCTATTGGATACAGCAAAAGCAGTTGTAAGAGAGAATTTTATAGCAACAAATGCCTACACTAAAAAAAAAGGAAGACCTCAAATAACATAGCATTACACCTCAAGGAAACACAAAAAGGAAAACAACCTAAGCCCAAAATTATCAGAAAAAAAGGAAATAATAAAGATTAGAGCAGAAATAAATGAAATAAACATTACAAAAACAATAAAAGAGATCAATGAAACTAAGAGTATTTTTTGAAAAGATAAAATTGACAAACCTTACTAAACCTAAACTAAAAAAGAGAAGATTCAAACAAACAAAATTAGAAATGAAAGAGGAGACATTATAGCTGATAACACAGAAATAAAAGGATCATAAGAGACTACTATGAACAAGTATATGCCAATAAATTTGATAATCTAGAAGAAATTCCTAGAAACATACAACCTACCAAGGCTGAATCATGAAGAAATAAAAGATCTG
Organism: Neophocaena asiaeorientalis asiaeorientalis; assembly: GCF_003031525.2. NCBI lineage: Eukaryota > Metazoa > Chordata > Mammalia > Artiodactyla > Phocoenidae > Neophocaena > Neophocaena asiaeorientalis. The sequence continues at coordinate 2,821,282 of NW_020174269.1, forward strand.
AACAGGCCAATAGTGAGTAAGGAGACTGAATCTCAGTAATTAAAACCTTCTCAACAAAGAAAAGTCCAGGACCGGATGCCTTCATTGGTGAATTCTATCAAACATTTAAAGAAGAATTAATGCTAATCCTTCTCAACTTCTAAAAAAAAATTGAAGAGGAGGGAACACTTCCAAACTCATTTTACAAGGCCAATATTACCCTGTTCAAAGCCACAAAGACATCACAAGAAAACTACAGAACAATATTCCTGGATAAAAATAGAGGCAACAATTCTCAACAAAGTACTAGCAAATCAAATTCAACAGCACACTAAAAAATATCATACACCATGATAAAGTGGGATTATTCCATGGGACACAAGGATGGTTCAACATATACAAATCAAGAAGTGTGATACACCACATTAACAGAATGAAGAATAAAAATCACATGACCGGGGCTTCCCTGGTGGCGCAGTGGTTAAGAGTCCACCTGCCAATGCAGGGGACACGGGTTCGAGCCCTGGTCTGGGAGGATCCCACATGCCGTAGAGCGGCTGAGCCCGTGCGCCACAGCTACTGAAGCCTGCACGCCTAGAGCCTGTGCTCCGCAGCAGGAGAGGCCATTGCAATGGGAAGCCTGCGCACCGCAGTGGAGAGTAGTCTCTGCTCACCGCAACTAGAGAAAGCCCGTGTGCACAGCAACACAGCCAAAAATAAATTAAAAATTAAAGAAAAAAAAAAAATCACATGACCATCTCAATAGATGCAGAAAAGCATTTAATAAAACTCAACACCCTTTCATGGTAAAAACACTCAATAAACTAGACAAAGAGGGAATGTACTTCAGTATAATAAAGGCCATATATGACAAGCCCACAGCTAATTATACTCATTAGTGAAAAACTTGGTTTTTTGTTCCTCTATGGTTAGGAACAAAATAAAGACACCCACTCTCACCACTTTTATTCAGCGTGGTACTGGAAGTCTTAGCCAGAGCAATTAGGCAAGAAAAAGAAATAAAAGTCATACAAATCGGAAAGGAACTAGTAATCTGTTTGCAGATGACATGATTTTATATATAGCAAGCCCTAAGGATTCCACAAAAAATGCTGTTAGAATATACGAATTCAGTAAAGTTGCAGGATACAAAATCAAGATATAAAAGTCAGTTACATTTCTATACACTAACAATGTACTAATTGAAAAGGAAATTAACATAACCATTCCATTTAGCTTCATAAAGAATAAAATATTTAGAAATAAGCTTAACCAAGGAGGTGAAAGACTTGTACATTAAAACTACAATACATTGCTGAAAGAAATTAAAGACACAAATAAATGGAAACATATCCCAAAGACTTAATATTGTTAAAATGTACATAACTACCTGAAGTGATCTACAGATTCAATGTTATTCCCATAAAAATCCCAATGGCACTTCTTACAGAAATAGAAAAACTAATATTAATTAAAACCAGAGACCCCAAATAAACAAAGCAATCTCAAGAAAAAAAAAAACAAAGCTGGAGGCATCACATGTCCTGATTTCAAAATATATTACAAAAATAGAGTAATTAAAACAGTATGGTACAAACATAAAGGCAGAAATACAGACCAGTGGAATAGAACAGAGAGCCCAGAAATAAACTAACCTACATAATGTCAATTGATCTTCAACAAGGGTGCTAAGAATACACAATTGGGAAAGAATAGTTTCCTCAGCAAATGGTGTAGGGGGGACTTCCCTGGTGGTCCAGTGGTAAAGAATCTGCCTTCCAGTACAGGGGACACAGGTTTGATCCCTGGCCAGGGAACTAAGATCCCACATGCCGTGGGGCAACTAAGCTCGCATGCCACAACTATTGAGCTCACGAGAGAGCCCACGTGCTGCAAACTACAGAGCCCATGTACCACAACTACAGAGCCCATGCACCCTGAAGCCCACGTGCCCCAACTAGAGAGAAGCCCGAGCGCCAAAATGAAGAGACCGCGTGCCACAACAAAAGATCCCACATGCCTCAATGAAGATCCTGCATGCCACAACTAAGACCTGACACAGCCAAAAAAGTAAAGAAAATAAATAAATAAAACAAATATTAAAACAAAAAACAAATGGTATTGGGAAAACTAAATATCCACGTGCAAAAGAATTAAATTGAACTCCTATCTTATACTGTACACAAAAATCAATTCAAAATGGATTAAAGACTTAAACATAAGAACTGAAACTATAAAACTCCTAGAAGATAACAGGGGAAAAGGTTCATGATAGTGGTCTCGGCAGTGATTTCATGCATATGACATCAAAAGCACAGGCAACAAAAGCAAAAATAGGGAAGTGGGACTATATTAAATTAAAAAGCTTCTGCACAGCAAAAGAAACAAACAACAGAGTGAAAAGGCAACCTACAGAATGGGAGAAAGTATCTGTAAGCCATATATCTGATAAGGGGTTAACTTCCAAAATAAATAAGTAAACTCTCACAACTTAACAGCAAAAAAAAAAAAAAAAAAACCGAAACAAAAACAAAACCAACAACCAACCAACCAAACAAAAACACCTAAATAAGCCCATTAAAAAATGGACAAAGGACTTGAATAGACATTCTTCCAAAGAAGACATACAAATAGTCAACAGGTGTATGAAAAGGTGCTCAGCAACCAATAATCATCAAGGAAATACAAATCGAAACTACAAGGAAATATCTGGCGCCTTTTAGGATGGCTATTATTGAAAAAAATCAAAAGATAATAAATGCTGTCAACATTGAGGGGAAATCGGAACCCTCTTACACTGTTGGTGGGAATGTAAAATGGTACAGCCGCTGTGTAAAACAATATGGCAGTTCCTTTAAAAAATTAAAATAGAACTAACATAACATGCAGCAATCCAACTTCTGGGTATATATCCAAAAGAACTGAAATTAGGATATCAAAGAAATATCTGCTGTCCCATATTCATTGAAGCATTATTCAAAACAGCCAACATGAAACTCAACAACTCCAACCCACAGGTCCACTGACAGATGAAGAGATAAAGAAGATGTGGTATATATGTACAATGTACTATTAATCAGCCTTTATTTTTATTTATTTATTTTTGGCCTCATCACCACGCAGGATCTTAGTTCCCTGACCAGGGACTGAACCTGGGCCCAAGCAGTGAAAGTACTGAGTCCTAAGCACTGGACCACCAGGGAATTCACTAATCGCCCTTAAAGAGAAGTAAAACCTACCATCTGTGACAAAATGGATGGAGCTGGAGGACATTATGCTAAGTCACAGAAGCACAAATACTGCATAATTCCAACTATATGAGAAATCTAAAATAGCCAAGCTTATAGAAGTAGAAAATAGAATAATGGTTGCCAGGTGTTGGGGGAGAGGAAATGGGGAGTTGTTCTATAAAGTAACTGGCATACAAGATGAGTAAGTTCTAGAGATCTGCTGTACAACACAGTGCCTAAAATTGATATAGTATTATGATTTAATTTGTTGGGAGTAAGTAGGTCTCACGTTACGTGTTCTTACTAACAAAGGAACACAAACAAACTTTTGAAGGTGATGGATATGTTTAACACCTTGATTTTGGTGACAGTATTACACATGTATGCATATGCCCAAACTCATCAAATTGTATATAGTAAATATGAGCAGTTTTACATCAATTTTACTCAGTGAAGCTGTATATCTCAAAAAATATATATATTCATATACTCATAACCCCCCCCACATATATATATGAAAGGGAGGAAAGTCCCCTCTAATATTAATACTATAATTGGTATTAGAAATATTATAATCAAACATGGTGGATCAATTAATATTTTCTGGCTGATTAGTAACTGAATAGTATCAGAGTTCTTGAAAAGTAAATCTTCCAGTTATCTGAAATCAAGCAAATTATAGAATTTTTGTTAAAAGAAACTCTAACTTCATTCAGAGGAAACAAGTCTTCGAGCAACAGCACTTAGTTATGTTTATTTTTTTAATTACGCCAACAATTAGACAACCAATCACAGACATATAAAAAGATCACAATACACCTGAAATCAGTCTATAGAGAAATGTCCTCAGAACACTGACCACCAAATAATCAGAGATGCTGTGTATATGGTGGTTCAGGGTATGCATATTGCTCACTGTTCAGGGGCATCTAGCTGAGGAAGCAGAGAAGCCTGGAACTGGACCCACTTCACTAGTTATGCCACGTCCCTGCAGGGTAACCCACAGAAAATGTAAGGGTAAAATATTATAGAAAATTTTTGAAAAATATTACTTTGCCAATCCTTAAAGCAGCTTATGCAGTATTACTGGAGGAAGATCTCAGATAGAATCTTAAAGTCAGAATTAATCTTAGGTCATTGCCTCTCCACGTCCTCCAGATGAAATACATCATACACCATTCTAACCTATATTTGAGTACTTCCATGGACATACATGGCCATTAGGTAGTTCTTTGTGATAAGCCAAATTGTATCTCTCTGAAACTTCTGCCCTTTTCAATTACTGCTCTTATACATGATAGCCCTAAAGGATTTTTTAAAAATTATTTATTTAATTTATTTATTTTTGGCTGCATTGGGTCTTTGTTGCTACACGCGGGCTTTCTCCAGCTACGGTGAGCATGGGCTACTTCTTCGTTGCGGTGCGTGGGCTTCTCATTGTGGTGGCTTCTCTTGTTGCAGAGCATGGGCTCTAGGGGCCCGGGCTTCAGGAGTTGTGGCTCATGGGCTCTGGAGCGCAAGCTCAGTAGTTGTGGTGCACGGGCTTAGTTGCTCCGCGGCATGTGGGATCTTCCCGGACCAGGGATCAAACCCGTGCCCCCTGCATTGGCAGGCGGACTCTTAACCACTGCGCCACCAGGGAAGCCCCCCTAAAGGATTTTTGAAGACCACTATCACATTTGTCTTTTCCCCTTTTTCTTCATTGCAAATAACTTGAGTTCCTTTAATTCATTATCATATGATAATGATTCTAGAAAGTGGCTACTCCAGAGTTCCTATACAGGACAGGCTAGAGGACTTGTCTTGAAGTTTCTTCCGTAGGGCAGACACAGAGCTTCTACTTAGCTTTTATATGATACTACTTTTGTCTCCCTAATAACTGTCCAATTATGCCAAAGACAGTTGATAGCATTTACTTAGTTTCTGCCACAAATCAAGCTTTGACATATTGACTTGTAGGTTTTAACAAACTTTGCTGATTTTCTTTTTTTCTTCCTTTAATTTTTTTGGGGGGATGGCTTTAGTGAGGCTTTGGGGGTGAGAGTACAGGAGGCAAAAACACATTTTGCAGCCCTCTAATAGCATCTAGGCTAGTCAACATTCTTCTCAAAAGGTCGTGTGCAGAAGGAAGTGAAAACAAACAAAACAAATAAGTGTGGAACTATTTCTTCTTACCTACTGGAGTATTATATTTAACTCAACAAAAACTCTCAGATATATTTACCCTAATGATATATTTACCCTAATGAGCTGCTTTCTAATGAGTCACATTTCTAGATTTGTACATTTTATTTTTATTTTTTAACTTAAACATAAACTTGGTTTTATTTGTGTAACTAGCTGACATTGGATTATATATTGTAAAATGTATAATTGTAAAAATTTAACTATATAAGTTCAGTTATGTACATGAAAGACTTGGTTTCTTTTTTAATTATTAGAATAAAGATTCCAAGAGTAAATAAAATAACCTAAAATATTTAATAATAATATTTGTCAGGAAGTCCTATAGGCAGAATGTTTCTTAATTCTTCTGGTTGTCTTTTCCTATTAGAGTTCTAACAAACCAAAAGAGACCTAAATCTAATGATATTACAGGTGAAAAATGCCTTAGAAAACTATGTGAGAGCTCAGTTTTAAAGTAGTCATGGCAATCCATCTAATTAAAAATAAACTTTTATCCTTTTCTGCCCTTCCTAACTCTTCTACCTCAATGAAATTGATTACATTAAATTTTTAAAAGTTAGTAACTGTTTTTCATTTAAAAGGTTCTAAGAAATAGCAAATCATCAATTTGGAAAAATCAGCTACAAGTCTGTGTATAGTATCACACCAGGTATTTAATGAAAAGGGCATTCTACTTCCCACATCAACTTGAGGGCCCAGTACCTATGTACTTTCCAAAGGATATGAATTCATGGGTTTCCAGGAAAATACTGAATAACCAATTAACCTAAAAATAAATCTGGGTAACTCTAGGAATGTTCTGAGTTTACAGTAACATTTTAGAGCCTCGGGGACAAGTGTTAAGGAATAAATCTGTTTTAGTTTCTAATGCCAGTGAATTCCTTTGTGGCAACTTTTAAACCACAGGAATTATCCCATTTGGAGGCTATAATTCTCTTATAAGATGTGCTTCCCAATTAAAGACCACATCCAGGAAGGCATGTGGGTAAACATTATGGCTCCATGGATAAATCCTGAGGGAAGATTTAAATGGTCATTAAGAAGGGAGCTTATTTACATTAGATTTACAAATTTTCAAATAAATTCTATCAGTAAAGGAATGGCCTATTGGTGTAAAGAATATAGCAAAGGCTTTAGGTAAACAACAGAATCAATGTGTTTTGGCACTGAAGAGGAACTTTAGAGATCATATAAGAGGCATATAAGAAAACCTTCATTTTATAGAGTGACTTGTCCAAAGTACAGCCATAACTGGAAATTTGACTTTTGCATTTTTCCTTTTTTAACTTGCCTGATCTCTAGCAAGTCCAAAACACCATATTAACAATAACAAGACAATGTCATCCCCATAGACTATATTACATAATCGATTTTCAGGATAAGAATGCAACATATACACTGCCATCATCCCTGTCACCTCTATGACTTGGTAGACCAAACCTATGTCCCCAGGCATAGAGAATGAGAAAAACAGCCACAGTGACAACCTCTTTCCACTATTTCTCAACAAATTCGTGGTGCCACAAAAGGTCAATGATTTAATTTTTAAAGTTTGAGGAAGAGGAAAAGTACATTTTCATGGACTCCTACCTGACATACATGCAACTGGTTGTCTGAGTAGCCAGAGACTCCTTTGCTCATCATCCCCAGATGGATGTAAACAAATGTATTGGAGGCTATTATTAAGATTACCAAAAGATCCTTTTCAAAAGTATTCTTTTAGATGTTTTAACATTTCACTGCCTTTACAAAATCCTATTTAGATCAAACACTTTATCAATACCTGTAATGCTTGAATTCTCATCTGGAATGTGAAGGCACACTGTCTGAGAGACCAAAGAATCGGGGGGCTACGGGGTTCCTTCAAACTTAAAACCTCTAAAGATAAACACACTAATGCCATAATCCACAAACTTGCACCATGGGACATCTTAAATATTTAAGGGAAACACAGGAGTACTCAACATATGTTGAATATCGTGTGAAGTACTAGCTCACACTAGTTCACAGTTTTGACATTAGATGACGTGAAAGTTAATGTGAAAAGAAAAATGAGGCTGGTGGTGTCCAATCTGATTCCAGGATTTGAGAAGTTGTGCAGTGCCCAACAGGTGCTCAGATCCTATAAGTAACTGTGATTATTTTAAAATGAAAATATCTTTTTTCTTTCCATTTATGTGTATTTTTAAATAGCTATTAAATTGTTAGATCACAGATACTTATTCACTTAATAAGCAGCACTCTTAAGGTTTTGCTTGTTGGTGCCAAGGGGCTCCATGAAAAATACTAAGATACTAAGGGCTCTGTGAACTGAGACAGTTTGAGAAACTCTGTGCTAAATATAAATAATATAAAAATATATAAAATCTCAATAATAAAATAAAAAAGACTAGAATCCCTAGTAAAAAACACAGATATGCCCAAAATTATAAATCATAGACTCAGTATTATCATGTATTTATTAGTTGTCATATGTACTTTATTATATACAGCACTGACTGGCTAAGACTATTTTTTCTAGAGTTCAACAGCCTTAGGTTCAAAATTTAATTTTACCGTAACTGTGCACCCTGGCTCTTTAAATCTCAGTTTCCTAATCTGTAGTAATGAGAACAATAATAGTACTTACTTTATAGTGTGTACTGTATAGATTAAATGAAATAATGCATGAAAACTATACATGGCACATAAGTGCTCAGTAAAATACTAGTTTATCGTCATTATTAAAATATACTCGTTACAAAGTTCCACTTCCAGGAAAATAAACTAGGTGCTTGAGACCAATCCTACTGTAAGTATGTCTTAAAAAGTTGAAATGAAATGAATAAAATTTTTTTTCATAATTTTTAAGGCATCAGATTCTACTGAGGTAATAAAGAACTCTGGAGTCATGACTAGAAAAGGAAGTCAGCTCAGAGAGGTGAGCCTGGCATTTGAGGGCAATTTTGTGCTCAAAGCTTTTGTTAATGTCAAAAGCATAGCTGAGAGGCTGAGAAGGGGAACAGAGGTTTTAATAAACTTACAGTGCCGGCTGGGGCATAAAAATTAGCATTCAGAGCCTACTAAGGAGAATATAAAGCCTGGTATGAGTTGGGATCTCAAAGGGTTTGGAGTAAGTATGACTCTAGAAACAGACCCTTACTCACAGAAGATAAATCCTGTTTTAAATCACCTCATTCTCTTGGTTCGTTTACAGTGATCTGGAATTACTAGTGCTCCTAGACTTGCTGCCTGCCAGAGGCCAAAAAAAAAATCCTCTTTGGAATATCACTGAGATTTTCAAATTACCTCCATTATTTTTCATATACCACACCTGGACACAATGAAAGATACCCAGATATATGAGAAGACAACAAAACCAAACATCTGGAGACCAAGAGAAACAAAAGAATACAGATATCAGACCCACTGTGGATTCAGATCATGGGGCAATCAGAGGCAGGCCTAAAAACCATTATGCTTCATATGAGTGACAAATTAAGCAGCAATATTGAGATTGTCAGAAAATGGTAGAATAAAAACACCTAAATGGAAATTTTAGGACTAAAATGCAATCAGTGAAATTAAGAACTAGTGGATGGGTTGAATAGCAAATTAGTGAACAAAAGATAAGTGAGAAGAAAATATGCAAAATAAAATATGGAAAGGGCTTCCCTGGTGGCGCAGTGGTTGAGGGTCCGCCTGCCGATGCAGGAGACATGGGTTTGTGCCTCGGTCCGGGAGGATCCCACATGCCGCGGAGTGGTTGGGCCTGTGAGCCATGGCCGCTGAGCCTGTGCGTCCAGAGCCTGTGCTCCGCAACGGGAGAGGCCACAACAGTGAGAGGCCCGTGTACCGTAAAATATGGAAGAAAAGATGAAAAATACAGAAAAGAACATAAATGATATATAGGATATGGTAACATATCCAGCAGACAGGTAATTTGAATCCCAGAATGAAAGGACTTAAAAAAATAGAAGCAGAAGCAATATTTGAAGATATAATGGCTGACAATTCTCCAAAACTGATTAAAGACATTAAGCTCCAGATTTAAAAAGCACTATAAACTCTAACCAAGATAAGTACAAAGAAAACAATATCTAGTCACATAATAGTAAAAACTGATGAAAACCAAAGGCAAAAAATACCTTAAAAGTAGTCAGAAATAAAACAAAAAAAGATGCAAGAACGCTGTCAGACAGCTGAAATCTCAAGAGAAACAATGGAAGCCAGATAACACAAAATCTTTATTAATATACTGAAAGGAAACTGTCAACCTAGAATTCTATATCCAGCAAAAATGTCCTTCAAAAAAAAGGTAAAATAAAGATATTTTGCAAATATACAAAAACTGAGAGAATTTATCATGAGCAGATCCACACAAAGTATTATATACTACCTAAAGTATGTTCTCCAGGCAGAAAGAATGCTTTGAAAACAAAGCTCAGAGATGCAGTAAGGAATGTCTTCTATAAAAACAGTGCCAATAAAAATCCCTCATAAATAATACATATAAAATTAAAACACTCAACAATAGCACTTAAGTTGGGGGAAGGGGTTATTAAATGTATTAAAGTAGAAGGTTCTTCTACAGCCCAGGAAGTGGGAATAGTACTACGTTACATCATACCTTAATAAATCAAAGATGGATAGTGCAGCCTCTTGGGCAACCATGAAAACAACAATAAAGACTTAAAAATTACAAGCTAATGATGAGAGGAAGAGAGATGCCATAAGAAAAAGTAAGCAAACAAAAATAAAACCAAAAAAAGTAACAAAATGGAAAGAATGAAAATAAAATGATAGATTTAAACTCAAATGTATCTGTAATTATATTAAATGTAAACAGAATAAATGCTGTGATTAAAAAAAATATATTGTCAGACTAGATTTTTTTTTTTATAAATCCACCTATATGCCAATAACAGGCCACAAGCCTTAAATATAAGGATGTAGAAATTTTAAATTTGAAATTTAAAAAAGATATAATGGCAGCTATCAGCCAAAAGAAAGCTGATGTAATAGCAGACAAAGTACACTTTGAGGCAAAATATAATCACTGATTAACATGTACACATTACTATATATAAAATAGATAACCAACAAGGACCTACTGTACAGCACAGGGAACTATACTCAATGTTTTGTAATAACCTATAAGGGAAAAGAATCTGAAAAAGAATATATATGTAAAACTGTATCTCATATATATATATGTATAACTGAATCACTGTGTTGTACACCTGAAACTAACATGACATTATAAATCAACTATACTTCAATTAAAAAAATACAGGAGACATTACCAAAAAAGCTGCTTAACAAAATAAAAAAATATATAGTTGCCAGACTCTGGGAAAGTGTTCTAAAGTGATGAGAGAGTAGTCATCAGTAAAAGGGGAACTTGTACAAGAATTATATTTCTTTGCATTCTTGTCAACTCAATGCACACACCACACACCTTAACCTCAGACCTGAGATGCAAGAGATGCTCTAGTTGAATTCCCTATATGTAAAAGAAGAAGGAACTGAGATTTCTTTTAAAATCTCTCTAGAGAAATTATAGTATGCCCAGTTTCAGGTTACACAGATAATTTGTGGAGAGTTTAGTTCATATTAGCATTTAGACTTTCCAATGCCAAGTTGCATGGTCTTTGTCTCCTCAAAACTTAAAAATTCAAATACATTATTTATTCTGAGCTAATTTTATACTCAAGTGAAATACTTGAGGTCAACCTCTAAAATATCAACAAATACAGTATATAACTCACATATAGCATTAACTATATGTTAGGCACTATTCTAAGTATCTTACGCATGTTAACTCATTCGATCCTCGTAACCAGAATTTGAGATAAGTACCATCATTATCCCTTTTTTATCAACATAGAAACTGAAGCACAGAGAGTTTAAGTATCAAGATCACATAAATAAAGAGAGAGGCTAGTATTGGAATCTAGGCTCCAGAGTCTGTGCTCTTTACCAACTAAGAGAAGCCTCTGGGATTAACGTAGACTCTACCACAAACTATATGTCTAACCTTGGCAAGACATTTCATATTTCTACATGTTCTTCCTAGTACACAGAAATGAAAAATTTTACAAAATATTACCTAAAATGTTTTCTAATTTTTAAAAACCTAATTTTCAATAGCAGAGCTTTATTATGTAATTATATCCTTAACCGTAGAAAACTTACATGAACACCAGGCCTCTCCAGACAGTTTAATTATAAGTTTCCTGATTTCTGAACAATGTAAGTCAACTAATATTACTGTCAGAATACAGGAAGAAAGCCTATTAATAAAATACAGGCATATTTTTCTGTACAATCATTATAAAGGCACTTGTATTTTCCATTAAAAAGGTAATTCCTGTTTTTGGCAGTTTCTAACAGTGATTTTTTAGTTTCCCTCCAAAATCACTTTTCTTACAAAGCTGTAGGAATTTTCAATTGAACACATATTCATGTAGCTAAAGACCACATTTCCCAGGCTTTGTGGCTACACATGGCATATGACTAAGTTCTGACCAGTGAGATCTCAGCATAAGTGCTATGTACAACTTCCAGGTCTTTCCTTTCAAAGGAAGGGGAGTGCTCTCTTCTTTCCCTTCTTTTCCCTTTTTAGCTGACTGGATTTGAGTAAAACTGGACCACTAGAGGTAAACTGTGTGTTGAAGCTGGCACAGCAACAAGAAAAGAGAAGGCTAAATCTCTGATATTTGCGGGGCCATCATACCAGCCCAGATATTTATATGAGTGAAAAATATACTTCTAACTTATTGGGGAGCTCTTAACTTCAGCCACTGGCCATGAATCCTAAGTAATTTAGAACTAGAAAGTCAATCACAAAGTGATTTGTGTTTCCACACAAAAAGTTGTAATTAGGGAATATGTTCTTAACTTTAAGATAAATGTTGTCAACAATACAATAAAAGGACAAAATAAAACAAATATCATTAAACTCCCTTACAATATAAAATCATGATATGTAACAATAAAAAGACATGCAAATATGCTATGCACATTGATTATACAGGTTTATATAACCTCTGCACGTAAATATAAAAATACATATATCTCAATTATATATGGTATATCATAAATGTGACCTAAAATTAACAAGCCAGCTATAATCTGACTAAACATTTAATTAATAACTTTGCTTGCTCCCTTGGAACTTAATTAAAGGAGGTTTTGCTTGTTTCTCTGTTTTTGTACTGATATAGATTCCCTTGTTTTCTTACAAACCAGTCCAGGGCAGCTTAAACTATAAACTTCTTCTCTCAAATAGTTTCCTAAGTGCAATAATTTTATTGATCAGATAGCTATACTTTGTAAAAGTATCCTGAAATTCTTCTTTACTGCTTTTAGTTTGGTTGGCATTTTGATGACAAACTTGATGTGCTATGGGTAATTAATGCAGGATACTAACCAGGGTTCTAAATTAAATTGCATTAAATCTGAGTATCTGGGTCCACACTGATTCATGTGCTTCTAATGAACACCTGAATAAGGTTTTTAAAATAAGATTTAATTCTTTACAGAATTAACTGAGAGGAACCAAAACAACTCTGTGAGTGGTGTGTATACAGAATTATTTGCCATTAACCACCAGTCACAGAACTCTAGACACTAGATTTGAAAAAGAAACTGTAAGGCACAGAGGCAAAGTCCTAGACCTGGTCTTGTATAATTCGCTTCTTGAGCCATGCACTATGGGATCCACCCGAGTCTAGATGTCTAGATGCACATGACTTTAGGAACTCTTTTCCATTTGTATGAATCCCCTTTCTAATGTATTACTTCTTTCTGCTTTTGCTGTAAGTCTGGAGGTTCTCTCATCTTTCGTCTATCTCTGACTCTTGGCATTTGTGCAAGAGAAACACTTATCTCTGCTGAGTAAGGAAAAACATCCCTTGTCTATTGGCACTACATTAATTAGCAGGGTATTCAGTTTCCCAGTGTTAGACTATTATGCTAAACTAATCCAAGCTCCCTTCTTGTATTGCTTAAGGTTGAATATTTTCATTGACTCACTGGCCTTAAGAAAACTATTTTTCTTTTTTACCATAAATCTTTTTTTATATATATTTATCAAATCAATCATGATATATTCATATGCCTCCAAATGAAAATTTTCCCAACATTTGAAGATTATTTAAAAGTTATAAATTATTTGTGGAGGAAATAAAATATAATTTCTTCAAAAGAGAAATAATCTTATGTAACAAAAACATTATTATATTCACTTTTAAGTTGCTCTGAAATCACACTCAGTGGCCATCACTGACTAGCTTACAGATAAAATAAGAATTGAGAAGAATAAATTTAAAATATCCTATGTAGTAGCTTACAAAGAGAATAAGAAAAGCATAAGAACAAAATTAGAAGGAAAGCAAAATCATCTGTCTTTAAACCAATGAAACACATTTGTATTTTTCCCATATAAAAATTTCAACTTCCACATAACTTAGTAAGCCAAAAAATTTAACAGTAACCCTAAATAATTATCACACCCTTTTTTCTACCTCTTTTGCTTCACATTGAGATTAACATTTTAAATGCAATATACTTACTGAACAATGGTAGTACAAGTATGTTATAGCAAAAGCAGAACAGCAACTATCATTATTAAGTGCTTACTATATACCACTGTATAAAGTTAAATGAATTACCATATTTAATCCTACTTATACCTCTATAAGACACATATTATTATTAGCCCCATTTAACTGGAGCAAACTAAGATGAGACAGCCTGTAAATGGTTCAAATGGGACTTAAACCCAGGTAGGTATACCAAGAGCACACTTCCAAACTTTTCAAAAATATATTAAGAGCATGTCATAATTCTATAAGTACTCACTTAGATTCAAATTTTCCTTTAATTAGCAATTACACACATATAGACTAAATAACAGCTCGAAATATCACATTGGTGACTACTTGCAAATAAGAATCAGAGGATGCTTGCGTTACAAAGCCTCAAGAGTCTCACACTGACACAATTCTAGGAAGTTCTCTCTTCTCAGTGTTTTCTCTTGCCACTCCAAAATCCCAATGAATTTTAGAGCTTGGTAAGGATCAGAGTGGCATTACAAAAACCACATTGACCTATTATACTAATTAGAAGATAAATTTTACTTAAAAAGAGCTGCTACATGATTGAGTTTAAATTATTTCTAGATTTTAAAAAATGTATACAATTTAATGAGAACAAAGAAAAGGACCAAAAATAAAAAGTACTGAAAGAATGGAAAGCAATGAGAGGGAAAGAAAGAGTAGTAAGAAGGAATGCAAAAAGGGAAAACAAGAAAATGGAAAAAGAGAGTATTTAAGAATGAGAAAGATTATGAAAAGTAAATTACTAAAAAATAAATTACAAATTTACAAAAGTAAGTTACACAAGTAAAGATAAATCATAAAAAGTAGACTGATAGCAAAAATGAAAAATGAGAAAAATCTGTGTCTATGACCATTCCTTTCTTGCAATCATCCACTAAGTATAGATCTCTTCATTACTCTTTTTTCTAGACTTCTGTTCTTTTGTAGCTATTCAGACACAGTACTTGCTATTTCGTACATAGGTCAGGAAAATACTAAGGAGACACCCTAGTCCCTTACTTACAGTCTCTTTCCTTTAAACATTTGTTTTTTTCTTTTTGAAGTACATAAACTAAAATTCAAGAGCCTAAATGGTTTTATGAAATACTAAAAAGTATTTTAGTTTATTCTTATTTTATAATAAATGTGTTTTCTTAATATACTATTAATCACTTTACATTGCTCTTCTGCAATATGACATTAGAAAGCATATTTCCTTTCAAAGGTTAATATATTACTTATAAAATAGGCAAAGTTAGAAGCTCTTTCCAACCTGCCAATAAGATATTTGTTATAATGAAACAAAAATCAAAAGGAGTGATCCTTTCCCATCTGGCCCTTTCCCAGGCTAACACTCATTTATAGAAATAATTCCACTTATCCTAAATCTGGAATTTATTACTTATGAACAAACTTAAGAAAAATGCTTTAACCATAAGTACATAACATAAACCCAAATTCCACCACAAGGAAACTTTACTTCACAGAATTAAAAGAATATGTGATGACATTACAGCTTATTTAGAAACATCACTGGTGTTTCTTATAATGCAGATGAAATTTTGATTATAAACGAAATCTGCCTTTATAAGTATATTCACAAATCCACTGATTCACACTGGATATATTTATAAATTAACCTCTCAGTCGTTTGAAAATATGCTCAAGAACCCTAACTGGAAACAAACAGAATAAAATGCAACACCTCAGCTTTGAAAAATTGAGGGGAAATTTTAATATACCAAAAGACATACTACATAATGAAAGTAGAATGTATTTAAATAACCAGCTATGTAACTTGTCAATAGATTCCTATGTTAAAAAACTAAACAAAACAAAATAAAATGAACTCTAGTCATTAAAGGCACTGATACTAGAGAACATTCCAGGAACACACTCTAAAATGTGTCAGAAAAAAATTAATTTACAACTACCTATTACCATAAATCTTAGAAAACAACTAACTTATACTTTTCCCATGTATGTTCTACTTACCCAGTCTAGGCAGGAGGAAGCAAATACAAAGAGGCAGTGAAGGAATAACACTATGATCTGGGATGAACTTCTTGCCACCACTTTTTGGCAAGGGATAGACCCCAAAGCAATGACAACCTTCTCTGATATTGCCTCTCTGTCATAACATACTCCCCTAAGTGTGTATCTCAATGGAAAATGGGGCCAATCAATCAACTTTGCTATAATAAATTTGTTCCCAATCCTAAGATGTAAAAGTTATCTTCAAAAAAACCAATGTATCGGTGCAAAGTGAATAACAGGCAGGCTGAATGAATTAAAAATATTTATACATGTTTATACACATGTATGTGTATATGTTATACTCAAATTAAAGTTTACATTTTATTTTAAAGATCAGGAAATGAGCCTCGGAGAGGGTCATTAACATACTGCTTATGGTACATGATCGCATGGCATTTAAATGGCAAACATGGATATAAACCTAGATCTATCCTTCTGACTCCAAAGACACTGCTTGCTCTTGGTGGTTATACTACACTGTCTTCCCTTCAAAGTAAGTACAGCAAAATGATTAATCATTCCATATTTATTAATGTTTATATGAAATGCACTAGGCATTGTGCTAGACACTGGAAGCTTACAATTACGTAGTGTTAACAACTTATAACAATAATAACATTTATTTTTGTTAATAGCCACTGCTATATATGAGGAAGTAAAGGGTAAAAAGTACATCCACTGAAGAGGTCAAGAAAGGATTTATGAAGAAAATCATATCTAGAGTAGGCTCCCAAAGGGTGGATTACATCTAATAGGTGAAGAGAGAGTCTGACCATTAGAAAACCTCAGGGAAACATTTCCAAAGCCATGTGACTGAGAAAGGGCTGGATTGGTTTAAAAAGTGATGGGTTTGAGCATAGCTTTAATACATATTCACAGGGCAGTAAGCAGACAGACTTGGCTGAAATGGTTGGGAGTAGAAACTTAAAAATGAACACAGAGAATAGAAGCAGATAATCATGAAACTGAATGCCAGAAAGAAATCTGGATTTCCTCCTGAAAGTACTAAGAAATTATTAAACATTTCTGAATAGAGTAATTACTTGAGAAAAGCAAGTAACTATGTATCAGTCTGGTAGGAGGGAAGGTGGCAAAAAGCAAAAGATAATTTTTGAAGGATGTTGGCAGAAAAAGAGAGGGAAGGGTCAAAGTTCCAAATCATGAAAGAAAAGAAGAAAAATGATATCAGAAATAGAATTATGAAAGCTAGAAGGGGATAACAAGTCTCTTAATTCTTTTCTCATAAAGTTTTTTGTTTGTTTAGGTTTAGCCAGGTGGAGTGGATTTAATTATTTTTAAAACATTTTATTTAAAGTGGGAGAATGATGCCTAAGTACAAATGTCCAATGGACCAACTGGAGAAGTAGGACTAAAGCTTGAGAGGGATTGGGGAGGCACGCTAGTACGGATGATGAAATGAACTATAAGGACAAAAGAGAAAAACTGGCATAGTAGCACTTCTGAGTGTTAAGGTGTAAAAAGCGAACTGACAGGAAAAAAGAGAGATAGCACATTACATTACATTTAAATGTGTAGACCTCGTTAAGGATGGTTTAAAGAATTGTTACTTCATTATGTTTAAAATTTTAATCTTAGCTGCTTCTGTCATGATCCACTGTAGAAACAGGAGTGGAAATACTCTAGTTTTAAATGATATGGTTTCTACCATATAGTTGCAAGCAGTTGACAGTAAAAACCAGCACCAGGCCCCTCAGCGCACATGCACAAACACACACACACACATCCATTATGTAATCAGATAAGGCTTTCAAAATAGGAAAGGAAGCTGTCAAAAAGCCCCTAGATACTACCTGGTGAACAGTTTTGCCAGTTCCTGCCCTGACCAACTGCCAGCAACAGTTTTCAACTTAATTAAAACATATGGTCATTAAATATACAAAAATGCATTACAAATAGACATCTTTTGCACCATAGATGTATTCATCAGAAGCTGGAGAAAAATATCATTTTTAAATTTAAGAGATGCTTTATCTTAATTTCTGATCTTAATTTGGCAGTGACTCAAAGCAATTTTCAGTTTATCTGCCCTCTGGCCCCTCAGTTAAGCAGCTAATGTTCTATAAATAATATTTAATGCATTAAAAAAGCTTCCTATTTCAATAGGCCATGTAAAAACGTTTTGTAAAACAAACAAAAATTGGTATCTCTTGTTCATTTTGAAAATTGGAATTGTAGGGAGAGGGTGGTACGAGGTTGGGCAAAGAGGCTTTTCTATAGAATAAAAAAAGTATTTCTATTAAATTATGGTCTCTCACTATAAAACTCTTAGAGGAAAACATAGGCAGAATGCTCTATGACAAATCACAGCAAAATCCTTTTTGATCCACCTCCTAGAGAAATGGAAATAAAAACAAAAATAAACAAATGGGATCTAATGAAACTTAAAAGCTTTTGCACAGCAAAGGAAACCATAAACAGGACGAAAAGACAACCCTCAGAATGGGAGAAAATATTTGCAAATGAAGCAACTGACAAAGGATTAATCTCCAAAATTTACAAGCAGCACAAACAGCTCAATATCACAAAAGCAAACAACACAATCCAAAAATGGGCAGAAGACCTAAATAGACATTTCTCCAAAGAAGATATACAGATCGCCAAGAAACACACGAAAGGATGCTCAACATCACTAATCATTAGAGAAATGCAAATCAAAACTACAATGAGTTATCACTTCACACTGGTCAGAATGGCCATCATCAAAAAATCTACAAACAATAAATGCTGGAGAGGGTGTGGAGAAAAGGGAACACTCTTGCACTGTTGGTGGGAATGTAAATTGATACAGCCACTATGGAGAACAGTATGGAGGTTCCTTAAAATACTAAAAACAGAACTACCATACGACCCAGCAATCCCACTACTGGGCATATACCCTGAGAATACCATAATTAAAAAGAAGTCATGGGGCTTCCCCGGTGGCGCAGTGGTTGAGAGTCCACCTGCCAATGCAGGGGACATGGGTTAGTGCCCCAGTCCAGGAAGATCCCACATGCCGCGGAGACTGCGCTTCCGGAGCCTGTGCTCTGCAACAGGAGAGGCCACAACAGTGAGAGGCCTGCGTACAGCAAAAAAAAAAAAAAAAAAAAACTTGTACCACAATGTTCACTGCAGCACTAGTTACAATAGTCGGGACACGGAAGCAACCTAAGTGTCCATCGACAGATGAATGGATAAAGAACATGTGGCACATATATACAATGGAATATTACTCAAATCGGTGCCGACCAGCACTCACCAGCCTGAGAAGCTCATCTGCTCCCCGGTCAGAGCGGGTGGGGGCTAGGAGCTGAGGCTTGGGCTTTGGAGGTCACATCCCAGGGAGAGGACTGGTGTTGGCTGCAGGGGGCTAGTGCGCCACAGCTAGTAGGGAGGAATTCTGGGAAAAAGTCTGGACCTGCTTAAGAGGCAAGAGACCATTGTTTCGGGATGTGCAAGGAGAGGGGATTCGGAGCACCGCCTAAATGAGCTCCAGAGAGGCATGAGCCACAGCTGTCAGTGCGGACCCCAGAGACGGGCATGAGACGCTAAAGCTGCTGCTGCCACCACCAAGAAGCCTGTGTGCGAGCACAGGTCACTATCCATACCTCCCCTCCCAGGAGCCTGTGCAGCCCACCACTGCCAGGGTCCCACGATCCAGGGACATCTTCCCTGGGAGAACACACGGCGTGCCTCAGGCTGTTACTACGCCACACTGGTCTCTGCCGCCGCAGGCTCACCCCACATTCCGTACCCATCCTTCCCCACCGGCCTGAGTGAGCCAGAGCCCCCTAATCAGCTGCTCCTTTAACCCCGTCCTGTCTGAGCGAAGAACAGACGCCCTCAGGCGACCTACACACAGAGACAATGCCAGATCCAAAGCTGAACCCCAGGAGCGGTGTGAACAAAGAAAAGAAAGGGAAATTTCTCCCAGCAGCCTCAGGAGCAGTGGATTAAATCTCCAGAATCAACTTGATGTACCTGCATCTCTGGAATACCTGAATAGACAATGAATCATCCCAAAATTGAGGTGGTGGACTTTGGGAGCAACTGTAGACTTGGGGTTTGCTGTATGCGACTGACTGGTTTCCGGTTTTATGTTTATATTCGGTTAGTATTTAGAGTTTATTATCATTGGTAGATTTGTTTATTGATTTGGTGGCTCTCTTCCTTTTTTTTAATACATAGATATATATATTTTTTCCTTTTTATCTTTTTGTGAGTGTATGTATACGCTTCTTTGTGTGATTTTGTCTGTATACCTTTGCTTTAACCATTTGTCTGTCTTATTTTTTTTGTATAGTTTTTAGTGCTTGTTATCATTGGTGGATTTGTTTTCTGGTTTGGTTACTCTCTTCTTTCTTTCCTTTTCCTTTTTTTAAAATTACTTTTTAATTTTTAATAATTTTTTATTTTAATAACTTTATTTCTTTTTATTATTTTTTTTCTTTCTTTCTTTTTTTCTCCCTTTTCTTCTGAGCCGTGTGGCTGAGAGGGTCTTGGTGTTCTGGCCGGGTGTCAGGCCTGTGCCTCTGAGGTGGGAGAGCCGAGTTCAGGACATTGGTCCACCAGAGACCTCCCGGCTCCATGTAATATCAAACAGCGAAAGCTCTCCCAGAGATCTCCATCTCAATGCTAAGACCCAGCTCCACTCAACAACCAGCAAGCTATAGTGCTGGACACCCTATGCCAAACAACTAGGAAGACAGGAACACAACCCCACTCATTAGCAGAGAGGCTCCCTGACATCATAATAAGGTCACAGACACCCCAAAACATACCACTGGATGTGGTCCTGCACACCATAAAGACAAGATCCAGCCTCATCCACCAGAACACAGGCAACAGTCCCTTCCACCAGGAAGCCTACACAACCCACTGAACCAACCTTAGCCACTGGGGGCAGACACCAAAAACAAGAGGAACTACGAACCTGCAGCCTGTGAAAAGGAGACCCTAAACACAGTAAGTTAAGCAAAATGAGAAGACGGAGAAACACACAGCAGATGAAGGAGCAAGGTAAAAACCCACCAGACCAAACAAGTAAAGAGGAAATAGGCAGTCTACCTGAAAAAGAATTCAGAGTAATGATACTAAAGATGATCCAAAATCTTCGAAATAGAATGGACAAAATACAAGAAACATTTAACAAGGACCTAGAAGAACTAAAGAGCAAACAAACAATGATGAACAACACAATAAATGAAATATAAAATTCTCTAGAAGGAATCAATAGCAGAATAACTGAGGCAGAAGAACAGATAAGTGACCTGGAAGATAAAATAGTGGAAATAACTACCGCAGAGCAGAGTAAAGAAGAAAGGAAAAGAATTGAGGACAGTCATAGAGACCTCTGGGACAGAATTAAAGGTAACAACATTCGAATTATAGGGGTCTCAGATGAGGAAGAGAAAAAGAAAGGGACTGAGAAAATATTTGAAGACATTATAGTTGAAAATTTCCCTAATATGGGAAAGGAAATAGTTAATCAAGTCCAGGAAGCGCAGAGAGTCCCATACAGGATAAATCCAAGGAGAAACACGCCAAGACATATATTAATCAAACTATCAAAAATTAAATACAAAGAAAAATTATTAAAAGCAGCGAGAGAAAAACAACAAATAACATACAAGGGAATCCCCATAAAGTTAACAGGTGATCCTTCAGCAGAAACTCTGCAAGCCAGAAGGGAGTGGCAAGACATATTTAAAGTGATGAAAGGCAAAAACCTACAACCAAGATTACTCTACCCAGCAAGAATCTCATTCAGATTCGACAGAGAAAATAAAGCCTTTACAGACATGCAAAAGCTAAGAGAATTCAGCACCACCACCAAACCAGCTTTACTCCAAGTGCTAGAGGAACTTCTCTAGGCAGGAAACACAAGAGAAGGAAAAGACCTACAATAACAAACCCAAAACATTTAAGAAAATGGTAATAGGAACATACATATCAATAATTACCTTAAATGTAAATGGATTAAATGCTCCAACCAAAAGACACAGAATGCCTGAATGGATACAAAAAAAGACCCATATATATGCTGTCTATAAGATACCCACTTCAGACCCAGGGACACATACAGACTGAAAGTGAGGGAATGGAAAAAGATATTCCATGCAAATGGAAATCAAAAGAAAGCTGGAGTAGCAATTCTCTTATCAGATAAAATAGACTTTAAAATAAAGACTATGACAAGAGACAAAGACGGACACTATATAATGATCAAGGGATCAATCCAAGAAGAAGGTAGAACAATTATAAATATTTATGCACCCAACATAGGAGCACCTCAATACACAGGGCAAATGCTAACAGCCATAAAAGGGGAAATCGACAGTAACACAATCATAGTAGGGGACTTTAACACCCCACTTTCACCCATGGACAGATCATCCAAAATGAAAATAAATAAGTAAATACAAGCTTTAAATGATACATTAAACAAGATGGACTTAATTGATATTTATAGGACATTCCACCCAAAAACAACAGAATATACTTTCTTCTCAAGTGCTCATGGAACATTCTCCAGGATATATCATATCTTGGGTCACAAATCAAGCCTTGGTAAATTTAGGAAAATTGAAATTGCATGAAGTATCTTTTCTGACCACAATGCTGTCCACTTACCACTATCATTCAACATAGTTTTGGAAGTTTTAGCCACAGCAATCAGACAAGAAAAAAAAAAATAAAAGGAATCCAAATTGGAAAAGAAGAAGTAAAGCTGTCACTGTTTGCAGATGACATGATACTATACATAAAGAATACTACAGATGCTATCAGAAAACTAGTAGAGCTAATCTATGAACGTGGTAAAGTAGAAGGATACAAAATTAATGCACTTGCATTAATGAATTAATGAAATTAATGAAATCTCTTGCATTCCTATACATTAATGATGAAAAATCTGAAAGAGAAATTAAGGAAACACTCCCATTTATCACTGCAACGAAAAGAATAAAATATCTAGAAGGGTTCTTTAAAGAGCTAAAAATAGAACTACCATACGACCCAGCAATCCCACTACTGGGCATATACCCTAAGAAAACCATAATTCAAAAAGAGTCATGTACCATAATGTTCACTGCAGCTCTATTTACAATAGCCAGGACATGGAAGCAATCTAAGTGTCGATGAATGGATAAAGACAATGTGGCAAATATATATGATGGAGTATTACTCAGCCATAAAAATAAAAAAGATTGAGTTATTTGTAGTGAGGTGGATGGACCTAGAGACTGTCATACAGAGTGAAGTAAGTCAGAAACAGATAAATAAATACCGTATGCTAACACATATATATGGAGTCTAAAAGAACAAAAAAAATGTAGGGGCAGGATAGGAATAAAGATGCAGATGTAGAGAATGGACCTGAGGACACAGGGAGGGGGAAGGGGAAGCTGGGATGAAGTGAGAGAGGGGCATGGACTTATATATAATACGAAATGTATAGCTAGTGTAAAGCAGCCGCATAGCACAGGCAGATCAGCTCGGTGCTTTGTGACCACCTAGAGGGGTGGGATAGGAAGGGTGGGAGGGAGACACAAGAGGGAGGAGATATGGGGATATATGTATATGTATAGCTGATTCACTTTGTTACAAAGCAGAAACTAACACACCATTGTAAAGCAATTATACTCCAATAAAGATGTTAAAAAAACAATTTATGGTCTCTATGATGCATGATATTAAAGCAGAACTACAGAAATGATTTACTACTGTTAAAATATCTTTTTCACAGAAATCTGCCCAACTGTACAGCAATTAGGATTTACGGCTTTGAGGAAAAAGATGTTGTGCTAGTAGGCGAAGAAACGGAGTCACAGTGATATATCCTGAGTGAAGAACCTATATTAGTTCATACTCTTGGCATTGCTCAGATGGGCGGTGAAGACCATCAGCCATGTTAACTCCACATCCTACTCAAGCTCATGAACATTTACTGAGTACCCACTGAGCAAGGCCTGCAGGGAAGAAAGATAAATAAATTGACAACTCAACCAAAAGACAGCCAATGCAAAATCAAAATCCATACTGGTTTTCTGTGTTAGTTCCAAATTCAGACTATAAATCTTAATTTTTGTTTGGGAAAAGAACACCACTGTATTGAGTCTCCCAGTCCTGTGTTCGTATCTCCACATTTTATTGTTGTGTCTGCCTGATATTAGAATTATTGTGTAACCCTGGTAAATTGGTCCTGGATGGAAGAGTCTGATATCTTATTACAGATAATAATAATAAAATATCTTAGTACAGTCTCAGTTCTAGTACACTACATCAAGTATATACCTGCTCAATGTCAAGGTATTTATGAGGCAAAACATTTTAACTAGGATTCTAAAAAAAAAAAAAAAATCTAATGTGTAGGTGAGGAAAAAAAAAAAATCTCATGTGCAGGTGAGGAAAAATATGCTCTGTGAATAGAAGGCAAGGACACACAATGACACCATATGTTAACACCAAATGCTGATTTTATTGTGCTCAGCTTCTGGTTCCTCCATTTTCCCAGTACCCTATTTTTTAAAGCATAAATGATTAAAGATAATATCAATATAGTTATGTTCATAATAAAGGTCTTTAGACCACTTAAGATCTCAGATCTACAAATGAAAGAAAAAAATATAGACCAAGTACAAAATATTCTGCTTTTCTATCTGGAGCACCATGTAACCCATGAGAAAGTTAAGTAAAAGCACAGGTTTTATAAATCAAATATACAGTCCATCACTCTGGTTTAGTAGGTATATTAATGGTCTGGTACCTGAGAGGCAACCACTGATTGCAAATCAATCACAGCATTTATTGCCTAGGTCTGTAAGAAACAGAGAGAAAAGGATTAGTGGTGAGGTGCTGCAAGTGAGATCAAGAGTACCCATGGGTCAGAAATTTGAAGCTGGAAGTAACCATGAACATATAATCCCTGAGGATATGCAGCAATACTAAAGAGGCCACAGGACGGATAGGAGGCTTGTGCTGACACTGGGGTTAAATGTAAAATGAAAGTGTATGACTAGGTGATCCGAAAAGTCACTTTTAGTTCTAAAAATCTGTTACTTTATACCTTATAATCTTTGCAGAGGCAGTACCATGTTAACAGGAACCTTCAGAGCCAAGAAGGAAAATCCAGTAAGAAAAAGTGTAACTCTACTGAGTTGAAAAATTCAATTTCTGCCTTTTAAAAATAGTAGAGAGAAAAATGATGAATTTTCCCCATAGAAGACAGAGGAAAATGATTCTGCTGGGAGAATCTATCACTTGTAGCTACTTGTTGCCTAAAATTGAGCATAGGACAGTGATTTTTTGAAGTATATAAGTACAGGAGAAAAACTGTATTTTATATTTTGTAGAAAAAGCTAAGAATAGTCTTGTTCTCATAATGGAGTCTATGTGCCCTGTTGCCTCAATATTTTCCATTTGACTGGCTCCTTTGAAGCAAGATACAAAAAATGCAGTCTAAAACAGGAGGTCATATAATTGCTCCAAAAACAAATACCTTTTTAAAACTTTATATTAGCTATGAATTCTAACTAAAACTTTTTAATTCAGAAATTTAGATTTAAAGCTTACTAGGTTAAAAATATAGAAATGTCATTATCAGCAACAATCAAGTTCTATCTCAGCTAAGGCCATTTGATCGTCCCCAGTTTTTCAAAGGGCTTCTTAAACTGAGTATCAAAGTAAATAGCTCATCCCTTGGAAAATAAGTTCAGTTTGTTTAAGTATTAGGTTAATGCTCTGGTTGTTTTATCTAAGAAAATCCATCTTCTCAAGACAAAAGTATCCCTCTTTGTTAGGGGTTGGGGTCTATAAGCTGCTATTTTTCTCTTAATAAACTTTTTAAAAATACTGAAAATAAAATAGTTAACAAAATTAAGTTTTCTTTATTTTGAGGAAATTACACTTCAAAAAATTTATGGAACAAAAGATAAGACTTTTTCTACTTTAATGATTAATAAAACCTATCTAGTTCAATATGTATTCTCATAAATTCACAAAAAGAAAACATTCTTCTGAAAACAGTTTATACTGAACCTAGTGTATATGTAGTCAATTTTTATATTAACTTCTATTACACAGTATGATTTCCTTTATAACATGTATTTCTCATTTACAGAAGATACATAAATGACACAATGTGAAGAAAAATTTTATGATTACTGAAATTTGATAGTAAACACATATTATCATATAGACTACTATCTTCTTTTAACATATAGATATTCTAAAACATAAGTAACCAACAAGGAACTACTCTGAAAACTACATCAAACATGTAACTGGTGCTACCACATGTATGTCTCTCCTTCATTTTAAAAAATAGACATTCTGATACATTTCCAATCAGAAATGTGGCTTCCCATCACTGTCCAACTAGTTTTAGAATATATTAGGTTACTGGTGACAGATGTAAAAACTATTAATAAAGAATAGCTTCTTGGCTTTTAAAAAGAACATGGCATTTTGTTCATATTTACCTACCAAATACCTATGTCATTCCAGAAATTTCCACCCAGTTTTTTTCTAGCTCTTCTTATTTCAAATCCAGCTTCACCAAATGCAGTTTTCCATCTAACTAGTGTTAATACACCAGATGTTAAACATACCACTTGCTATTCTTGAATTTTTTAATATAATAACTATATTACAGTAGTCTCCATGCTCAAAAACACGTTTGAAACAGGAGAATTATAGTTAGTCAATGTAACACTGATATGTGTTATTTAATAAACATTAAAAATGTTTCTGCACACATCATAAATCTGGAGAAAAGAGAATAAATCAGCCAATTATTGAGCTATTCATTAATAGCTAGGTGGTTCTTTTAGTGATTGGTGATATTTTCAAATATTTGGTCTAAAATTTTTAAAGTTTCATCTAGATGTTTACCAAGAGTTTTGTTGTATTAGTAGACAATGATTAATTAGTTAGCTGAATTTCTAATAGTTCTTGCAATATATCTTATATTTGAAAGTTAACTTTTCATATTGAGACAAATATTTATACATAATTATAATGTGCAAGGCAGCTTTAGGCTAGGCATTAGACACTCATGAACTATTTTCCACCTCTTATTAAGTACAAAGAAAGAAATTTTATTATATAGCTTTGCTATCCTGGACTAGACAACCCTTTTAAATTCTATTTTAACCTTAAAAAATACTGCAAGGGAACAAAGTACAGAAGATTTATTCTTACAAAAGTTGCTTTCCAAATAGTTGAGTAGTATGCCAGAGGAAAAACACAGGAAACAAAGGCCAAATAAGGAACCTATATTATATGAAGAATCAGGAAAACCTAAACCAGTACATATATAAATGCTAGGAGCCTACACTATACAACAGGAGAGCTATAATGTTTAGCAGCAAGAGAACCTTCTGGTAAAAACATTCAGTAAGGTGGTAGGGGACTAGGTAAGAGCAAACTGAGGAAGATACATAACATTGCTGTGGAGAAATTCCATACATAATAAATATTATATGCTAAGTATACCTAATGTAACTCATTAGGATGAGACAGTTATAATTTTTAAATGATGGCCATAAATACTTTCACACAGCTTTTTCACATATATCATCATACTTAATCTTCAAAACAACCCTATGAGTTAAGTAGTTTCCAGTTAGGAAACAACAAAAGAGAAATATATAATACTTACATTATACCTTATATAAACTATTAAATAAGAAAAGTAAGTCTTCCTAGAAAGTTTTAAAATCCACAAAAGCAGAAAATATATGGATCAGGCATCAGTGTCTCAACAACACTGATGCAAAAAGTGACTGTGAGTTTATATTTGCTTCAGAGAAAAAATATACAATTATCTTTCCCCTCCAACCCACCCCATCTTGTTTTCCCTTAGTCATGCTCTTCTATTTCCCTGGCATATCCTTTGTCCTTTTTTTCCTCCTCTCCTTATACTCCCTATCTTCACTTCAATTCCATTTTCCTCCTTAAAAGCTTCCCCAAGGAATCTAATCTACTTTAATTTCTTTCTTCTCTGCATACCGCATATAAGAAAATCCTATATCTATGAATCAACGGACAAAGGATTAATCTCCAAAATATATAAACAGCTCATGCAGCTCAATATTAAAGAAACAAACAACCCAATCCAAAAATGGGCAGAAGACCTAAATAGACATTTCTCCAAAGAAGATATACAGATTGCCAACAAACACATGAAAGAATGCTCAACATCATTAATCATTAGAGAAATGCAAATCAAAACTACAATGAGATATCACCTCACACCAGTCAGAATGGCCATCATCAAAAAATCTAGAAACAATAAATGCTGGAGAGGGTGTGGAGAAAAGGGAACCCTCTTGCACTGTTGGTGGGAATGTAAATTGATACAGCCACTATGGAGAACAGTATGGAGGTTCCTTAAAAAACTAAAAATAGAATTACTATATGACCCAAGAATCCCACTACTGGGCATATACCCAGAGAAAACCATAATTCAAAAAGACACACGCACCCCAATGTTCATTGCAGCACTATTTACAATAGCCAGGTCATGGAAGCAACCTAAATGCCCATCGAAAGACGAATGGATAAAGAAGATGTGGTACATATATACAATGGAATATTACTCAGCCATAAAAAGAAACGAAATTGAGTTATTTGTAGTGAGGTGGATGGACCTAGAGTCTGTCATACAGAGTGAAGTAAGTCAAAAAGAGAAAAACAAATATCGTATATTAACACATGTATGTGGAACCTAGAAAAATGGTACAGATGAACCAGTTTGCAGGACAGAAGTTGAGACACAGATGTAGAGAATAAATGTATGGACACCAAGGGGGGAAAACCATGGGGGTTGGGGATGGTGGTGTGCTGAACTGGGCGATTGGGATTGACATGTATACACTGATGTGTATAAAACTGATGACTAGGGCTTCCCTGGTGGTGCAGTGGTTGAGA
>NW_020174269.1:2850293-2964254 GCF_003031525.2 Neophocaena asiaeorientalis asiaeorientalis
AAAAAAAAAAAAAAAAAGAAATAAAACTGATGACTAATAAGAACCTGCTGTATACATAGTAATAATAATAAAAAGAAAATCTTATATCTAGATATTATTCTAAAATTTCATTTGCAAATCAGTTGTTTGAAACTTGGAATGGAGTTTTATGTAAGAAAACTTGCTATAAAATTTCTGGGTGTCTCATAAAAGCCTTTTAATTTCATAGCAGAAATACTATTTGAGGTGAAAAGTAATAGAAAATTGTTTCATAACATTATAATAGCTATAACAAGTGTTAGCGTTTGTTCAATTAGCAGAACATGAGGAAACATAGCCAGAGTTCTGTATTGACCTGAATGGAGCTTTTGGATGCTTTTTGGAAGGACCTTCAAAGTCTAATAGCAGTGTGCAAAAAAGAGTTAACATCGCAGGCTTGAGGTTGCTATCCTTAGAAAGATCTGTGTGCAAGGCTGGTCTTTGGATGTCTTCTGGGACCTCTGATTTGGGGAGGATTCTCACCATTCACAAAATGATAGCTCACTATGCCTAAACTGTTTGCACAAACAACATGGTCTATAGTTAACATTTGTTTTCCTTCTAGGAGAGTGTACCTACATGATCAGCTCCCAGTAAAAACCTTCGGCACTGAGTCTCACATAAGCTTCCCTGGTGGAGGTTTCACATTTTTTTCTTCCAGTTTTATTGAGACACAATTGATAGAGAGCACTGTATAAGTTTAAGGAGTACAGCATAATGAACTGACTTACATACATCATGAAATGATTATCACAATAAGTTTAGTGAACATCCATCATGTCATATAGAAACAAAATTGAAGAAATAGAAAAAAATATTTTCCTGTGATGAAAACTTTTAGGATTTACTCTCTTAACAACTTTCATTTATAACATACAGCAATGTTAATTATATTTATCATGTTGTACATTACATCCCTAGTACTTCTTTATCTTATAACTGGAAGTTTGAACCCTCTGACCACCTACATCCAATTCCCCCTCTCCCTACCCCCTACCTCTGGTAACCATAAATCTGATCTCTTTTTCTATGAGTTTGTTTGCTTGTTTGTTTTTGAAGTAATTGACCTATAACACTATGTTAGTTCCTGTTACACAACACAGTGATTTGATATTTCTATACATTTCAAAATGATCACAAGTCTAGTTACAATAGTCACCATTCAAAGATATTACACAGTTATTGACTATATTCCCCACACTGCATATTCCATACCTGTGACTCATTTGTTTTGTAACTGGAAGCTTGTATCTCTTCACCTCTCTCACCTCTTTCTTTCCTCCCCCACTCCCCTCCCCTCCAGCAACCGCCTGTTTGTTCTCTGTATCTATAACTCTGTTTCTGTTTTGTTATGTTTGTTCATTTGTTTTGGTTTTTAGATTCCACATACAAGTGAAATCATGCAGTATTTGTCTTTCTCTGTCTTACTTATTTCACTTAGCATGATACCCTCTAGGCCCAATAATGCTGCAAATGGCAAGATTTAATTCTTTTCTATGGCTGATTAACAGTCCATGGGTATACATATACCACATCTTCTTTATCCATTCATCTGTTGATGGACACTTAGGTTGCTTCCATATCTTGGCTATTGTAAATAATGCTGCAATGAACATAGGGGTGCATGTTTTGGAATTAGTGTTTTTGTTTTCTTCAGATAAGTAAAATTGCTGGATCATATGGTAGTTCTGTTCTTAACATTTGTTATCACAAGTAGTTGCTGGAGGAATTTAGTGCATCTCGCATAACTCTACCGGGAGGGGACTCCTGGAAGTTTGCATCTGTTTTCCTCCAGCCCATCCTGCCTGCCCTTGAACCTTCATCCT
Source organism: Neophocaena asiaeorientalis asiaeorientalis (assembly GCF_003031525.2). Taxonomy (NCBI): domain Eukaryota; kingdom Metazoa; phylum Chordata; class Mammalia; order Artiodactyla; family Phocoenidae; genus Neophocaena; species Neophocaena asiaeorientalis. The sequence goes on from NW_020174269.1 coordinate 2,852,138, forward strand.
TTCCCTCCAGCCTTCCCCTGCCCAACCTTTTTTTTTTGCTTTTTAAGCTTTTCCTATAATAAATCACAGCAGTGAGCATGCCTATATGCAGGGCTCAGTGAATCCTTCTAGCAAATCACTGAATTTTCAAGTGGTCTTAGTATACTAACCCAACATAGGCTGTTATGTTTTCGTCTCATTTCCATTAAATGTATGAATATTTCATCCTTAGTACAAATAAACTAGTAACAGTATTCTGAGTCTTGTCATTTCTGATTAGGGTTGTCTGAGGTTCTCTATATAAACAAATGAGCAAAAGAGGAAGATTAATAATAACTATACCATATTAGAAAAGGAGAAAAGTTAAATAAGATGTCAATATATACATATGAGGGGAAAAATACTGCTTGAAACAGAATAAACTGAGATGTGACTTGGGAAAGGGGTCCAGAGTAAAGGGAGGAAAGGAAGGAAACCTGGAACATAACATTTCTATGAAGAAGGAAGAAGGTGGTAGATGGAGACATTGAGTCCGGTCATTCTGCCCTTGCCACCATATTGGTGCAGAACATCTGGGTTGCTAAACCCAGTGAAGAGCAATAATTGACGAAGTACAAGTGGATGAGTACTTAGTAACTACTTGTTGATCAAGCTCAACTTTCTCGTAAAACAGTTACAGAGTCACCAAGTTTTCAAGAAATTATGAATAAATGAGATATTCTTTTCAGAAAAAAGTTTTTAAAAAATACTCACTGACAAGATGCCTGGGAACTTTACAACAACTTATTAGGAACAAAAAAGAAATGAAGGATACATATCAAAAAATCAGAACTTTAAAAATATCAAATAGTAGCAAATAAACTCTTACATTGGCAACTAATAAAGTAAAAAAAGATCTTTAAAGGTAAAAAGACATATTTTGAGATAAGAAAATTCTGACCACAAAACAAAACAGGGAATTAGAGCATGAGAGATTCAAATTAGAAGTTAGATAAATCAAAAAACAATTCAAGCCCTTACTTACCATGAGTCTTTAAACCAATCATAAAAAGTTCTTTAAATAAACCAAAAACAGGAAGTAAGATTATAGCTGGTCCACTTAATCTTAGTAAAAATAAATGCACTCATGGGTGAAAAGTATATCGGGAAAGGTAATAATAAAATCACAATTTGTATAGAGTTTTACATTTTTCAGAGATCATTTATACATAATATCTCAGTTGAGTCTTACAGCAACTCTATAAGAGGAACAAAGGTCTTAAAATCCTCTTTTAAAAGTGAAAAAAGATGTCCAGCTAGATGAGTGATTGATTCTAGATGAGTTAACTAATAAAAGAAGAGATGACACCAGGGCCCATATTTTTCTAATTCTTAAAAACGGGATTTCCTTTCCCCACCAATGTATTTCAAAACGTGTCTCTCAGAAGTTGACTTAGAGATATGTTTGCGGTGAGGAGGAAAAGTTTGAAAAGAACTATCAGGCTCTAGCCAGAAATTTTTGAAGAATTTATCAGAAAGCAAATCAAAGTCGGAACTGTGGACCTTTCAAATAAAATGTGTAACCCAGTAAGTATCATAAACAACAGAGATGAACAATGTGATTATATATTGAGGGACCTACTCATACATTTTCCACATAAGATGTAGAAAGCTGGAAACAGTATCATTTCCATCCTTACAACAAAAAAGGCAGTTAATTTACAAAACTGCAAATTTCCTTGAACCCATCAGAGAGCTCATCTAAAATACAGACAGATACCTCCAAGGAGAAACCTAATGTGGACACCTGATAATCTGAAGCAGAGGCCAGATGGAATGCAAGCTGGTAAGAACCAGCTAAAATTTCCAACAAATTCCTAAAGGCTCAGTGTGAACTAGCATGAGACTGCAGAATCCCTGAGAGCCAGAAACGTCAGGGGAATGCTCATCTAGTAGTCACAGACACTTCTCCACATAACCTCACAAGATGCTCAGAAGAAAAACTGGGAGAAAGCAAGAGACTGGAGAGACTGCCTCCTGTAGCAGGCCTGGAGGAGAGGAAAAGCAGCTACTGCAGGGCAGGGGAAGCACAAAGCTCCATCTAGTCCCCTCTCCCCCAAGAAACAACAAAAACCTATAGACCTCAGGGCACAGGCGAAGACCTGTAAAGAACAGGGAAAAAAAACTCTCCATCCCTGGAGAAGGAAGGGGAGAAAAAAGTCCTGAACCAAGACTGTTAGTGATCCCCTACCACTGGGATAGGACAGGATTATTCAGAATGTGACACTCTTGAGACTCAGGGAAACAACCCCTGCCTAACACTGAGGCTGAATCAGAACAGAGAATGCCATTTCCTGCCCAATACTACAAGGTTGGTAAGCGTCAAGCAACAAGCCAACCAGTCAACTTCTAGGGGAGGTGCCAGATAGAAAAAAGAAACCGTCTTCAAGGCTCGGAAACAAATAGAGGACTTGGAACTAAAGGCAGACTAGATACTGAGTAAAACCCTTGAGCAAACTGGCCTCCATCCTGAACACTAAGTAATGCTAGAGAAATTTGAAGTCTGTGGCATGTTGATACCAAAGCAACAACAAAATCCAAACCCAGCTCAATCCCTGACTAGATTAATTTAACTGCTCTGCCCACACATTAAAGGACTAGAAGAGATCTGTCACTCTCCAGGCATAAATTTTACCTTAGCCTCTATTGTCCTACACAAGATGTTTAGCTTTCAACCAAAAAAATACAAGACACACAAAAAAAGAATGAAAAAAAGACACACTGTCAACCAACAAAGAAATAAAAATACATATTGATATGATGATGTTATTGGAATTATCAGAAATTTTTAAATATCTAGGATTAATATGCTAGCAGCTCTAGTGGAAAAGATGGGCCACAAGCATGAACAAATGGGAGATTTCAGTAGAAAGATGGAAATTATGTAGGACAATCAAATTAAAAGGCTAGAAATAAAAAACCTAGTAACAAGGATGAGGACTGCCTTTGAAAAACTCATCAGTAAACTCAACCCAGTGAAGAAAGCATCAGTAAACCTGAAAATAAGTCAATAAAAAGTACTCAAACTGAAACACAACAAAAAAAGAGAACAGGGGCGTTGCCTGCCAGTCCAGTGGTTAAGACCCCACGCTTCCACTGCAGGGGGCACGGGTTCGATCCCTGGTCAGGAAACTAAGATCCTGCATGTCACGCATGGTCAAAAATAAAAATAAAGAGGACAGATCATTTAAAAGCTATGGGACAATATCAAAAAGTCTAACATATCTGCAAGGAAAAGAGAAAAAAAAGAGGACAGAAAAAATATTTGAAAATACAATAGCTGAGAATTTTTCAAAATCGATAAAAGACAACAAAACACAGATCCAACCTGCCCGGAAAATATCAAGCAGGATAAAAATCCTACCTAGACACATCATAATCAAATCCCAAGATAAAGAGAAAATCTTGAAATCATCCAGAAATAAAAAGACATATTACATACAGAGGAACAATGACAGGAATTACTACAAACTTCTCAGCATAATTTACCATACAGAAGACAATGGAGTGATAATTTTGACAGAGGTATCAAACATCATGGAGCAAAGACAAGCCATGACTACTTCACCCTGTCCAAATTCCTCAACCAAGGAACTCTTAAGTATAATAAATGATTGCTTTACACCATTACTTTTTTTTTTTTTTTGGTACGCAGGCCTCTCACTGTTGTGGCCTCTCCCATTGCGGAGCACAGGCTCCGGACTTGCAGGCTCAGCGGCCATGGCTCACGGGCCCAGCCGCTCCGTGGCATGTGGGATCCTCCCGGACCGGGGCACAAACCCGCATCCCCTGCATCAGCAGGCAGACTCTCAACCACTGCGCCACCAGGGAAGCCCTACACCATTACTTTTGAGGGGTAATTTAGTTAACAGTGGTCTATACATCCCTACTTCTACTTTTGTTTCCTCTATATTGATACCTGAGTGGACTTTTAGAAACACAATCAGATGTTTTTCCCTCTGTAAAGTAAAAATTCCCATCAGCTTCAATTTGCCCTCAGAGAAAATCAAAACTTCTTAACTGGGTCTTCAAAATCCTCTCTGACCTGGTCCCTGCCTACTGATCCAGTCTCATCTCTCAGCATTCCCCCTCATACCATTTGTTCTAGCCATATCAAGCTACAAGAAATCTCTTAAATATACATACTTAGTCTTACATCTGTATTGGCTTATAATTCTTCAAAATCAGAGAGGCTTCCCTCTGAGCCAAACCCTACTATGATTCTTAATAACTAAAATTGTAACTCCTGTCCCACCAAAACTACGAAGAAATCTGACTCTGCCTTTATTCTCCAGACATATGTGATGCCAAGCAATAACCTGATATTACCAGCACTGCTCTTATTCTTCTGAGGACAGTAACAGTCTTAAAAAGTCCAGAACCCCACAGCAGGGTTGGCATTTGGGAATGTATAACAAAGAGAGTACTTAATGCCTGATACCTGAAGTTTAGCCTCTGCCAGTGGGACCATTCTCAGAGGGAGGGAAAAATGAAGAATGCCCCATCTCTTTTTTCCCAGGCCCGAAATTGTAGGCTAATGATGTTAGCCAATCACAAGTCCCTTACATCACTAGTTAAAGGTTCAATGGTGAATCTCATCACATCATTTTTACTTTCTTCAGGACTGAAAGGGGCAAGTTCCTATTTTTTCCTCTATTCTTCAATGGAAAAACTCTTTAACAAGAACAAGCACACTCTCTAAACCAAAGGGCCTTTGCGTAGGGATTTTGAAAATATTACGTGTTTTGTTGTCTAACTTCTGGAAGAAGGTAGAGATCCTCACAGCTGTGTGCTTAGAAACAACAGGCAGTCGTCACAGTCTGTTGATACTATGGGGAAAGAGAGGAAGAGAAGGCGGGAGGGGAGGAGAGGAGAGGGAGGCAGAGGGAGAGAGAGAAAGGGATAGGGAGGGAGGGAGGGAGGAGACAGAATGGGGAAGTCAAGTCTGAGAATGTCTGCCTCAGGAGAGGATTTTTACCAAGGACAAAAGCCTTTGTACATGCTGCTCCCTCTGTCTGGAACAATCTTCTTTCAATTAGGTTTTCACTCAACTCATTCCAAAACTCTCTGTCAAAATTCAGCTACAGGCTTCCCTGGTGGCGCAGTGGTTGAGTCCACCTGCCGATGCAGGGAACACGGGTTTGTGACCCAGTCCGGGGGGATCCCACGTGCCGCAGAGCAGCTGGGCCTATGAGCCATGGCCGCTGAGCCTGTGGGTCCAGAGCCTGTGCTCCGCAACGGGAGAGGCCACAACAGTGAGAGGCCCGCGTACCGCAAAAAAAAAAAAGAAAAAAAGTTCAGCTAGACATCTCTGCTTTTCAACAGTCATCAAATACATGATGGGCCCACTCTACTCTGGCATTATAATAGGTAGTGGGGATACAGAGGGGGTTACGGCCTCAATTTTTCTGCACTCATGAAGAAGCCTAACAAATTCCAATCTCCTCCTCCACCTGGAAGCCTTCTCTCACTTGCGAAGGCTAAGTTTAAAGCCCACGGCCTGAATGTTTCCATAGTATTCTGGGTTTATTTTTCTGTCACAGATCATTTTATTATAATCATCTGTTGACCTGTCTCTTCTATTAGACAGAAGCTCTGTAAGGGTTGGGACTCTGTTTTATTGCTATCCCTTTAAGACCTAGACTTTTGTCTGGCAAGGTCAATAAATATATTTTTAATTAAAGAAGGAACAAAATAAAAAAAGAATGGTTTGAGATGGTCTAACTGCCTTTTTAAAAATAAAAGAAGATGTAGATTAGATACTAGAAATAAATCACACATAGCAATAATTTTAGATATTTCTATCTGTGAATCACAAATAATGCATATCATACACTATAAAGCTCTACAAAGTTAAAGATCCTGCACATATCTTAATTAAACAATAAAATTCACACCAACATTTCATAATACTTCTGGCATTGTTATAAATAATTCAGAATCATAGGAAAAGGCTGTAAGGATCAGCTGAGTACATGAGAGAAAGAGGAAAAAGGAGGGAGAAAACAAATAATTTGGTAATCAAAAATTTTTAAAGGAAAAACTAAATTCCTTACAAATTATTTTGCCTATTTTTCTTACTATAGCAACAAAACAGTACAGTAGAATAGATATTAAAGTAGCACAGAAAGGCAATTCTTTCCTTTAGGAATGCTTTCCTTATAACTCTTCATATCTGGTTCCCTTTGACTGAATATGCTATAAATATTAAAGAATAAAAATATCACTATTTAGGGTATACATTTTTTAAATACAAAAGCAAAGGCATTACCCTATGGCCCAATCTATCTATACAACTGACCACATGTAAATGAAACACTTATGTCAGTGTTTTAAACCATCTCTGGATAGCAGTGAAAAATAGTAAGCTAAATTAAAGTAGTCTTTAAGGATATATTAGTCGTTTATTTCATTAACAGATAAATCCTGAACTTGGAAAAATCAACCATTATATATTTCTATATACATTGAGGCCTTTGTTGGTAATTTCCATAGACCCAATTTAATAAAGTGATCCTATATATAACATATATTCATTTTTTCAAATGCTATCTGCATTTATAATGTGAGCTAATGCTGTAACAGAAATCAATCTGGCAGGATTAGAAACAGAGCAGGGAGGCAGGTGTGGCCAGAAAAGAGCAACAGAAGGAATCCTTCTGGTTGTGTACCTTGACTGTGGTGGTGGATACATGACCTACAAATGATAAATGTCACACAAAACTAGAAACACACACATACAAATGAGTACAAGTAAAAGTGGGGAAATCTGAAGTAGATTGGTGGATTCTGTCAAGACATTGGAACCAAGAGGCTAGAGGACAGCACCCAGAACACAGAGAAATACTCCCAGTGAGGGACTAGGCCCTCATCAAGGTACTGGTTACAGGTGTTCTGCTGGATATCAAACCTAGTTATTGTACTAGTGTTTTGCAAGATGTTACCCTCAGGGGAAACTAAATAAAGGGTACATGGGATCTCTCTGTATTATTTCTTACAACTGCATGTGAATCTATAATTATCTGAAAATAAAGAGTTTAATTTAAAAAACTCAATCTGGCACAATAATTTCACACTTCACATCCCAACATGAGATATACTCACTCCCTTCCCCATAATCCCCAGAGTCTCTTCATAATTACAGCATTAGTTCAAAGTCCACTATCTAATCATCTAAGTCAGGTCAAGGTGCAAATGATGTTCTTGGGTACTGCATTTTGAATACAATTCTTCTCAATACAAAGACCTGTGAACTGAAGAGACAAGTTATCTACCTCCCACACATCCAAAATACATAGTTTTCCAGGATACAATAATCACAACAGCTACTTCCATCCAAAAAGGTGCAGGTGGGGGTAGGGTCTAGGGGGCATGTAAATGTCACAGGTCTATAATAATTCTAATATCCAGCAGGGCACATGTAACCAGTACCTTGATCAGGCCCCAGTCCTACTGAGTGGGAGTATTTCTTTGTGTTCTGGGTTCTGCCCTCTTGGTTCCACCATCTGAATCACGTTTCCTTTTCCATAAAAAAGAAGCCCGTGTTTGTAACTGAAAACTTTTCTCAGCTTTCTTCCTGCCTACAGAGATCCAAAAGTCTCTTCATTTTGTGTTGTTTCATTCCAAGTCCAGGCTGATATAATTGTTTTTAAAATTTTATAGGTTTCTTTTGTATCAATTTATGAATCCACTCATTCAGGCAAAAGCCATGCCCACAGATCTCTTTAAAATAAGTCCTTCTCAGCCTTGGGCAATCTGTGAGGCTGCTGTGGACAAAGCCCTTCGATTCTTAGAAGCTCGTTTGTTTAACACAGAGGAACTAGAAGGCACATCCTTAAGATAGTTGGAGAGCTTTTTGTGTGTCTGAAAGAGTCCATGAGGACCACCTCAAATCTTTCTGAGATCTTAAAAAAGATTTTATAGCTGCACCTTAGTTTCATTTTTGCCTTGAGACCACATTTTCCTAACTTTTTTCTGGATTTGATATTTGTTCTGAGGCCCTTTCTTACTTTGAGAATCCTTTGCAGGCTGGAAAAACTGTCCTGGACCCCTTATATTTCCTCCAAATTCTGCATGAAAACAAGAATTCCTTTTTCAGCTCATCTCTCTCCATCCATATCTCATGAGATATACCTAAAAGAAATGGCTGACAACACTTTAGACATTCTGCCTGGAAATCTCCATTGCCAGATCTATCAGTTAAGTGTATTTTCTCGTTTCCATGCTACCCTGAGTGACAGTTTTGCTAAACTTTCTGCCACTAGATAATAAAGGTCTTCTTATTTCCAGCTTCAAATAATATTGTCATCACTTTCTTTCAAGTCCTCACCAGCCATCACCATGAATCCCTTCCAGGTTTCATGAATAGTCTTCTCCACCCACCGGCTGGTCCCATGTACTTTTAGCTTACGTTACAGCAGCACCGCACTTCCAGATAGCGAATTATGTTCTGATTATCTATCGCTGTATAACAAACCAGATTTAGTAGCCAAAAAAATAATAACCCTTTTATTTTGCTCATGCATTCTGTAGTTCAGGACTTTGGACAGTGAATAGCAGAAATGGCTGTCTCTTCTGACTCCATGATATCTGGACCTCAGTTGTGAAGATCCAAACAGCTAAAATTAAACTCTATTAGCTAAATGTCTATCAGAAATAAACACGGTACATTAGCTTGCATAATCTTGCTTATATTTTTTTTAAGCAGGATAAGCTCAATTTGGCCACAAGGCTACCATGAGTTCAATTCCAGGTAAAATGGCAACAAAGGCCTTAAAAATTAAATGTTTTGATTATAATACAAAACAAAATAAAGCTTAACTGCTTTAAAATTTAAATATTTCATACAGATAGGCACTGATGATCAGATCTTTTTAATGACATCATTGACCATGTAAAGTGTTATAAGACACACTGTATTTTCCATTGAAAATTAAAATATTACCTGAGAAATCTAATAGCAACTACTCGAAGTTTTCAATATGATAAAAATTTACTTTTAATATTCTGGACCAGTTTAATTAAACAGCATTTTTTCTTCCACTTAAAATGAAGTAAAGAGATATCAAGAACTCATGAGATAATAAATTATTTTTAATAAATCTGATTGTTTACGTATATATTTAAATTGAAGAGTTATTTTTTTTCATTAGGTCACTAGTCTAATATATAAATTAATCTCTGACTTTCAGAACTTTCCTAAATATGAAGGTCTTGCTTCTGATTCTTACTCTCTTTCTCTCTGGTTCATTATATAGAACTAAACTTAAAAATTTTTATTTTATTAAGTAGAAGTTATATTCTTATTCTTTATTTTATAAGCTGATCCTCAGGATGATTCATTAACAAAAAAAACCCTCCTCCTTTTTAAATAAAAATTACAGAAATAAAAACCTTAAACTGAATTACTGTTTACCCTCCTGAATTTGTTTTAACTCTGATTAAATTCATTGACTCTCCCCAACAGAAAGACGTTTCTTATGTTCTTATTCTTGACAGCATCACTGTAGTAAAATAAGTATCTACCTACTATTTACTAAAGGAAAAAACAAGCACAATTTTTTCTCTACAAATATTTAATGACAAGATCTATTATTCACTCTTTAGATTTCTAATTAACTTCCATTATTAGTAAAAATAAATAAGGTTTTACAGAAATCACAGGTGAAGTGAAAAAAAAAAACCCTAAATTTCTTTTTTTAATCTAAATTAATCAATCCTAGTTCCCTAAGCACCTCCCTTTATTGCTAGTGTAGTCTTCTGATATGAGTAAGGAAAGCATTGGGTGCTGTTTGTTCCTGACAGGTACTAACAGCCCATGAGATCTACGCACACAATTACAGAAAACTATATATAATTATCACTTCTTAAAATTCCTAAAATAAGGGGAAAAAAATCCTGGCTCTTTTTTATTTCAAAGAAAATTACTGAGATAATTTTTTTCTGTTTCAATCTTACTATTACTTTAACTCCATGAAAAATTTTTTTAAAAGAAGAAGGGAAAGTATTTTAATCAAATAGTCTAAGTGAGAAGCAAATCAGGTAGAGCACTTACAGGCAATCTCATATTTTATTTTATCTTTTTACAGAGTTGATGTACCATATTATATAAGTTACAGGTGTATGACTTGGCCATAAAAAAGAAAGAAATTTTGCCATCTGCGACAACGTGGATGGACTTGGAGGGTATTATGTTAAGTGAAATAAGTCAGACAGAGAAAGACAAATACTGCACGATATCACATATGTGGAATCTAAAAAATAAGGCAATCTCGTATTTTAAATCCATAAAGTGAACAATTTACTAACACTGGAGTAGTTAGGAAGGTCCTCGCTAATGAGGCAGAATTTGACTTGTATACTGAATGACAGGAGAGCTTGCAAAGGCAGAAGCAAGGGTAAGACGAAGGCCTACCTTTTCCCACTGATGGAAACTGTTAAAGTTGATTACTATTTAATAGAATTTAAATTTGGAAAAGGAGACTGAGAGTTTATTCAGATAGTATCTGTAAAACTGATCTGAGCAAGTAGGTCCCTGAGCAAGGGCACCAATCATTTTTGTTCTAGAAATGAACATCTCTCAGATAAGACAGAGGAACTCCGTAGATGCTCCAACTGGATGCACAACTTTGACATAAGAAAATATAGGAGCCGGCTAAAGGTAACTGAAGGGAGCTAGTAATAAAAGGCAGAAAGCTTCCCTCACAGTAACACCTGATGTTAAACCTCATTAGCGCTGAAGAAACTAAGCCTAAACATTCATTAAGAACACAAAAGCTTAGTTACTCTCAAAGGTAGAATTAGCCTGAAAGTCCCAGCAAGTGGACAGGTGATGGAAAACTAAGCATTAAAAGGTAGTGGAAGAGCCAGGAGGAGAACCTTTGAGTGTCAGCTAGGAAAGTGCCCTCCTTATTTATTTTGCCCTCTCAGAGATACCACCTGGAAAGTGAGTGGCTTCCAAGGATACCACGAGTTCTAAAGAACTGGGCAGTGGTGCCAGCTCAATCCTTTCTTGGTTTGAACTTGAAGAAGCGTGAGCTCTCATCCAGTCAAGAGAGGAGAATAATTCCCAAATAAGAAACTTAAAACACCCCTACCCACTTCACTCTCCCAACAACCCCTTGGAAAAAAATAAAATAAAATAAAATAATAAAATAAATAATCAGGAATGTGGACATGGAGGTAAAACCAGGGAAGTTCCATTTATATTTCAAACAAAAACTTGTGGAGATTCCTAAGTCTCTGCAAACTCCCAGTGTTTGTTTAGTTACTTCCTGTATGTCTCTGTAGCGAATGAAATGAAAACTCTAGACATAAAGAAAGGACTAGGCACTGTGGGAGAAAAAAAAACTGACAAAGGAAAATGGGAAGAAAAAGTCAAAGGTAGTCATGGTTTGGAAAAGATAGAAGGGTATGCAGGTAGGTGGCCTGTGACGGAACAGGTCTCTAGATTTAACTTACAGAAAGCTCCCAATGTTCTTTCACGAGGATACTCCAGGTTAGAGCAAAAATGAAGTTAGTCTGGTTATGTGGTTACGTGTTGATGAAAGTGCATATAGAAATTATGCTCATAATTTCTAATACACATTAAATTAAGATATACTATTGTAAGCAATACAAAAGTCACTTTGTGATAGCTAAAAACATTCCATTTCCTTTCTGTATTTGGGCTTTTGTCCATACCATAATAAAAAATTATAACTTCAGCTCTGAAATATTTTTCTCCATTTTCTCTTTTCATATCTCTCTAAAGGCTAACAAAGAAAGGATGATGATCAGGAAGAGGGATAAGATAAGGTGATAAACAGGATAAGGTAATTATCAAAGGAAAGCAAGAAGAAATATTGACTGGATCACATATAATGTTCCCATGGAAGTGGGGGCACGTAGTTTAGAAACAGCATGCCTGAAGAATGTACATTCTTTCATCAAATATTGAGTACCAATTAAGTACAAGGCATTAGACTACCAAGTTGAACATGATGGATTTTTATAGTCTTCACGTATGCTCACCTCCTTTAGGTATGTGAATTTTTACACCGCTCTTTATTTAACAGGCAAGTCAATACATGCTTGCTAAAACAAAGTTTCAACAAAGAAGGAAGGCGAATATATTGAGATTTCCCTACCTATTAATCTGTTTCAAAAACTTCCGGAAGGAGCCATGGATCATTTAAGTCCACTTAGCTTTCCTCCAAATTTGAATCTACTCTCCCCCCAATCCAATTCATGACTGCTTTCTAAAATGAAATTGTGGCCTATAAAAATCATTCAGGCATTGACATAGCTGGAGTCTCAAAGTCTTGCTTCAAAAACCATAAATAGCTTTTGAATATCTTAGGAACTCAAGATAGTACCTTATCACCAAACACATTTTATTAGTTGCCCTAGGATACAGAGTTCACATTGGACACATCCAGATATAGTAAACAGATTTGGTAAATTTACTGGGATATGGAACACACCACTCATGCCATCTAAGCCAGACTAGCTAGTGTGGTAAGTATTTACCTCTCATTGTATCATATTTTTCCCCATCTTAATGCTAGTCCCTTCCTTTCTATCACTCCTAAATGTATTTCTTTCCAAATTTCTATCCCCAGGCCTCTGTTCTTATTTTGCCCCTATTCCCTCATTAATTTAACTCACTTTTATAGCTGAACTGTCTTTCTTCCTTCCAAATTCCAGATTTCTGCTAAAAGTATCACAAGTCTCAGTTCATTAGTCATGTTAACTACAAATTATTTTAAAAATTTCTCTCTTCCTCAGTGCTTACAACTAGACAATCTCATCTTTTTAATTCTTCATTTTCATTCTTAATTTTCCATTTCATTTGCCACCATGCTAATTCAAGGGCTTCTCAGCTCACATAAGACTATTAGGATAGCCTCCTCACAGTCTCTTATCTTTAGCCGTTTTCCCTTCTTCAGCTCCTCTTACACAATGCCCTCAGATTAACTGTCCTAAAACAGAATTTACTATTTTTTGAATATGCTTGAAAAACTGACTCTCGAGTGCAGACAGAACAAAGCTTTCATCCAGTATAGTTGGAAAAGTACTCCATGAAAATTTTTGGAAAGCCTGAGTTTTCCAGGTTAAACCTCACTCAGTTTTTAAACAATGGCATGTCATATCCTTTGTGTCTCTGAGTACCGAGTTCCTTATCTAGTAGAATAACTAGGTCAGCCCAAATAAGCAGTTTTCAAACTTTTTTAAAGTTTTTGGATTGTTTTGGATTCTGACACTGTGAATATATAAAAGAGATTTTAAAAAAAAGAAGAAGGTTGCTTATTCAAGCGTTTTACCAAGAGCCCTTGGGAGAGAGTTCTTGAACCCTGCAGGGGTAGAAGGGAGACAGATGCAGAAATAGCTGTTGTAATGCTGTTGGAACATGATGAAGATGTGAACTAAGGTACCTGCACTGTGATCAGAGAGGAGAAGACATGTGTAAGAAATGCTTAGGCAATGGAATTGACTGGTTTTGATGACCACTTGGCGATAACAAGGGAGCTTAAAAGAGGATTCATTTATGGTATAGGTAACTAGTTCAATCAAGTTTCCATTTAGTAAGAAAGAGAAAATAGAAGGAACTGGGAAAAAGTAAAAACTGAGCTGCTCTGGTTAAAAACAGAAAGAGGCCAAGGGCCTTCTGGTAGGATTCTCTCCCTCTCACTCCTAGGCACCATATGGGCCTTCCACTGCACCTCAAGATTCCAGGGAACTCAGCATGAAACCACTGAAAAGGATGATTTCACAGTTTCCTTACAGCTTTAAAATGCTACCATCTGTTAGCTAAGCATTGATCCCGTGTTTGATTTTTCTACTCTGGACAAACAGCTCTTCTTACCATTCCTTAAACATAGTCTACATTGTTCCAACATCAGCCAGTTTTGAAACATCTCCAAAATAAATTCATGAATTTCATATCTCTAATAGAAAGTTAGAAATGCATGTTATTTTTGAAAGTATATCTCTGTTGTTTATGTTATGATGCTATTGACAACATAATCACAGGCAGTGCAACATCTGTATCAAAAATAGTAAATTAAGGCCTTTCCATCTTTATCTTTCCACATTCACCAGAAATTAGACTTTAATAAAAATGAATACATCAGTGGGAGGAAAGGGGCTTAAGATGAAGTTCCATGAAAATACATACTTTGAAATATAAATAAGGTCAGACCTGTTTTGTTTCTTTATCTCTTTTCCATATTAGCTTCTTCATTTATTTCTTTATGAATTTCATAATGTCTATATAATGCAGTAAATTATTGTAAGAGATATTTAAGTAAAGGAGAATTCTTTCACAATGCTTTATAGTTTCCTTGATTGTCTCCCTTTATTCATGTTTCGCGTCGAATGACTGAAATAACATATTCCCTACCAAGAAATCTCAGAATCAAAAGAAATGGGGAAAATAGCTAATAGTTATTAGCAGTGCTTAGATGCCACCCAGAAGCCATCCTAGGCTGACGGACAAGTTGATAAGACACACGTCTCACAGGTAAAGTGGCGAATGTACTTCTTCAAATCAACACAGCTTGCACAAAAACAAAACAAAATAAACAACTTACCTTACACTATAAGGAATATAAGGTGGTTTACACTGTTTATATACAGCAAAAGAAATTAAATTGGATCCTACAGGAAATGAAAACAAGGGTAGAAATAATATGGCAGATAAGAAGAAGGCAAAAAATGAATCTCATTACAGTGGTCCCTAGGTATCCACAGGGGAGTGGTTCCAGGATCCCCGCAGATAGCAAAATCCGCAGATGCTCAAGTCCCTCACATAAAATACCATAGTGCAGTTAGCTCTCTATAACCGCAGATGTGGACCCTGCAGATACGGAGAGCCGACTGTATGTCCCTACCTGTTGAGCTGAACAACAGCCTATACAGTACTTACTGACAAATGTTAATATATACCTAGGATAGTTTTTATCATCTTAATGAATTTTAAATATAACTTTATTTGTTCCTAGCCTATTAAGAACTCTAGTTTACATAGACTGTTTAGAAAAATTATGGCCCAATGTGAAACTATTCATTCATTTGAGCATTTACTAATTATGTCTCTATATGCCAAAAATTAAATATATATCAAAAGTTATGTGTACTTACTCTCCATATTCTTACCTATTTCGTTCCATATTCTTACATATCTATAAATTTTGACTGGTCTAGCAATATAATGCTATCTCTACATGTACTTTACTATTTGATATTTCAGACTTCTTGAGGAAAGATCTCTTTTGCTAGATAAGCCCATAAGCATAGGGACTATATCTGTTTTGTTCACCACTACATTCCCTAGAGCCATGCCTCCCAAGATAGAAAGCCTCTGCTACCTGCTTTGATCCACTTATGTCTTTACAAGTTGCTGTTTTATCTAAATTTGTTTTAAAATACAAAGTGAATAAAAGTAGTATTAAATTA
The DNA here is from genome assembly GCF_003031525.2 of Neophocaena asiaeorientalis asiaeorientalis. NCBI lineage: Eukaryota > Metazoa > Chordata > Mammalia > Artiodactyla > Phocoenidae > Neophocaena > Neophocaena asiaeorientalis. The sequence goes on from NW_020174269.1 coordinate 2,867,594, forward strand.
CCTTCCTGCAACTACATATTCAGTTATACTAAAATAAGAAATGATAAACACTTATTAGGTAATATTTTATTTAATCATTCATTTATGTAAACACCAAACGTAATTTGAACATCTCATGTCAGGCACCCTGCCAGGTAAAGAGCATGAAAAAGATAAATAAGACAAAGTCTATTCCTTGAAGAAGCTCACAAATTATTAGAGAAAACATTCTATTACAAAAATCTAATATATAGGGATATTCAGGATATACACAGAGGATGTTACAGGATAATGGCAAAGAACGCACCTAACTCTGCAGTAGTTTCTACACAAGTATTGATATTTTCCTAAATAATATGTAATTATCTGTAAAAAAAAAATCTTCACAACATATAAAAACATTCTTCTCAAATTATTTTATTTACATAATATATGTCTGTTTATATCATTTTTTAAAAAGCATACCATCACTATAAACCTGTAACATAATCCTTCCCAAATGTTACAAACACTGTCTTAGGCAAGAATACAAAAACCAGCCACATGTTATCAACAATTATGACTCAAGCCTATCACTCTACCTGAACATCTGAATGATGTGAAACATTTCCAGCTTCCCAACTAACAGACTACTTCATTCTGTTAACATTTGTTTAACATCTATTACTTGACAGACTCTGGGGAAGAACAAGTCTGATCTTTCCTGCTCTCAAGAGCTCATTGTAATAATGTTATTCCATTACCGTCACACTGCTAAACCAATAATATCTTTTGACTCTATCTTTGCTTTAGGACAATTAAGGAATCTTCTCTTCATACCAGAGAACTAAAATTATAATCACTGTATAAGTTTTTCATTAAAAGTTTAGTGGTATATGTTGCTATTTTTGCTAAATATTTTGGAAATAAATGAAATCAGAAATAAATTATTAAATAAAACAACTCATGTTAAGCTGTAACAGGAAAAAAACCCAGTAAACATTAACTAGCTCCACATAAAAGCATTACCTGTGATTTCAGAGTAAAATAAAAACAACAGTAATAGGGAGAAAAGGAAAGCTAGTCCAACAAACTTTACAAGCTAGCAGGTATTATTTCTAATCACTTGAAATGACGGTTTACTTTTTAATGATAATATTGTAATATATAATAATAATTTTATAATTTAGATGAACCTGGTTTTCATTCAGGATAAAAATAACAGGGCCAAGCTAGGTATCCCCCAGCCATATGGCAAAATAATCATCTTATAGTAAAATCTCTCTCCTCTTATAAAATAAATTCTTAATTACTAAATTTTCCTCCGTCATTCCTGATCTTATTCTCTCCTCTCCTCTAAAAATCAACAGGTAGACATACTTCATAGAGTCTGTCATAGCAGAGAAGAAACAAACACAGATTTGTTTGGAGACCATCCCTAGATTTTCTGCCATCAGTTCTTAAGGATGAACCATAACAATGTCTGGAAACACATTAGAACTGACTGTGCATATTCTTTTTCTAAAGTTAGTTATTGTAACTGTTTTAAAATCTTGTTATTTTAAAATAAAAAAATACAGAAAGCCATACAAAATAAATTTGTGGCATTATGAAATTTTATAAAGCAAACATATCGTTATTGTAAAGTAACCACCACTGTGGTCAGGAAAAAGAGAACTTTGCCAGCCATCTCAGAAGCCACGCCATGAGCCCCATCCCAATCATAACCTCTTCCTGTCTCTCAGAAGGAACTATTATCCTGACATGTACAGTAATCATTTTCTTGTGATTTTTTATAGCTTTGTCATCCAAAAGTGCATCCCTACATACTATTAATTGCTGATTTCTAAAGGTATAATTATTTTACATTTGGTACTCCATATGGATGCTAAATAGTTAATATATTTTAAAATGTAAATGCAAAGGTCAAAATCATCTTAAATGTTTCCCCTCTTTTTCTTTTTCTCACAATAAATATGAACAGGGTGATTTTTTGAGGAAAAAGATATTAATTAACACTTAACAATTAACAATTATTTGGCAAATAAAATAATATGGTGACAAAAATCCATATTCTAAAAAGGCAATGATTAGAAAACAAACCAAAAAAAATTAAAAACCAAAAGCCAAAAATGTTTCTGGGATAATTATTACCAAAAAAGTTATTAGAAATTATAGAATGGCTCAAAATTACATCTATTCAGTTTGTATATCTCTCTTTTAGTATGTGCATTTACCAAAAAGGTCTTTCCTGAGCAGTGCTAAATATGCTTATGAATATAACATGGTTACATGAAAACATATGACCACCTAAAATTTAAATTTTATTTTACTAAAATTTTTATTTTCTAATTTTATTTTATTATCTAATTTTATTTATTATTTTTTTTGCAGTACGCAGGCCTCTAACTGTTGTGGACTATCCTGTTGCGGAGCACAGGCTCCGGATGCGCAGGCTCAGTGGCCATGGCTCACGGGCCCAGCCGCTCCGCGGCATGTGGGATCCTCCCGGACCGGGGCATGAACCTGTGTCCCCTGCGTCGGCAGGCGGACTCTCAACCACTGCGCCACAAGAGAAGCCCTATTTTCTAATTTTAGAAGAAAGATTAGAACTCACTGTAAGGTGAAATTTAATCTGCTTTAAAGTAACTTTCCTGTATATAAAGTTAACTACAGATATTTGGAAAATACAGAACTATATAGATAAAAATAAAAATCATGCATAATCCCAGTATCAAAAGATAATCACTTTTAACACTTTAGCCTATTTTTTAATTAAAAGGATTATTCTTAATTTACCTCATTATGCCTCCACTATCTCTTTTTTTAAAAAATGGTTCTGAAGAACCTACGGGCAGGACAGAAATAAAGACACAGACGTAGAGAATAGACTTGAGGACAGCTCGGTGCTTTGTGACCACCTAGAGGGGGGATAGGGAGGGTGGGAGGGAGATGTAAGAGGGAGGAGATATGGGGATATATGTATATGTATAGCTGATTCACTTTGTTATAAAGCAGAAACTAACAAACCATTGTAAAGCAATTATACTTCAATAAAGATATTTAAATATATATATATATAAAATGTATAACTGAATCACTTTGCTCTATAGCAGAAATTAACACATTGTACATCAACTATACTTCAATAAAATAAATTTTAAAAAATAAAAGAAAAAAAGTAGTTTATCTTTCATTATCCATTCAATCTCATAGATAAGTGAAGACTAGAAAATAATGAGACTACTTTTTAAACATATCAGAATTTATACATGCAAGTATTTTTTTACTCTGAAGATGCAGCTAGTAAAGAAAATATTTTTCAGAATGGTTCCTTGAGAACTACCTTGAAATTCGGTAGGTATACATACTAATCACTATCTTAGAAATGGTCCCCAGTGGACTCTAATACAGCAACATTACGTGACAAAATTTTACCAGACTCTTATTGTTTGTTCCTGTTTTCTTCCCTGAGTCTTTCAAACTTCCATATTTACACATTAAACATGAATTATGTTGATCATCTTCAGAAATTGTCTACTATTAAGAATTCAGGAAATCCTACCCATGAAAATTATCATAAAAGTTTGCTACAGAAAACAAATGCATTTCTAAAAATCCAATTGCAATATAAGATTCTGTAGGTCGAACTCTATCTTTTCAGCAACCTCCATTTGAAAAAATTTAGAGATGTATTACCATTAAAAATAAATTGACTTAAAGGTATAATAAAAATGCCACCTAAGAAATCAAATTTCTTAAAACTAATGTTTAAGATAAAATTATGAAATATCTGATAAAACATGTACTAATTCATAACAAATTGTAAAATCCCAATACTGACTTTTTTCTAAACTACATTTTCTTAGGACCAAATTACACGGTAAGGGGTTATTCTTCCTATAAAATCTAATTTCACTCCTACCTCTGGTCAATGCTCATTTTCAAAAACCTTGAAATATTTAAGTGGGTTTCTAAAGTGAGTACTCTCTGAAATACTGAAAGCACCTTATGGATGCAAAATGATTACGATTACGATGATGATGATGGCTATGACAACAACAATGATGATTTATCTATGCTTCTAAGAAGGAGATACTAAATTAGTTCCGTGTTCCCTATAAGATCTCCATGGTGAACAGAAGGCTACATCTTTCTATACAATGGAATTTTGAAAAAGTACTTATGTAATTAATTTCTTAAGATGTAGATCCACAAACATTATACGTCCTTTACAGCAGAACACTGATACTATCTAATGTCATCTAGTTGTCAAAATCAGTGGTTATTTTAAAAACTTTTCCCATTACTGGCAGGCCAAACCTAGGCACGTCTTTCTTGATGTAAGAGATGGATGAGATGAGTATCTCACTCCAGCCAGAATCCTTACACTCTTCGTGGTTGGATCTCTGCTTTACTTTACAGCCATTACCCAAAGGTGAAAAAGGAGAAGGAGATTGTTCAAATAAATGCCGTGTCCTGGGCCCTGCCTTATCTGCCTTTTCTGTACTTCTTCTTTATATGCAGCAGCATCTCTTTCACTCACCTTGTCCCCAAGAGCTAGTGTTTAGCACAAAACAAGCTTTATAAGTACAATCAATATCAGATGAAGTAATCACAAGCCGTCTCATTTTAATCAGTTTGGTATACGTTTAAAGTATTACACAGTTTAGTATACGTTTAAAGTATTACACAGTATTACAAGATGCCCAAGATTTTCACTTCTCTTAAGTCTGCATACTCTTCCTTGTGCTGTGTTTGGGGTTATAATTCTTCTGGCTAGTTCCACCCTTCAGACTAAGGCTGAGGTATTTCCTTTGGAAGAACAAGTTCTTTTTCCCTTTTGAGCCCCGGTTCTGGTTTTAAAGGCTGTTTACACAGAATGATGCCTCCCTTCTACCAACTAAACATGTATCCTTCTGGTAAAGTTTAAGGTACTTAAAATCGATATTTCCTCAGGCTCCAGGCCCAATTCCACTTCCTCCACACTAAGGAAACTGGTTTTCCTCCATCCCAAACTCAATCTGCATGTCTTTTATGGTCAGTTCTGCACAGTGTTTTCCCAGCCCCTTCAAAACACAATCTCCTCATTCTTAAATGTTATTTTTCCCTAAAGAAAACCTACTCCCCCGCCACTTTTTGTTTTTTTTTTTTACAATTCTATTTCCTGATGCCATCAACTCTCTAAAATCACATTTACAGTTCTTCTAAAAAAACACTCAATATACATCACCTAGCCAAGGATAGGCCACTGCTCTTCCTTAAGAATTAAAAAAAAAAAATTCACATTTTCATTTTTGCCCAGACTCTTTTGCTCTCTTATCTTGTATTTCCTTTAATTTACAATAAATTTATTAATGGAACTGAATTCAGTGAAGGGGATATTTAGCCTTATGATGTGTAACTAAAAGTTGCAAAAGAGAATAATGTAATATTTCTATATATTTTTAAAATGCTATATGCAGAAGAGGAATTTTTCACTTATAGAATTCTTATAATGAATTTTGTGGAATAATTACTACTTAATTTTTATAAATCTGCAACTTCACAAATCAGGCACACTTAAAGATAAGAAACACCTTTAACATCCTGGAGTTAGGACTACTCTCTTATCCTAAGTTTCTTCAACAAGACTCACAAACCCATTTGTATTTCACTTTTAAAGTGATGAGCCTACTTCCCAAGACAAAAAGAATAATTTCTTAAGTACCAAAGGAAAAAAATGGATGGTCCAATGCATTTTTCAAGAACAGTGGTTAAGAAGAAAACTGACAATATAACTTAGTAAAATTATATAGTAACTTACGTAATCATGGAAGGCTTTTGCTTCACTTGAATGTTCACATGTTTCCCGTCTTTCTGGAGCTGCACAGTAGAGATCCCAAAATACACTAAAAAAGTAATTATGGTAACATTAAGAAAATCATATAATGTCAAATGAGAGATCACAATTCCAAAAATTAGAAGACAAATGTTCTTTACACAAAATGTGTTTTCTTCTTCAGGACAAGTATTTATTTGAAAGATTTAAATACAGACAAGGCTCGTCAGGTAATAATAGGGTATAACCCAGCCATTGTTCAGAAATGCTAAGATTTTTCCAAAATGAAAATTTAATTTAAAAAAATTTAGACTGTCATTCTTAACTGTCTATTTATATGACTTAAACACATGATTGAAATAATTATAATACTTTTCACAACTTCCCCATGAAGAATGAAAAGGTTTTAAAAATACCAATTTAAGCATTAAGGAATTAAAGTAACTTTATTTATAAAAGTGGAATTAATTTTTTCAAGATAATTTTGTTGTCCAATCCCCAGACCGATACCCTACCCTGACCGTTAAGTCACACCTGTCAAATAAATATATTTTCTTAAAATATCCTCTGGTTTTCCCTTGTAATTACAAAGACAGGTTAGTAATTTTGAAAATTAAAAAATTCACACTAACTTTCTTTTTTTCTTCCTACTCAAGAACAATGGGAAAAAGCAAGACGGAACTGGTTGAGAAAAAATAATTAGACTGCTTACAAAACATATGGCCCCAGTCATCCTCCCATTTATAAAATTAACAACAAACGTGAGCAAGGGATTAAAAATCAGCAAAGCAAATGGCTGAAAGTACTGGCAATAAACAAAGGTAATTTTACTGATCAACAAGTATTTTTTATTATACATTTCCCACTCTATAGAATTGGAAAGTAGGCTAAGTTGAGTGGTTAACAGCACAAGTTTTGGAATAGGACATATTTGAGACAAAAGCTGGCCCTGCCGTTTACTAGCCCTTTTTTTTTTAATCTTTATTGGAGTATAATTGCTTCACAATGTTGTGTTAGTTTCTGCTGTACAACAAAGTGAATCAGCTATATGTATACATATATCCCCATAATCCCCTCCCTCCTGAGACTCCCTCCCACTACTAGCTCAATTAGTTTAAACAGAGAGGAATTTCCTCCTCTATACAATGGGGTTGCTGAGAAAATTAAATTATACAAAATAAACACAGGGTCTTATAGTAAGCATATTATTAATAATATCATCAACACTATAATTAGCTTGCACAAAAGCTTAAAATGCACACATATTGTTAAGGCAGGTCATTGGGCTGAGGGCACAGTTAACAATGGTACAATAAAATTTGGTAAATCAAACTGGTCTCTTTGTTTTGACCCTTGAAGTCTCATTTAACCTGGGTCTCTCTCCTCAGTTAGGATAAAACATTCTGTATGCCTTATAACACAATTAATTCAGTAAAATAAGATTACCCTTAGAGGTGAAAAATATGAAAGATTAAGTACTGGTGTTTATTTCCTTTTAAATTTCTACAATAAGCAAGAAATACAAAGCAAACAATAAAGACCAAATTACTTTAAATAAACTTCAATTCCTTTAGGAGAGTGAAAGCAGTTAGAAGTTGTACCTGACCTCCCTCTATCCCTTTTGGGATAAAAAGTATAAGAATTATACATAGACAAGGATACAGCTTAAAGTTTTCCACCTGGATCAGGTGTGTTATGAATTACAGTATATTACAATTATTCTCATTTTCATGTTCTTAAGGAACTTAAAAGCTCTTAAAACCAAAATTTTATAATGGTTGTCTTTAAACTGTATTTAGTTTAATCACAGAATATTATATGCAATATTATGACAATGTTTCTCTTTATGGATTTAATAGAAGGTCAAAAATTTGCAAGAGCCAGATTAAGGATAATAAACCAAATTACTAAAGCAGATAACTTTATATATCGTATTTCTAACAATCCTACGTTACCTATACATTTTTTTCCTTGAATAAAGGTAAAGAAGTATATCCTTTTAAACTCATTTATCCAAGGGAGAAATATACGGTTCTACAATAATAGAGACATCAATACTCCACTCTCAATAATGGACAGAACAAGCAGACAGAACACAAGCAAGGAAATAAAGGGCTTAAATGGCACAATAAACCAACTACATCTAATAGACATATACCGAACACTCTAACCAACAAAAAGCATACATGTTCTTCTAAAGTTCACATGGGACATTTTCCAGGATAGATCACATGTTAGGGCACAAATTAAGTCTCAACAGACTTAAAAAGATAGATATCATACAAAGTATGTTCTCTGACCACAATGGGATAAAGTTAGAAATCAATAACAGAAGGAAAACAGAAAAATTCACAAATTTGTGGAAATTAAACAACACACCCCCAATGGGTCAAAGAAGAAATCAGAAGGAAAGAAGCTAGCAGAAGGAGATAATAAAGATTCAACCAGAGATAAATGAAATAAAGAATTAAAAAAAAGAAAATTATTAAACCAAAAGTTGGTTCTTTGAAAAGATCAACGAACTTGACAAACCATTAGCTAATAGACTAAGAAAAAAGAAAGAAGACTCTAATTATTATAAGAAAAAAGAAAGAAGACTCTAATTTTTAAAGATTCCACAAAAAACTGTTAGAACTAATAAATGAAAAGTTGCAGGATAAAAAAATCAATATACAAAAGTCTGTTGTAATTTGTGATGTTTGTTTTTGTGAATCTACACTAAAAATGAACTATTATAGAAATTAAGAAACAATCCCATTTACAAATACATCCAAAAGAAAAAAATACCTAGGAATATATTTAGCCATGGAGGTGAAAGAGTGATACATTGAAAACTATAAGACATTGATGAAAGAAATTGAAGAAGAAATTTAAAAAAACAGAAAGATTTTCCATGCCACGGATTGGAAGAATTAATATTGTTAAAATGTCCACACTACCCAAAGCAATCTACAGATTCAATTCAATCCCTATCAAAATTCCAATGGCATTTTTCACAGGAAAAATAACCTTAAAATTTGTATGGAACCACAAAAGACCCTGAATAGCTGAAGCAATCTTGAGAAAGAATAATAAAGCTGGAGACTTCCCAATTCCAAACTATACTATAAAGTTATAGTAATCAACAAATACAGACTTCCTCTCTCTACAACTTGACATGCTGGAGGCCCAGGAGCTTTTCAATTTCTCTAATCCAAAGCCTGAAACCAAAACACTATCCTTGAAATTGTGGTAGATTGATATTCATGAATAATGCTTTAGATTTACAGTCTCTTTATTCCTAAGCAGAAACAAGCGAAAAATCTCTATTTTAGAAATGAAGAAGATAGAGACTAAATACAGAGAAGCAAAACTTGCACAGTACTGAAATCTTTGTTCTTGTATCATTTTTTATTATTAAGATTTCCCCACCTAAGTTAAAAGAAAACACAGGATTCCCAGGTTGAGGATCTCATCCAAATACTTTTTTCCTTCTATCCTGAGGATGTGAGTCAAAGTGACTAGCTAGCTTTCAATTTCTCTAGGGAACATAGAAAGCAAAATGGTTGTCAGAGAAGTCTACGAGGGTGGGTAAACATGTCAGATGTGTCCCAGAAGATGGGATGCTAACGTAATTATATAACCTTCATGCCACTGGCAAGATCTAGAATTCTATGAAAATAAAAATTAAAAGAAGCAAAAAAAACCCTGGGGAAGACATTTTTTCCTGAGGAGCAAGTCATGTTATTATAAGTTCAAGTCTTAAGATAACTAAGGAAGTTATTTCTTGTTGACTGTCCAAAAAATACATTATCAATTAGCGTTAGCTACTCTTAACCTATATTGAAGAAAACTGTCCATTTGTAACGCTCCGGAGGGTGGTGAAATGTACATGTACCTGCTCATCACCTTAGAACTTCCACATACCTGTACTTGTATCATTCCTTAGCACTGCTTAATACTTTCTAAAATGTAAGCATTAAATTTTGCCCCACTATCATAAAATTCTCACATAATCCTGGATTAGTAACAAATTCATATTTTAAAGTATCATCAAAATAGCTTACATTTAATAAGTATGTGCTAAATTCAAGCATCATATACTAAACATTTTCCATCATTTAATCCTCCTAGTATTTTCCCATTTTATAGATAAGGGAACTGAGACTTCAAAAGGTTAAATAATTTACCTAAGTGGCACACAAGTGGCCACACAAGTGCCACACAAATGGCAGAGCTGGGCTGAAACTTTTTATCTTACATTGTTTTGCCTCTAATGTGAGTATGGTATTAAAAATTCTTATTTCAAAGATGCCTTATATTCTGATTATGGGCAGGTTTATACAGCTCTGGCACTGTGAACACCATCAGCTGTTACAAGAGTGTCGTAGATATAGATACCTGTCCTGGATGAGACAGCAAACACTTTGTTATCCTACCTTCTACCCCTGTACTCCAACTCATTTCCTGAGTAACCTATGGCAACCACCTCCTCACCCTACACAAGCTGCCAGTGATCCATGGATGCCTCAAGACAGACTGGACTCAGAAAAGACAACTTTTCTGAGTCATTTGTATCTATTGTCTGGAATTAGCCACTCATGATGCTCAAAAGGGGGCTGTAATTAGTGTCTTATTAATAGTGGGCCACTAAATTCTGCTCCCTTTAAGAAATAATATCTGTTTCTGAGATAAGTACCGGTTACAATTCAGAAAACTTTAATCCTGAGTTTGATCTTGAGCAAATACTTTTGTTCCTTAGTTTTTTTATGCAAAGAGAAAATATCTGTTATGTATTTTACAGACTTTTGTGCAGATACAAAGATGATTTACACTAAAGTACTTTTAAAATAAGTACGAAGGTATTAAAAGTATTCTAGAAAAGTCTCATAGAGTTATTATGGCCAGAAAGAAAGTTTTCTTATTAAGTAAAATTTGCCTCAATTTCCTTTCTAATCCTTTGCATTTAATGGAAGATTCCATCAGTTTTTTTTTTTACAATGTCTTCTCCCCACCAAATCTTCCTCTGTATTCCACATTCCTTTCCTAGTCTCCCAGACACATTTTGCTTCTCCCCTACAGCCTGACCACCTGTGTTCTTTGCTTTCTCTCTTGCTAATACTATTTATTCCCTTATCACTGTGATTATACTCTTCTTCTATCCTAGTTGTTGCCTACATTGTCTTATACTGATGTTTAGTTTAACTTAATTCAAGTAAATAATTAGCTACGCCATGCCTATTACAGGCAAGAACTAATGGGTAAGAAGTAGTCTACCAATTACAAATATTACACCATTCTAGTAAGCCTGCTGACTAATTCCAATGCTATTATTTTCACATAAGTATTTGGTTATTCTTAGCTATACCTGATGGCATCGTTAGATTCTAAAATCATTACAGGGCTAGCGTGCTGCAAGATTTGACTTTCCACTGCCAAGTGACAGAAACTGGATTCTCGTGATAATCTTAGTTATTAGTTTACTTTCTCTGCAATGTTATACGTATTTAATTACAGGATATAAATACATGAGCCCAAAGTTACTTCAAAAGGTGTTTTACATATAATATTAAATAAAACTGAGTCACAGTTTCTGCCATTAAAACTTTAAATAGGAAGTTTCAAAAAGTGTGTATCTTTGAATTACATAAATCTAAAAGGACATTCATTTCAGAGGAAAGAAGTTTCTTGGCATTTTTATTTCTGAAATTCATGGAAGAGAGTTGGGAATTTTTATTAAAGCATACTAAGAGGAAATATGCTTTCAAGAGGGATTTGATCAAGGTAAATGCAATGAACACAGGAGGGAGGCCTAAGAAATATAACAGCACTGCGGCATGGTGCAAACTGGGAAAGAAGAAAATAAACGATAAGGGAAATCATATCAAAAACAGGAAAAACAGCTCCAGAAAGTAAAATCACACACTTTCCTCTATCCCATACTAAAAGGAGAAATTCCCCTCCTCCTCTCTCTCCAAGGCCTTTGCCCCTCATCTCTCCTGTAGTTTATTCTGCATTTTTGTGCATGTTTATTGCTCTTTTCACCTCAATCTATATACATGCTCAAATCTATTCAATTTTAAAAATAAAAACATTAGGTCCTGTTCCATTGTTAATCCTGAAACTACTACACACATCACCGCACACTTCAACTACTCTCCTTAACCTGGAGCTGGAAAAATGAAATATAACAGCCTTCTAAATTTCACTTTCACTACTCCACTGAAACTGTTCTCCCCAAGACCACCAAAGTTCACTTTACTTCCCGATTCAGGAAAATACTTGTTGTTGTTTTTTTGGTTTTTTTTACTTTTACCTGCTGCAGATTTAATCTCTCCTTTGAATGCCTTTTCTGGTTCCCATACATTATTCTTTCCTGATTACCCTCCTTCCTCTCTAAGTATTTTCTTTTGAGGCTCCTCTTTATCCACCTTCACTTAAAGGTTGACTTTCCCCAGAGTCCCAACCCCAGGCCCTGCTCTTACTTGTTACACTGGCAGTTTCACCCATGAACACTCTTCACTACAGTATAGTCTATGCTGATAATTCCCAAACCATTATGGGCCTGTCTCAGACCTACAGATCCAGAGCTCTGACTGTATAGGGCATCTCTCTCTGAATGTGACATAGGCATCTCAAAATTTAATCTGTCAGAGCTAAATCATGGTCTTTTTTCCAAAGCCTGTTGCTCGCTCTATACTCCCTCACTCAATCAATGGCATCAGTGTTCATCCCACCATCCAAATCTAAAACTTGGAAACTTCTTCATTCACCTCCAATCTATTCCACTCAGTGTTCACTCTCTGGGGTCCATCACCTAATAACCTTTCAACTGGACAATAACAACTGCCCTGTAAACTAGACTCTGCCTCTGCTCTCAATCCTCTTCAATCCATGTCTATGGTAATGCCAAGTATCTAAAAGCACAAAGCTAATCATGTCATATACCTTGTTTAAAATTTTTGAGTTCTAGTCCAAAGTCCTTGATGCACTCCAGGACTTCATAGTCTGACCCCTGCCTTTGTTTCTAGCCTTATATTTTATCACTTCATAGTACTGCATCTACAATTCTACTGATCCAAGATACCTGCCTTTCTCTGAATGCATGAGGATCACTTTTAAGATTTCATGCTAACCATTCCTTGCCCTAAATACCCTTTTCTCACTCAACTTTCAAATCAACTCAGATTCACTTTCCCTGTGTAGCCTTTCCTACCTCTCCCAAGCTGATGTAAGTATTCCTCCTGTATTGCTATTATAACCAATACATACCTCAGTTATAATACTATTAATTGTTTATCTCTCCTACTAATTAGTTCCTTGAAGGCAACATAATTTTGCATAGTAAATATTTGGTGAAAAGGCTTAAACAACAGGAAAACTCCACTTGCAAATATTCTATAAAAGACAGAAGTGAGGGCTTCCCTGGTGGTGCAGTGGTTGAGAGTCCGCCTGCCGATGCAGGAGACACAGGTTCGTGCCCCAGTTCGGGAAGATCCCACATGCTGCGGAGTGGCCGGGCCCGTGAGCCACGGCCACTGAGCCTGCGGGTCCAGAGCCTGTGCTCCATAGCAGGAGAGGCCACAACAGTGAGAGGCCCACGTACCGCAAAAAAAAAAAAAAGAAAAAAAAAGAATAGATAATACATCAATGGGACAGAAAAGAGAGCCCACAAATAGTCCCATATAAATATAGTCAACTGATCTCTGACAAAGGAACAAAGGCAATACAATGGAGCAAAGATAGTCATTTCAACAAATGATACTGCAACAACTAGACAACACCCCATGCAAAAAAAAAAAAAAGAATGTATACACTAGAAATTCTTCACAAAAATTAACTCGAAATGTATCACAGACCTAGAGGTAAGGTATAAAACAATAAAACTCCTAGAAGTTAACTTACAAGAAAACCAAGATAACCTTGAGTATGGCAATGATTTTTTAGGTATAACATTAAAGGCACAATACATAAAAGAAATAATTTAACAAAACTAGGTTTTGTTAAAATTTAAAACTTCTGTTCTGCAAAGGGCAGTGTCAAGATAATGAGAAGACGAGCCACAGACTAGGAGAAAATATATGCAAAACACACATCTGATAAAAGACTGTTATTCAAAATACATAAAGAACTCTTAAAACTCAACAATAAGAAAAAAAAACAACTCAATTAAAAAATGGGCCAAAGACCTTAACAGATACTTCACCAAAAAAGATACACAGATGACAAATAAGCATATGAAAAGATGCTCCATGTCATATGTCATCAGGGAAATGCAAATTAATACAATGAGATACCACTACACACCTATTAGAATTGCCAAAATCTGGAACACTGATAGCAACAAATGCTAGCCAGGATGTGGAGCAACAGAAACTCTCATTTGTTGCTGGTGGGAATGAAAAATGGTACAACCTGTCTAGAAGACAGTTTGGCAGCTTCTTACAAAACTAAACATATTCTTAGCATATGATCCAGCAATTACACTCTTTGATATATACCCAAAGGAACTAAAAATGTATGACTACATAAAAACCTACACGTGGATGTTTATAACAGCTTTCTTCATAATTGCCAAGCTTGGAAGCAACCAAGATGTCCTTCAGTAGGTGAATGAATAATTAAACCATGGTACATCCAGACAACGGAATATTATTCAGCACTAAAAGAAAAGAGCTATCAAGCCATGGAGAAACTTTAAATGCATATAACTTAGTGAAAAAATCCAATCTGAAAAGGCCACATACTGTATGATTTCAACTAAATGATATTCTGGAAAAGGCAAAACTATGGAGACAATAAAAGGATCAGTGAGTACCAGGGGTGGAGGGTGGGTGGGGAGGGATGAAGAGGCAGAGTGTAGACTTTTAGGACAGTGAAAATACTCTGTATATTACTATAATTGTGGATACATGTCATTATACATTTGTTCAAACCCACAGAATGTACAACACCAAAAATGAACTGTAATGCAAATTATGGACTTTGAGTGATTTAGTGTGTTAATGTAGGTTCATCAATTACAACAATGTACCACTATGGTGGGGAATGTTGATAACAAGAAGGCTATATATGTGTGGAAGCAGGAGGTATAAGGAAAATCTCTACCTTCCCCTCAATTTTGTTGTGAACCTACTGAAAACTACTCTAAAAGATAAATAAAGTCTTAATTTAAAAAAAAACCAAAGGGACCACTGAAACAGCTGAAAAAAAAAGTCAGGCCTCTGCTGGATTTAAGGCTCACAGTCATGGCTGGCTACACACAATGATCAGGAAAGCTTAGGATCTGGGCAGTTTCCTGGAAGAGGGGATCCACAGCTTTTCATCAGTTCTCAGAGGACCCCATGACTTCAAAATTACTAAGAATCACTGATTTATATCGACAAAGTAGGCACCTCAAAAGGTACGTTAGTATTGATAGTTTTAGGGAAGAACATTAAAAACACTGAAAATAATGTACCTTTTGCATGTGCTAGATTTAAATTAAAATAAATATGGTCTAAAAATATTTATGCGCATTATTTACAATTTCTTTGATATCTCTAACTAAGTAAAAATTTCTTAAAATACCAAAACCACAGAGGAAGAGTTCCCCTGAATCTAACAGCCATAGAAAAAGGAAGGGCAATAGCAGATTTAAGAGCTATACCTTCTGATAGCAAAGACCAAAAAAACTGAAGTCTGATGGAAGCAAAAAGCCAAAGTATTCAGTGAGTTTTTATCAACCATTTACAGTACGAGGATAGGTTAAATTCATGAGGAATAGGTGCAAGAATAGGTGCAAGAAATAGAATTAATTCTATAATGAAAAACTTAAAATTCTCATTTTGTTAACCCACTAATCCAATAGGGACAGACTTCTAAAGTGGTTTCTTGTGCCACTTTGCAGACCTAATAGGAAACATACAAAATATAAGGGTGTCAACAAGTGGGAAACTCAACTACATTCAGCAAATAATTAAGCGTTTCTAGTCTAGATCTAGATATCATAAATACAGACTATGTAAAATGAAAAACTGACTTTTATACCACTATATGTTACAAGAGGTCAGTCTTAAACCCCAGGAAAACAGCACAATGACACTGCTTAACTTCAGTGAACCGTTGTTCCAAATAAAGGAACAACTCTGAACCAAAGGACTGCACCTGTTCCTGCCATACGTATGTGAGACAAACAAGGGAAACCCACAACCACAACTGACCAAGTGTGGTTCTATTCACCATGGAACTTCTAGTAAAGCACGTTTTCAGGAGAGAGATTAAAAAGATGATGGCATGAAGTAACGGACCAAGGAAACCACGTGCACGGCACTAGAAGAGAGCTTTTGTTTTTTCTTTTGAATAAGATGTTGAGAGATGAATGTATAAAGTACTGAACAGGAAATGCTCCTAACTGAAGAAATTTTTTTAAAATGAAAGAAAAAGAAAAGCCTAGCTTGTCCATTTGAATACCTAGACTAACAAATACTGCTGTAGAAAAGTCACATACCTGGGCATACTTGTACCACAATAAAATTTATAAGTTCTGATATCAACTGGGCCTTTAATACTGACTGACCATCTTTGTGTACATTCCTAGTCAGTTCTAGCTCTGAGTCTATACAGAATTATTTCAAACTTTTTTGGACTATTCTCTCTTAAAAATTTACCACCATCACCACCACTACCTTCAGTAGCCTCGGGTTTAGATGAGGTCACATGGGTGGGGCCCTCATGGGCAATTAGTGCCCTTATAAAAAGAGACACCAGAAAGCTAGTTAGTTAGCTAGCACGTGCTTGGTCTTTCTCTCTCATTCTCTGTTATGTGCTCGCTCTCTCTTTCTCTCTCTCTCTCTCTCTCTCTCTCTTTCTCTCTCTCTCTCTGCCATGTGAGGACACAGTAAGAAGGCAGCCATCTACAAGCCAGGAAGAGAGTTCTCACCAGAAACAGACCATGCTCAGCAGCTTGATCTTGGATTTCTAGCTTCTAGAACTGTGTGAAAATAAATTTCTGTTGTTTAAGCCACCCAGTCTATGGTATTTTATTATGGCAGCCAGAGCTGACTAATACAATATCATACTTATAGCTGGAGATTCCACACACTGGTCACAATTCCAGCTTGATTTAATAGAAGTATCTTTAAGTTAAATAACATTAATGCTGGTTTTGAGTTTATTTGTTTTTTATTTTTCTAAGTGCTACCTTTCAGAAAATAACTGTAGAAAATGATAAAGTATAAGTGAGAGGCATGAAATCATAAACAGGTACAGTGCAGGCCTACTGAAATGCATCATCAATCTAGTGAAAATGGAATTAAAGATACTTACCACCACCAAGAATGTAAGAATCCTGGTGGTTCCCCCAATGTGATGTTTTTTTCCCATCTTATCTAAAATGAATAAAAGAGATATTAAATACTTTCCTAATAATACTTCTCACACATATTATAAAGCAATATTTTTCCATTTAAAATATTATGATAATATATAAGATTTTCATGTTATTCTTTACTCAAGTTTTAAAAATACTCATTTTATATTGTGATTTGCTGACTGGAGAGTTTGAGAGAAGATGCCACCATTATTTTCCTGAATTTGCTTCCCATTGTGCCATGATTTCAGAAGATATTTCAGGATCTTAAGGCACATGAAAATCACCATTATTAACACCAATATGAAAATCAGTTATCACCACTAACCCAGAAATTTGCAAGAGACTGGGCTTAATATGTAGACTCTAAATTATACTCTAAGGATTGAATTTTTTAATAAGTTCCTTATTTGAGGGGATGGGAGTAAGAAGGCATATGACTTTCATAAGAATTTTTAAAAGATGGTGACATAAAACTTTCCAATTATTTATATTCCAGAGGAGTTGGAGTTCACTATAATAAACATTTAAAACAAGGTCAATATTCTCAAAATTACAAGTTCTGACTAAATGCTTTTACAAATTAAATTTAAAAACTGGAAAGCTGTGTGGGTGATTATACAGTGCCTTTTTTAAGCATTGGATCACAGTCAACAGAAAGGATAAAAATCTTTGCATTCAGGGAGATAATAATTTAGTAAGGAAGATAGATCATAAACAAGCAAACAAACAAAAATAGGAAATTGTATTTACATTAGAAATAGAAGGTGACAAATGCTGTGGAGGAAAACAAAACAATGAAGGAGGATAAAGAGAAAAGGTAAATGTAAGTTATAATTTTAGCTAAGGTGATCCAGCTTTGAAAACAAACAATCCTTATGTATAAGTATATCCTGTAGTTTTTAAATAATTAAAAATATTTAACAATACTCCAATCAATAAAATGTGCCCACAGGCCCTTAACACTACTAGGAAGTAAACAACTATAATTATAGATTTCAAAAAATTCAAGGAATCCTTTCTATCACTTACTATGGAAGAAGTTATCCCAAAAGGATAAAAACCAAAAACATTTAAAAATAAAAACTCAAGAAGTGGCCCTAAATGTAAAAATAGAAAAAAAATCAAAACCTTTCTAAGGAAGAGATGCAAAACTTAAGTGCAATTAAAATAACTGAAACTGATCACATGTGTAGAGTTCATATGTACACAAAATATAAACCACTGGGAACCTTGACAAAGACAAGTAATTTGCTCTCAAAAAACAAACGAACTTTCTAAAGATTTGAAAATTATATATGTGATAACCAGTTTTTAAAAGGGGGCTTCCCTGGTGGCGCAGTGGTTGAGAGTCCGCCTGCCGATGCAGGCGACACGGGTTCGTGCCCTAGTCCGGGAAGATCCCACATGCCGCGGAGCGGCTGGGCCCGTGAGCCATGGCCACTGAGCCTGCGCGTCCAGAGCCTGTGCTCCGCGATGAGAGAGGCCACAACAGTGAGAGGCCCGCGTACCGCAAAAAAAAAAAAAAAACCGCTAAAAGGTGAACTCTAGCAATTAATGAACTTGAATTTATAAAGTCTAAATGTGATCTATGAACCAGAACATGTTATATAAATGTAAGCCTGATCTATGAACCAGAACATGTTATATAAATGTAAGCCAGATCCTAGCTTGAATTCTCCTAAGCAGTAACACTCAAAAAAAATTTTTTAATCTATACTACCTTTTATCCGATAATTTCAGTTGATCAATATTCTATCTTTTTGGTTCATGAAAAAATAAGGAATGGTACTTAATGAATCTTATGAGAAATAAAACTCTGATGTCCTGCTAAAGTTATAATTTAGTCAGAAACCTGTGTCTCATCTTTCTCTCAATCCTTTCTCTTACCATTTTTTCACTAGTCTTCTTGAAAGGGCACAATAATGGACCTCACAGATGTGCCCCATACACACTAATATTCCTAACCCCTGGAATCATCCTAAGCATATAAACAATAAGTTTTTTAAAGTAGTGTCCTTATGTTTCATCTCAGTTCATCTTGACTTTACATAATACAACTGTGAAATAATTAAAAGGAGAATGTGAGATGACTTATGAAGAGTCAAAATAGCATGACTAGCTCTCAGTGCCAGACTGTGCTGGAGGTTGGATTAGACTCACAGTCTAAATGAGTCCCACTGCACCACATCAGCTACTAAGCAGTCTCCTTCCTGTACCTTCACAACTTCCACAACCAATCATCAGCTATTTCAGGAGATAAGGTACTCTAGGAAAATAACTATAAGATTTATATTTGATATGGTCTTTCACAAGAGGAAGTCTGAAGGTAATGAATCTGTATTTTAAACAGTATTACATCTTATTATTCCTAAGAGAAATTCAAAATGTTTCACATACATCATCTTTTTCAACCTCAAACATCCTTTACTATATCATAAGTAAAGTTCATCTTTCTCACTTAAATTGCAAGTCTGTGGCAGAAACAGCTAAAACTTTGGTCCATCATACTGAAGTTAACACAAAACTCACAGTTATTCAATGAACAACTAACATTTTAGGTATTTGCAAAGAAGAGATGGTTATACATAAGAATATGTTTCCATAGTGAATGGTATTTTTTGCTTCCAAACTAATTACTACTCTAGATATTACTTGTTTAGAGAAAGCATGAGATGATGCTCAAGAAAACAGAACTTGATCTATAGAAAACTTTGGCACATTTACTGCAGCGTTTTTAGAAACAATGAAAATTAGAAACAACCTGAAAAACATTCACCAATAGTGAATGTAAAATAAATTTTCATGCTTAAATACTACAGAACAGTGTGTAATCATTAAAATGAATAAGATATATCTACATGGAAAAAGAGCCATGCTATACTGGTTTTTCAAGCTGGAGATTACACAAGGTTGGAGAACAAATACATAATAGTATAAAACCTTTCCTGTTTAAAAAAAATGTGTGAATATGTACGTGTGCATTTGGGTGTATGCATATTAAAAATGACACCAAACTTACAACTATTATCTCTGGAAAAAGCTAAAGGAAGACTTTCATTTTAAAATCATATTCGCATCCAAATATGTAGTTTAATTTTTTTAGCAAACGTGTATTAATGATGGATGGGGTTGAGGAATAGCCAGAAAATACTTCTAAATGTCAACAGTCATTTTAGAAACAATTCTTCTACTATTTATGAAGAGGCATTTTCTGTTGTACTGAGTTTCATGGGCTTCAGGCTTGTTTAGGTGTTTAAGCGGCATCTATGCAAACAATCTCTCTCTCTTTATTCTATTTTTCCTTCTTGCATTATTCCAGGCCCAATGTGTAGTCCCTAGTCCTTAGGTTTTTTGCTGTTTAATCATCCACCTCCCTTCCTTCTGACATTAGTCCAGCTAAAGGCCGTATTTTCCTGTAACCTTGTAAATCCCAAGGCCAATTCCCACTGCCATACTCTGCATCTGAGGGCCTTGTCTGCGATTATGCAGTGTCTCTATCATATGATCTAGTGTTTTCAGCATTTCTATGTAAATGCACAGCCAAACATTGAATCATGAATGAAAGGTGTATTGGCAAGAGTAAGACATGCCATATGGTTTATAACTGAAAATTATAAATTACAAACTATCACTCTCTGATAGCAATTCTTCTTCTAGGAATTTATTCTATAAATGTGGTCACATGTGAAAAATTATAAATGAAACAATTTTCATTGAAGCATCATTTGTAATTGCAAAAGACTGGAAACAATCTAAATGTCCATCAGTAGGGGGCTGGTGAAATATATTATGGCACATTTCATAGAATGAAATACCCTACAACCACAAATCGAGAATTATAAATTTAATGAACCAATATAAAACAACTGAAGTCAAACAAGTAAAACAAAAATCAAAGCACAGAACAGAGTGTATAATAAAAAAACATTTGTGATACACACACATACAAACATACACACACACACACACACACACACACACATTTACTTATCATCTCATCATCATTTGCTTCCAGCAAGGTATACTGGTCAGTTACCTATTATCTCTCAGCCCGAAACCCACCCTTCCTATACTCCATTCTACACTTGGTGCTTGGATTCTGAAAATTACATTTCCTAGGCTCCTTGCCAGCCAGTTTCCTGTTAAGTTCTGCTATCAAGGGACACTAGTAGGAGATCAAAAGGCAGGAGGAAGAAGAGAAGCTTCCTGCCCCTGGCTCCAAAAGTGTAGTCGCTGGTTGCAGCAGGAGCAACAAAGCCGAGGTGGGGCAATTCTGGATGTCGACAGCACCTTTTTTGGGGGGTTCCAGCCTCGTCAATGTAGGACCACTTTAGACGGTCAAGAGCATCTCCAACAGCACAGCAGTTCATGTGAAGCTCATGGGATACAAACTTTACAGAGTATTCCTAAATCCTTTCATACTTTTTGAAAACCAATATTAAAAAAATTAATACCCTGAATGGATAAAGCTAGTTCCTCTGTTAAGAAAAGAATGCATACCTATGTACACATTTGTTGCTAGACAAAATCCTGAGACTTCTAATTTAGATATAATCCACCTTTCCTACTAATTTTCTAAAACCTTCCATGTATAGAAGTATTGGTGCATCCATACAACTAAACTAAATGTAAAAAAAGTAAAAATTTTTACATTCTAATTTAAAAAATTAAAGCTGATAGATGTATAACAGGAAGAAAAATCTGACTGTACTTTGAAGCAGATATAATCCAAAACTGTGCTGTTCAACGTGGTACTCATTAACCACATGTGGCTCTTTACATTTAAAATTAATTGAATATTCCTCAGTTGCTCTAGCCACTTTTCAAGGGCTCAGTAGTCACATGTGACTAGTGGAGAACTTACTATACAGCAGAGATTAGAGATCATTTCCAAAATCATGGGAAGTTTTATTGAATAGTCCTGCTTTGCTTTAGAAGGAAGGTAGAAGTCCTCTTAAAAAGGAATACTCTTTATTGGGAAAACTCCTTGATGCATATGAAGGAAACAGGAAAGTTAAGGCAAAGAAAAGGTATCAGCCATAAGGAGGAGAAGCAGCAGGGCTGTAATACTTAGTGAGAGCAAGAAATCACAGCAAGAGAACCATACTGTCCTCCCTCCCCCTAGTAAGCCCCAGAGATGTTGGAGAGGACTTGAGACAACCAATTATATTAGGGATTAGAACTGGAGCCATCTTGCTAGAAAAGGTAACCCCAGGAGGTAGGAGGATTGTGGGTCATCCAGGTGACAGATACTTGGAGCACACACGTGCACGTAGGATATGTATTTATACTTGTACTCTAAAGAAGTAAACTACACAAGATAGAAAAGAGGGGAATCCCTTGGCAGTCCAGTGGTTAGGACTCAGGGCTTTCACTGCCAGGGCCCAGGTCCAATCCCTGGTCAGGGAACTAAGATCCCACAGCAAATAAAAAAAAAAGAAAAGAATCAGTCAAGTATTAAAATAACACCTTTCAGCACTTACCACATGCCAGGCCCTTCAAATCACTTTACATGTACTAACTCATTTAAACCTCAGCACCACTTTAAAGAATTATTATCTTCTTTTTATAATTAAGAAAACTGAATAAGTAAATATAATGTAGAACGCAATTCAAATCCAGCAGTGTGGCCCTAAAGTGATTGCTCTTACCCACTACACTATGTTGCCTCCAAATTAAAGTTCAAGAAACAGGTAAGGTAAGGAAATTATTATTATTATTCTCTCTCTTCATATAGGTGGAAAAATAAACAGAATTTTGGAGTCTATGGAGTTCAATAATTTAGCATTCCTAATAAAATCTGAAGAAACAATCCATGAGATATTTTTAAGCTTCTATTTCTGGCTAACTTATTGGCTAATTTATGGCAAATAAGGGCTAGTAATACAGTATAAACGATGTAAAATTTTTAAGAAGAGATAAAAAACCTAGATCTCTGCAACAACACTCTAATTCTTAATTTTATTTGCTACAGACACCAAGCCTCATTCTGAGGCATGAATACCATACAAAATTTCAGGAACAAGCAGGAATTATCTTTGCATAATGAAATCATATAACGCAGGAAAAGAATCATTTTTAAAGAACCCAAAATAACAAAAATTGATATAGCATTGTAAAGAAGATTTCTTAGCATTCTGTTTATAATTATTGAATACTGAAGGATAAAGAAATATAAAGCAGAGGAGGGGCTCTGTATTGAGAATATTTCTAAAGAATATTCCATTTTGTCCTCTTGGTGGTAAGAAAATGAAAAGTCATACAAACTACATTTAGGATTCAGGTAGTGGTTTAGGATCTATGATGAATCAGAGATAACAATGAGCTTTAACACAGCCTGGCTAGAGAAATGTTTTAATTTCTACTGTTATCCCAATGTTATCTCTTTTAACTAAGAAAAAAAAATAGTTGGGCTAATAGTGCCCTACTATTCAGACTGATAACAAAAGCTATCAGAAGCAGTCCAATTTCTGACAGGCTAGGCCAAGGGCACTATAAGAAAGGCTAAGCCCAACTGAGAGGTTAGGCTGCTGAGATACACATCTTACTTGTTCAGATGATGCCTGGAGTTCCAACTTGACCGTCTCACAACTTCATCCAGAAAGCAAACCCGTATAAATGAAAGAGGTGGCCCAGCACAGTAAATCCTGGCTCACAAGGGCTCATTAACATCATAGTCATTCATACCCTCATTCACCCTGAGGGAGAATGCCGAAATTGGAAGAAGCATTCTACTTTGCCTTGAACCAGGGTGAGAACATCGAATACTTGAGTAATTGGTGCCACTTCAGTCATTTCCTTTTTATCACAAATACCCAAAACAAATAAATAGGTCCCCCTGATTTTTAAGTCCCTTGTATAACAGTTCTGAATCAGGTAAAAATCTGGGTATAGAGTAAGAATTTAGATAAGATGGTCCTTCACTACTCAAATGACTTAAGAAGTCATTCTACAATGAGCAGCCTTAAATTTTCCAGATGATCCAAGAAAGGAAGAGAGAAAGCAATGCTAAATAGGGTACAGAGCTCTAAAAGATTACATTCTCCTTTCTTTGTTGTCCATAGTTAAAGAGGATGGGTACTGCCATTCACATAGACACTGCAGTACAAATCTAACGATGCTATTCTTTTACTTAAAAGAATAAAAGTTCTCTTTTGCCGAGAAGATAAGTCCAAGCTTCTTGGCAGAATATGCAAAGGCTTTCAGGTGAGAATGCACTATCAGCATGGAGAGGTGGAGCCCTGAGAAAGTTTTCCTAGAAAAAGCTACTTCTAAGCTAGTCAAGGAGAGAAGGGGAGGAGGTTTTAGGCAGTGAACAGCACCGAGTAATGCCCAGATGAGAGAAGGCTTCTGGTATGTATAGGCAAACACAAGCAGCTGGTATTATGGAAACTTAAAATATGAGGGAGGACAATATAGCAAGCTATTGAAATTTAACCAATTGAAATTACAGTCAACCCTCTCTATCTGTAGGTTCCACATCCACAGATTCAACCAACCACGGAGAGAAAATACTTGGAAAAAAAAGTTCCAGGAAGTTGCAAAAAGCCAAACTTGAAATTGCTTCCTATGGGCAACTGTTTACTTATCATTTACATGGTACTTACATCTATTACACAGCATTTGCACTGTTAAGTATTAGAAGTAACCTAGAGACGATTTAAAATACATGGGAAGATAAGTGTAGGCAATGTGCAAACACTGTGCTATTTTACATAAGGGACCTGATCTCTGTGGATTCTGGCATCCACGGCAGTGGGGTAGGGGTGGGGAGGTCCTAGAACCAATATCCAGTGGATACAGAGGGACGACTGTATCTAGAACTCTAGGGTATACTCAGCAATGGCCTATTACAAATCTACCTCCAGACTTCCATTTTAAAATCAAGGTAATTTCGTATTTTATCTTCTATTATTTTTATTTTTAAATAACTATACAAATATATATACATATATATTTCTTGTTTTAAAAAATCCTACGAGTAAGGATAAAATTCCCCTTTGGTTCCTTTAACATCCCCACTCCCACCAACAACTAGTCTGGAATGTATATTCTTTCAGACCTTCACTATACTTCACATTCATAAGTATGTACCCACAAAAATATATACGATTGCTTTATGTTCAACGATTTCCATGTAACTATTCTGGGAATCACATACACCCATCTCCAAAGCCCAGTAATATTGTGTCTTCCTGGTGACAATAGCTTAATATCAGCTTAACTGATTCCTCTTGTGAAATTGAACCAGATTAATAATTCAGAGATATCCTCAGTTTTGTATTCCAAATGCAGCCGGAGAAAATAAAATCATGGTAAATACTTGTTTAAAAACGTGTAAATCTCTTCTGGAATTATAATTTTATTTTTACCAAGTAGCTCTACAAAAGCTGTATATCCATTGTCCATTGAGTCAGAAGCATATCAGTACAGTATCTAGTTATCTGTTCAATCCACATAACTTATTTGAGCCCTAGTACCTGAACTTCCTTAAATAAGTTAGCAACTTTTTTCTTTTTTGATGAAGTGATTATTAGTGTTGCTAAGAAAAAATATTCTTGGGAACCCCTGAGGACTCAGAAAATTGAGCCAATCCAAAATGGTCCTTGATTTAAGGAAAGTGACCAGTAAATTCTTTTATCAAGTTTTCAAATGCATTAAAATAAAACTTGAAAATCTCCATAAGCAGATTGAATTTCTTTTAAATATAAGTTGGCAGTGATTAAGAAAATAATTATTAAAAGCATCCTCTTTGCAATCTCAGTAACTTTATAATATCAAACAGTGAATGTGACTCAGAAGGTTATAGACCAAAGTCTTCTAATTAATTATTTAATGAGATATGGATATGTTAAACTTCTGTTTTGATTTAAATAAACTTTGAAATCACATTCTTATTCATTGCATATATTACTTCTGTAGTAAAACAACTGACTTCTTAAGTTCTGAGCATACCTCTCAATTTTCTTACTTGCAAACAGGCCCTAACAGTTCACATATATTAATTAATTAGATAAAAGATTGGGGGGCTACATGTGTTTGTTTACTTGTGTGCTTGTTGGAGGATAGTGAATCTCAAGAAGGCTGTACCTCAGGCAGGGCACTTTGGTCAAGGGGCTGTCCATCATATCCCTGATCTGGAAGGGGCAAACTAGTGAGATCACTAGAGACAATGTAATTTTGATCAGCACTGTCCCACAGAAACATAAACATATGCCACAAATGAGAGCCACAGATGTAATTTAAAATTTTCTAGTAGTTACATTAAAAAAGAAAAAAGAAAAATAATGTTAGTAATTTTATTTTGTCTAATATATCCAAAATATTATCATTTCAATGTGATCAAAAATTTTAAATTATTGATACTTTATATTCTTTTGTTCACACCAAGTGTTCAAAATCCAGTGTGTACCTTCATACTTACAGCACTTCTCAACTGCATTAGTCATATTTCAAGTGCTCAAAAAGTCATATCTGGCCAGCGGCTACCATACTGGACAGCACAGATATAGAGGGGAAACCAGGGGCTTTGGAATTAACCTAAGGTTTGAATTCTAGTTCCGTAACTTACTAAGCTATGTGATCATAAGATAGTAATATAAACTCCCTGACCCCTGTAGTTCTTATCAGTAAATCAGGAATAATACCATATGCCTTACAAATTCCTTATAAGAACTATAAATAATATAATATTTATTATAATTATAGATAATATGCCTGGCATATATATAACTCAATAAAATCCTCCTCATCCTCATCATTAGATAAATTACAGAAGGAGAAAGTAACATTGTATGAGAGTTCAAAGTTTAAAATATTGTGACAGAGAAAAATAGAAAGAAACAAGAAGAACTTGAAGCAAGATTATCAAAATGTTTTCTAACGGAAGTTTCAGTCGTCAATCCACTATTACCCACACAAAATAAAAACAAAAACCATATTTTCCAAAATTGTGAATAATGCCAAAATAAGATATTGCTAAAACTAGAGATATGATGGTGTTTAATGGTTCTATTTCTACAGGGAAAAAATGGCTATAAAGTTGAGTAGAAGGTTATTTGCATGGACATGGAATTTTGGGATACTAAAAATGCTTACAAACAATCTACAAAGAGTATATTATGCATTCTGATAACTGAGCATTCATTATATAATACATAATGGTATTTTTTTCATATAATTGTTACAGTATATTTTTCATTCACTTACATAGGATATCAAAATACAATGCAGAAAATATACAAAACATACCTCTGATAAAAATGTCTGGGCTGATTTCTGAGCTCCTACATGGAGCAGATATTCATATACGTAGAGTGCTAACCTGTAAAATGAATAAAATATTTATTGAGAAGAGGTATATTTAAAATTCATTCTTTAAATAATGCACACACCTTTTCATTACAGAAATATTTTTCACAATAACAGTGACAGAAAATCAACTCTTCCAACATCTTTTCAAGGAGTTTATACACATATGTTCAGAAAGAACTTTAATTAAAATAGGACGCAAAAGAATAAGACACATAATATCTTCTCTTGGCAAGAAACACCTAAATATGGATTTTTGTCTTGGATCATCTAACTTATCAAGCCCTCAATTCCCTTTGTTATACCTAATATGAATTACTAACTTAAAACCAAATATTAATAATTCCCATAACCTACCTGAAGGTCTAATTATTAGTAAAACAAATGAATTAAGTTATTGGACCTTTACAACAACACTATATCCTTCCAACTTTCTGGTGAATGTTAACATAAACTCCAGCTGTTTACATATCCGTATGCCAAAATGGGTGTTGAATGTCCAATTTTAATGTATTTGTTCAGGCACTCTCTCCTTATTCTTTAGTTTAGATTGTTAAACCAATAATATTTTAGTTTAAAAGAAATTCAAATGAACAGCAAATCACAGCATTAAGTAAACTTTAAAGATACCAGATTATATTAAGCATTTGGGTTCTTATAGTTTAAAGGTTAACACGGAAGTAAATATAAATTTATCACTCAAATACAGAATATTAAGTATGCACTATACATTTATACTACTCTCATTATCTTGTGGATTCAGAATTTTAAGCTACACCATGTGGCTCAATTTTAGTTAAGCTGTTAACAAATATTATTCATAAACCCAAATTAGTCTGAGACAGTATTTTTAATGATATCTTGGACTGATGCCCAGATAGCTCACAACAGTTCAGTTTCTGCTACACTGTATTTACCAATATTGAGCCAGGTTTACAGTAAATAAAACAATGTAACAATAACCACAGTTCTGTAGAGCTACTCCATTTCTCTTGCCAAGTGAATTTATGATTGTTAAAGACTGATGGCATTTGCAAAACTGAATATTTTCCCGAAAACATAACATGTATTTGTCATGAAAAGGGAAAGCCTGTATATAATCACTTGCTCTGTCCATTTAATTCTTTCTCCATTCCCAAACTGCCAAACTCTTAAGATGAGAATTATTCTGTAGTTACTAAGCACCATGAGCAGACATCTGTTAAAGTTACTCATAGATGAAAATATGTTGTTGACAGTGAGTATACGAATATAATTTAGAAACATCTCCCATTCTCTTCAAGTTGAATGCCACTTCCTGGATCAGTGCTTCTCAACTCTTTCTCTACTCTAACACACGTAGTATGTCACATCCCTGTGTGATGCTCCCTGAGGAAGGTTCATACCCCAAAGTATGTCATATGGGATATTGGAATTGAAATGTTCCTGTAGTTTCAAACAAACAAACCCAACTGGTGATTCTTATCACACATTCTTCAAACACACATATCCCACATACTCTTGTCTCTCACTAACTACTTCCAAACCCATCACGTGATTCCCGACCATGATGGCAGATTTCACCTTGAAAAAAAAAAAAAATTTGTGAATTTCTCCTGGAGAGACTGAAGCCTCAAAATTGCCTGCCAGTGGCAGTGTGGCCCTACTGCGTACGGCCCTAGAGCCTTGGGTTATTCCTTGTGGGTTGTAAAATCTTGGACCTAGAGCCAAACCAGTGGTGCAGTCTGGACAAGAAAGCCAGGCCTAAGTCAAAGGCTCAGCAGTAAGGATGTTCCACCAAGCCTGGAGAAGTTGGAAGTGAGAGGCACTGAGTGAAGCAGAGGCACCGTGGTGGGTCTGGGGTAGGGGTGGGGGGGTGCAATAACAGAACAGACCCCAGAACAGTCAAGGCCAGAGCACAACTGTTGCTGTGTCCTTGCAATAAACACCATTCCTTAAAGTTAAGCAAGCCACTTCCTTGTAATCTCTTCTTTGTAATATTAAAGGAGATAATATATTTCTTCTGTTTTCCCCCAATTAATTAGGTAGCAAAAAGTATATCTCTTTACAAGTAGAATTTAAAGCAACAATCTCCTCTCTCTCAATGGGTTCAGGACAGTGATTCTCAAAGACATATTGGCGGAGGCACAAAATCAATGGGGGGAAGGGGTTTCAAACCGCAGAACTAAAGATTTTGAAGCATCTTCCTAGGGGTGTGCTTGTCCTCCTACCCTTAGAATCTGAGCTGTAGCAGGACATCGTATTGTTATCAACAGGATGATAAAATGGGACAGGGCTGAGATTATCTATCTATAACACCGCCTCATATATCCATGTTCTGTAACTCCCTTGAACAAAATGAATGCTTCCCAGGCAGTCAGGACCTACTCCAGAGAGAGCGGCAGGGAGCATCATATCAGTGAACAGTTAATCAACTCTACTGTCTTGATGACTCCAGAATACATCACTAGCAAATCTCCAACATTTTAACTACTACCTCTGTGCATAGGATTTTCCAAACCTATGTCTTTAGCCCTATCCTCTCTACCAAGCTCCAAACCTGCTTCTCCAATTTACTGTTTGAAATTTCTAGCAAGATAGCTCTCTCTTAACTTGACCATATCCAGAGTTAAATTCACCTTCTCCCTCTATTTACAGTACCTGTGCTCACTTTTAATGAAACATAATTTCTGAGTCTCAGTTTCCTCATTTGTAAAATGGGAAGGATACTTTCCTTGTAGTATTGTTGAAAGGATCAGAGAGCACAGTAAATAGTAACAATGACTGCAACAGTTTCAGCTAATTCTGTTACACATTATATTACCAAGTCACATACTGGATTCCAACACCACAGCCTCTCTCACATTTGCCATTCCTTTCTAACCTCCCTCCTGCTCCTGAAGAACCAGTAGGAGCCACAGCAATAGGAGTATTTGTTCAACCTTCAGGTATAGATACTGTGTATTTCCCATTAGCTGCCTACAATAGAGGCATTAGGGCCACCAGAAATAAGAGCCTCCAGAAGGTTCTGGGGGAAGAGCCCTGCAATAAATTATCTGTGTATGAATACAAATGATTCCAGGGGAGTGAGGACTGACACTTGTCCATCCGTGCAGATGAATCATAGCATGGTCCCTTACTTAGTGACAGATCATCATCAAACATTTTATTCAGATTCAATTTCTACTGGACAGTGAAAATTTTAAAATAAATATTGAATATACAAATATTTAAAATGTGTACACTCTCATATTAACATTTTCATTTTCCTTTTTAGGATCTTTAAGAAATTTAACTACTTTTGATAAAGTACAGAGTGCCTATTTAATCTAGTGGCTTATAATGTGATCCAATTACACAGAAAAAAATTAATAATCATGCAGTAAGAGTTTGTTTGCAGAAAGTAGACACAGACTATTTTTTTAAACATTGATTAATGAAAAAGCATATCAGTGATTCATGGATCATATATGGCTTTAAATTATCTTCATTTCATTCTAAATTTCAAATAGATACCAACGAATGAGTTAACAAAATCATGACCAGGAATTCTAGAGAGGAATGCAAAGCCAGAATGCAAAATGTATCTGAAACAGCTCAAGACCTTCTGTACTCCCTGGTTACTGCAGGCTCTTAAGCTTTAAAAGTAAGAGCAAAGGGCTTCCCTGGTGGCGCAGTGGTTGAGAGTCCGCCTGCCGATGCAGGGGGCACGGGTTCGTGCCCCGGTCCGGGAAGATCCCACATGCTGCGGAGCGGCTGGGCCCGTGAGCCATGGCCGCTGAGCCTGCGCGTCCGGAGCCTGTGCTCCACAACGGGAGAGGCCACAACAGTGAGAGGCCCGCGTACCGCAAAAAAAAAAAAAAAAAAAAAAAAAAAAAAAAGTAAGAGCAAAGGTAGAGGTTAAAATGGGAAGAGAACTGAGAATAGCCAAAGTCTGAGCCCACCTGCCACTGCCCTCAACACAGTAATTACATATCACCTACACACGTGATGCACACTCAACTCACTGTCCCTCAGTTACACACATATACACTCATGGGTGCCATCGAAGGCAGAACGGAAAAGTCAACCACCACTGATAAAACTTCACAATTCAAATTCTATCAATCTCCAATTCTGATAGGATCAAATCGATCGATATTTCAACTAGACTTCATGGATTCAAAATCTCTAATAAATTTGGATGTTGACCAGTCTACAGTTTAACTTTTTAACCTATTTACAGAAGGAAAGGGGGAAATCCCACGCACTTTATTTTGCACATGAGTCTAACAAAAGTGGATTTTTTTGTTAATTATAAAATATATAATTAGAAGGGAATTAAAGATATATAAAAATGAAAAGAACACAAAGATGTTAAACCTCTGACTACCCCCCACCGAAAAACCCCAAATAAAATTAAAAAGCAATAATGAACTGAGAAAATAGGATACACGATCAATAGGACAACAAAAGGCTAATATGCTTAATATACAAACAGCTCATATAATGTCCTGCCAGAATAAGAAGACCTTAAGTTTTAAATAATGAGCAAGGAGGGACATTAGAGGTCAAATAAGAAGAATGGCTACCTATGGCCAGTAAATAATCCTAAGGAAAAATATTCAACCTCCCAGCCATAAACAATATTTTTAAATTTCACCAAAAAATGTACCAAAGACTCTAAAAACATTAAAGCATTTGGTGCCTAAAGGATAATATATGGACGTGTAAATGGTACAGCTTTTCAAGAAAATAACATGGTGAGGTGAAAAGGTAAGTGAATGAGTAAAAAACACAAGTGTAGAATAGCTTGTACAGTACGCTCCCATGTACATGACACATATATTCTTCCAGAGGTAATTCATATACATACAGGCACAGCAGCAACAAGCACCACTCCCCAGGCTTCCCCCCTCTGGTGGAAACATATGTATCCAAACAGTATCTTTTATTGAAGGGGTTTTTTTCCTAGGGAGTGGGAGCCTAGGATAAGAGGCAGACTTTTTCTTTTTTTTTTTTTAAGAGGCAGACTTTTTTACTGCATAAACTTTCTTCCGTTTGATTATTTCCCCATACTTCTTCTATTACCTATTTTAAAAGAAATAAACAAGTAAATAGGAAAAAATAATAAAACTTTATGACCTTTGACCCAGTAATTTCTATTCTAAAATACTATTTTAAAGAATTAATCAGAAATCCAAACAATTTATAATGAAGCTCGTGGCAAAATTATAGCAGTAAAAAACTGGCAACCTAAATATCTGATAAAAGGGGAATAGTTTACATGCAGGTGATGGGAAAAAATATTTTTGAAGATGTTTAATGAAGAAATGTTCATAGTTCATTGTTAAAAGTGTGAGCATATATACACAGAAATATACATACTGCATTGAGAAAAAGAGTAGAAGGAAATATGAATTATAGCTACTGGCAGAAATATTAATAATAGTAAGAAGCAACAGATGAAGTCCAACTAGTATGGATGTAGCAGAAAAACTAAATAAAGCATAAAACCAGTATGGTCTAATCAGAGTAAGAGCTAACATCCCCATGCCTCCTTCGGAAGGCCTGAGGACAACTCTTGTTAAAGCACTGTCCTCTAATTAACAATCATAATGGTAGCTTTGTGTCTCCAGTAAAAGATTAAATTTTGTGCCACTCATACTATACAAAAATCTAAGATATCTGGCTAGATAAAAATATTAAACACTTTTTCCCAGTTTGTTGTCTGACTTAATTTTGGTTAGGTTTTTTGGGGATGGGGGAGAACAGGGAAGGGGGGACACATTCAGATACTTTTGATTAAACTTTAAAGATAGAAATAACTAATATGAAAGTAAAAATGCTAACTAAACCTTATAGATAAATGGGCAGAAGCAATAACAAACATCACAGATAATTTTAAAATGTGGAAAACATTAAACATCATTGGGAATCAAACAAATATTAAAGCAACAATGGGATTTAAATTCTCACTTAAATACATAATATGTAAGAAAATGTATATTCAAATACTGCTGATGGCAATAAACTAGTATAGCTCTTTTCAAAACCAATTTGGCAATAAGTATACGTCAAAAGCTTGCTAAGAAAAGTTCACACACTTTGACCCAATAATTCCATTACTGGGAGTCTAGCCTAAAGAAATCATCTTAAATGTAGAAAAGCTTAATGCACAAAAATTTTTAACCAAAGAACATGTAGAACAATCAAAATATAAATAAAAAGAAAAATGGCTGGATTTATAGTAAAATATTTTGCATTAATTTCATGTTTGAAAATATAACTCAGAATTTAGATATATTCATTCAACAAGCACCTAAGAGACTTCCCTCTGCCTAATTCTTGAACTTTAAAATGTGAGAAAATGTCATAAATGTACCACCAAATAAAATTATTTCAAATTTACCTTGTGAAAATTACAAAATCTAACAAAGAAAAAAATTTTTACCATTCACGTGAACAACATCTGTTACATGCTTGCCAAGAGGTATCATCTAACAGTACTAAGACAGTTAAGTATTTAACAGCACATCTACAACACATAATGTCATTTGGAGTCTAATTGCAGCAAATTCTCAACTACACTTGTAAATAAGGACTTCACAGTCTGGAAAAGGGGTAAAGAATTTACTTCACTCTATAATGTAGCTATCTCATTTGAGATTAAATCTCTTGCTCTGAAGGAAACGGTAGAAAATAAGGAACTATGGATAACATATTAAAAAGGTTTTAAAGACAGTATTGTTAATTTGCAAAAAAGTTCTCCAAGCTACACTAAATAAAAGGTGAATACTACCTATAGTTCAGAGCTAATTCCTAACTCTCTCTCTCTACATACACATATATGTACATATGTCAATATCTATGCATGTGTGTATAATACATCTATAAAACAAATCATTATTTCACAAAAGTCAGTCAATAAAAATGACCTAATGTGTTTAATCTGAATTTATAGAACAGTTAAAATGGATATGACTGTTTAAATCATAGAAAGAATTTTTTAAATCTTGTGAACAGGATTCATCAAAACTTTTCTTTATATTATACATGCTAGTTATAATAACACAATTTAATGTTCATAAAAATTTTCAGGAATGTGTGCCACTTGTGGATAACATTTAATCATGCCTCACAATATATTCCTATGAGGCAGAGTTATGAACTATGTATAAACATCATTAGGTAAGTAGTCATACAATGAAAAGTCCAACTACCAATAAACAGCTATGTCTGTCAGCCTGGCCATGATATCCTATATCTACTTTTCACACATTTACCTATTAAATAACCTGTCTTTGGCATGCCATTCTTTTAATATTCCAAAAAGATACAGTGTTGAAACTGAAAAGCAAGAGAAAGTAGCCATTTAATATGAGAAAACATACATCCATCCCAAACTTCGGTGATGAAAACTGATTTCGCCATCTTCTTACATTTAGCAAGGAAAAAGGAAAAAAAAAAAAGATTCAAACATAAAGCCTTCAAATTAACAAATCCCCACCTGTAGTTTTAAAATTCTTTTGGTTGATTCACTATATGTGCAAAGGTAGAGGGAAGACACAGTAGGAGAATTAACTTCAAAAAACAGCTGTTCCTAATTTCTACTGAAATTAAACTACTATAACACATTTTGTCTTGTTTATCTCTGTATCTCCAGCACCTAAACTAGCGAGTACCCAATAAATATTTTTTAATGAAGGAATGACTCTCTTAAGCCAGGCATAAGGCACTTACAGAATCCTTTGGTTTCCTCTAGTCAAAGCATTCAAAGGGGAAGCGTAAGGAATCTCCTTAGGTACCTACTTTAGCATTGACCTCCTCGTAGTATCCTTAAGCTTCAGCCTCTCAATAAAATACTATCGTTTAACAGCATGAATGTTACTAAAACAGTTCCTTCACACTGATTCCTATCTCTATATACAAAGGGTAATTTTTTAAAGAAATAAATTAATCCATTTAGTTGTGGGTGGTAGATATGTTTTGTTATTTTTAATAAAACAAATCCTCAAAAGACAATAACCTCTCTCTTGCCTATATCCTTAAAGGAAATAAATCAAGGTTAGGGAATAAACAATAAAAAGATTGGAGAGGGCTAGAAGAGGGCTATTTTATAAAGAATGGTCTAGCTGTTACATTTAGCACTGGTGAGTAGTATGTGCTGCAAAATGCTACATCCAGAATCCACTCCCCATCTTTTGTCCTTAAATCCCAACGTCATTAACTCGAGAAGCCGCAGACATAGAGAATTTAGAACAGATTAAGTTCTCCCAAGGCACAGTAAAAAGTCATGTGGGATCTAGATTCCTACCCACTGCTATATTTAAAATGGATAACCAACAAGGACCTACTGTATAGCACAGGAAACTCTGCTCAATATTATGTAACAACCTAATCAGGAAAAGAATTTGAAAAAGAATAGACACATGTATATGAATAACTGAGTCACTTTGTTGTACACCTAAAACTAACACAACATTGTTAATCTACTATACTCCAATATAAAATAAAAAGTTTTTAAAAAGTCATGTTGGATTTAGAAAAAAGAACTTTCTTATTCCTGATCCATTGTATAATTCCACTGTTGACTAATGACACGTATCAGTATCCATATGTGTCTCCTAAGTGATAAAATGCCAAGAGTTAGCTGGATCACAGCTAGCTAACAAGTAGCAAGGAGCATTTGGCAGCCACCGAGAGACTGCTCATGGGATTGTAAGTAGTTTAGCAATGAAACTAGATCAGCCTGATCAAATTTTCAACAGAGCTTACAACCTGGTGCTTAGGAGGTGTGAAAAATTAGAAATCTGTTTCTAACATTGTCTTTTTAAAGTTCTTCATCATTAACAGTGAAGCTAAAAAACAGATTTAGCATGTCAAAAACTGTGTCTATGCAACCACCCAATAATATTAATATCCAGCCTTTGCTTCAAATTCACTTAGTCTATTTTTTATACTCTCAATGTCGGTTTCAGAGAATAGATACCTGATATACATAAAGATGTTGAAGATACTAAACAGAATTAAATGTTCTGGTGCAGAGATAATTGCATCAGTTAAGACTGACAGGGAAAGGAGTGAAAGATTTAACAATTATTAAATGGATAGCTGGGCATAAAAAATATTACATTGCCGATGTGTCACTGATGTCATAAATGACAGACAAGTAATGCTTGGGAGTATGGATTTGGAAATAAATGATTTGATGTGCTTAGAAATAAAAACACTTGCCTTGTGCAGACAGGCAAATTCATGATTAAAATGACTATCAATAGAGAAAATAAAAAGGCTAAGATATAAAAATAAGAATTAATTTAAAACTAATCAAGAGTTTATAGAAATATGGTTATTTGTAAAATTTAGTAAAACTTTCCATCCATTTTTAAAAATAATTGTTCTTGCTAAAATCTCCCATTTGATCTTTTTTCATAAATTTATTTATTTATATGTATTTAATTTTGGCTGCGTTGGGTCTTCATTGCTGCACGCGGGCTTTCTCTAGTTGCGGTGAGCGGGGGCTACTCCTTGTTGTGGTGCACGGGCTTCTCACTGCGGTGGCTTCTCTTGTTGCAGAGCACGGGCTCTAGGCACACGCACTTAGTAGTTGTGGTGCACAGACTTAGTTGCTCCAGGGCATGTAGGATCTTCCCAGACCAGGGGTCGAACCCATGTCCCCTGCATTGGCAGGCGTATTCTTAACCACTGCACCACCAGGGAAGTACTCCATCCACTCTTAGAGCTAAGCTATATACATTGGAAATACAGTACTGGGTATACTTGATAATAGCACTTAGTCCATTTCAATTCAGCTTGAAGATTATACATTATAGCCACGCTCCCACCTGCCCATGGAATCTTGATATATATTGTCTGATATACATAGTTCTGTTTGTGTCATCCTTATAGAGAGTAGATTTTCTTTTATATCCACCCAGAATACTAGTAGCTTCCTAACACTTGCTGACTAACCTTGGGAGTCATCTCATACTCAATTTCAATGTATTAACATCAAAATTAACACCAGACACCAGACTTCCACTTATGCCATGGAGGAGTAAGTGGGACTGAACTTGCCCTCTTGCTGCAGACAACTAGAAAACTGGATATATGAAACAACTGGTTTTAGATACTGGACAACAGGCAGTGCAGGCCTGTAAAACTTGAGAAAAGAGGAACATACAAGATTTGAGTCCTATCATAACCCTAGTTTTCTGCCTGAAGACACATTCCAGAACAAAGTACAAGGAGGGAACAAATCCAAATACAGCACAGTGGTCTCAAGTTGAAGAGATCAAGGGATTAAACTGGGGAGGATTGAGGCAGCTGGAATTTGTGGGCAGAGTATCAGACAGGAGGGGGCTACACAGCAAAACAACTCCAACAATCTGCATAGGAATCCCTTTGCCCGTGCATAGGGTGGAACCCCACCAAGCCAGGCAAAGAACTGTTGCTCACAGAGGGCTGGGAAACCACTAACTACTCACAGGACAAACTTCAAGAACATTACTCACAATGAACACCAACAGCGTTCGGTAGAGACCCACGGGCCACACTTTGGAGGTAGGACTAAACTAGTCCTAAAGTAAAAGTAGACTTACCCTAACCATAGTGTGTAATTTTAACAACCCAAATAAGCTTTTAACAACATGCAGTGTAGCCAGATTAATTTGTCTAGAAAGTAGCTTTAAGTAAAGATAAATATTATTTAAAAAGTGATACCAAGTATCAAGTCAGGGATATCAAAATAACTTTCAGGTTGGTGAATGACATGGCCACTGGGGGCAAGGGGAATATGGGAAATCTCTGTACCTTCTGCTCAATTTTGCTATGAACCTAAAACCGCTCTTTTTAAAATAAGTATTTTTCAAAGAATTTACAATGGGTAATGGGGCTTCTTACTTCCCTCTCTCTACTGTTCTGTGTTTTGCAAATTCCTATAATCAAGAAAAAATTATTTTAAAACTTAGTCATCAGTTCATATCTCCTTCCCCAAGCTAATTTTAAATTATTATCTATGTGTAACATTTTCCTCAAGTACAAATGAACAGTAACAGTTTACTCTAATAATAAGTTAATAACCAAGAAAATATCTTCTTTATAAATAATATAAATTACATATCCCAAGAAATAAAGATGAGTAGAAAACATTTAAAAGCAGTCTAATGTTTTTCCTCTTGCTACTAAGCACTGAAAATAACTTACTCAGAATTTCTTCCAGGCTTTACGATTTTTTTTTCTTTTTTCACCTCATGCAGAAGTTTATTGTAGAACTGAAAATAAATTGCATCATTTAAAATCTCTCTCTTCTACTTATTTACAAAACAGAAACAGACTCACAGACTGTGGAAGCAAACTTATAGTTACCAAAAGGGGAAACGTGGTGGGGAGGAATAAATTAGGAGTTTGGTATTAACATATACACACTACTATATACAAAATAGATAACCAACAAGGACCTACTGCATAGCACAGAGAACTCTGCTCAGTACTCTAATAGCCTATATGGGAAAAGAATATGAAAAAGAATGGATATATTCATGTTTAACTGAATCACTTTCCTGTATACCTGAAACTAACACAACATTGTAAATCAACTACACTCCAATGTAAAATAAAATATAAATAAAAAAACTCTCTCTCCTTATTTCTGTCTTTTAGAGTGCACACAGCAGAAGCTATATGTATAGGCAGCACCTCCTCAACATAAGTCATCATTTCTCTGCCCAGCAGGTCACATGACAGGTGGTTGCAACCCACGCCACAGAGCCAAGTCTAAGATCAGCAGTTCAGGATCTACCTTCCTTTCTGAGGCTCTTCAAACTTGGGATCACAGACGTGAACACTTCATTCTGACTGGGTTTTAGTAACCTGTATCCCCCACAAGTTTAGGGAACTGTAAATCCTCCAATATCCTTCTATTCCCTGCTTCATGAATATTAATAGTCTCCTCACTAAAAGTCTGAGGCTCCCTGATGTGGACTGAAGTCACTATAGCTTACTTCTCTACCCTCAGGTTTCCATGTGATGGGGACTTCTAAGGAGTCCATGAATAGAAATGAGAAGAACTCGATCTGACATTCTTATTTTTCTTAATTCTTCCCGTTAATTCTCTTTTCTAATCTTTGCACATGCTATTTTGACATTTAGATCTATTCTGCTTTATATTTGCTTTCCTTTAGCACTCACTTTACATTCCCTACTACTTCTTGCACCTTCTTTTTAAATGTTTCACCTTGTTCTAACTTCCTTAACCCCAGCCAAATCTGTATGAGCATCTACCTATAACATATTTGGTGATGTCTTTAGTTGGACCTACTTCATTACTGCCATGTTTAAAGTATCCACATTAATATGCACCATTCATTGAGGCTAGTGCTTGTAATTCATTTTCCACTTTCCCTAGAGGAATTCTGGGAGAGTTTTTCTCAAAACAAATTGCAGCAATGTCTCTGATCTGTACTCCTTAGGGAACATAAGGAACAGGGAAGAAATGCTTCAGAAGAATACACCCATAGACACAGGTCCCAGAACTCTTAATATCACAGAAGGAAATGGGCAGGTGTTTGAAGGAAAAACCCAACTCAGGAAAGACACAGGATAATTCTCTCTGATTTTCAGAGGGTATAAATGTATATTTTTAATCCCTATTTGAAGCTATTTTTTAAAAGCTCCATATAAAATAATCAGAACCACAGGGATTTTGTCTAGGGCTTAATCCATTTCCTAGCATTAGTTCGAAATATTTAGATATTTACAGCATTTGCTCTTTTAGGCCATTTATTTATCTCTTTATTAGACAACTCTTAAGCATCTAGTTTGTGTAAAGTATTGAGAACCAATGAAACATCATTAATTTAGGACCCACTAAGGCAGAATTTGTGGCAATATGGTCAAAAAATACATCTTTACACTAACAAAGAGTTTAACAAATTAGCAGCATAAAGATAATTCTAAATATCTAATGTTAGAAAGAAAAACTACTTTCAAACATCCTGAGAAACTTTACAAAGAAACACTTAATGCTCATCAACAGTAAGCTCCTACCATTGTTCTAGGTCTTAGACCAAAAAAAAAAAAAAGAAGACACAAATTTTGCCCTCAAGTAATTTTCAGACTTGTTAATCGGAAGAAAAATATAATTAAAAATAAGATCAGTAACACAAAGTGGCATATGATTGGTGTACAGGCAACAAAGTATCAAGAATTCAGAACAGGAAAAGACCACTGTAAGAGATCTTGGCAAAAGGGCTTTAACTTACAAAGGAAATTGTACTTAAGCTAGGTATTAAAAGAAATGGGATAAGCAGGAAGAAAAGAGGACATTTAAGGAAAGGATAATAGCATGAAATAATTATCTAAATTATATACAACACTGTGGCCAAAATAAAATTCTCTATGTACCTGAAAGTAATAAAATGTTTCACAAAATATTCCATTATTGAGACAGACTTCTAGTATCACTATGCAATAGAAAGATTTTACTCTATTATACAGAACATGACAGAGTAATAATAGGAACTTATATTTATACTATTTTATAGCTTATAAAGTGCATTTACATATGAAAGGAAACATTTAATTATTTAGTAGCAGTTTATAGCAATGTTATTTTATTAAGAATTTCTCCATATAGTTCTCTTTAATTTTTTCAGATTTTTAAAAAATAAGCCTGTTTCTGTACATTTGTAATTGAGAAAAATGTTCATCTAGAAGGCATTCCTTATGGTATTTCCTAATTAAAATTTAGGTTACCATGCAAAGCTTTAGAATACAGAAATTTATTTTGTACCCCAAAACATAAGTAAAAACCCACATTTTTTTAATATCAGAAAGTGGGATCTATATATCTATAAATTTAGATAAAGTTATTCTGATTCTTCAGTTATATTTGTATCTAAAAATAAATGTTTAAAGTGTATCTCTAGATAAGAAGCTAAAATAACCAATAGATAAAAGAGAAAAACAGACAAGGCAAGAAAACAGGATTAAATACAACATGAACCTCTACTAAATTAATCTCCAGATACTCAATTTCCAGTCAATTGCACTCAGAAGCATTTGGCATCCATGCGTGCCTAAATCAATGAAGAGTGACCTAAGAGATCTTGACTTCCCTAAGCCCCGATACAAATAATCAAACTCCTTGATTTTAGATAAACCATCACAGCATAATTATCAAATTTGAACATAAAAGTAAGGAGATAACTAACATATTTAGATTCCTGAATCAGTATCCCAAAAGAACAGGCACTCTGAAACACTGCACTAAATCTAATAAGATTAACTTGACAAAAATAAATGTACTGTGCTTGAATCAAAAATCTTG
Source organism: Neophocaena asiaeorientalis asiaeorientalis (assembly GCF_003031525.2). Taxonomy (NCBI): domain Eukaryota; kingdom Metazoa; phylum Chordata; class Mammalia; order Artiodactyla; family Phocoenidae; genus Neophocaena; species Neophocaena asiaeorientalis. Next base: position 2,909,306 of record NW_020174269.1, read on the forward strand.
TATAGGATAGACAAATATAACAATAGCCCATACAAAAAGACAGGTTTTAGCTAACTGCAAGTTTAATATGAATTAATAGTATATTAGACCACCCTGCCAAGAGCTAATTTTACCTTAAATGCATTAACATAGAACTAAAAAAGGAGAGATAATAAGTCCTATAAAGATGAGGGGGGAAAAAAAAGACAAGTTGTGAGCAATGGTTGGAAGTATCAGTGACGCATAACCTGCAGAAAGTAAAGGCTCAAACACTTAATAGGTTGTCAGCTATTACAGGGATTGGTCTTATTTTACATGGCTAAAGAGGGTGGAACTAAAACCAATGGGTTAAAGTGCTAAGAAGGCAAATTGTAACTCAACACCTCAAAGACCCTTTTTGTAACCATTAGAGCGATCCAAAAATCGTATAGGCTGAGAAAAGAACCATTTTTGGGGTTGGGAAATGTGAGTGTCCAATCTCTGAAAGAGTAAAGGAACAGTACAGGTTGAAACTGGGGATACTGCAGGGGCTTTATTCATTGAACAGAAGTTTGGATCAGATGAACTTTAAAATACCTCTCAGATACAAGATTACATAATCCTATTATTACTAAAATATGGCCCAGAGCAATTGAGTGACTTCCAGATCAACAGAACTATTTGGTAAAAGAGTTGAGATTAGGATATATGACTCAAAGCTTAGTCTGCTGTATCTCGAAAAATACTGCAAAACAACATGATTCAATATCTTCCATGAAGAAATTATATTCCCAGGAAATATCACTCTGTGACCAAGTGAAAAATGGAGAAGTGGCAAGCTTACCTGTCAAAGTCAACATAAGGCAACTGTTAGTACAACCACCACTCCCACCACCCTGCTCCTCAACTCAAACATTAAGAAGATAAACTGTTTCTCCATGATATAAGTCTGTGTGGTTCCTATAGATCATGTGGACCAAGGTTTCCAAACCAAAAATGGAAGATAAAAGCATGCTATCTATATCTATGGGAAAAACCTGACCATACCAGTGAAAGATTAGTCAACTGACTCCATACAAGGTGGTTTGATGGGTAAAAAGCAGAGTTCCAATTAGTAAATGGAAAGAGGCATATCACAATAAAACTCTACCTAAAGGAATAAGCAATTTCTAAACACATTTACTCTTTCCAAATTCTCCCTGATGTTAGCAGAGAATTGCTACATCCTATATTAGTTTAAGCTTTTTAACCTAATCTACCCTATAATTAGAAACCATACTTTTTATTCCAAAACAGTTGAAGGGGATAAATTACACTAATATTGACAATTACAAAGCCAGTTAAAAAGAAAATGTGTTATAATAGGTTCATGGTACTAAATCAGATTACTATGCCATTTCAGTGTTTCCTTGGCATGCCAAAATATAATATATAGAACATAAGTAAAATATTATAGCAAAGGTCTACCTTCCTTAATTGACTTCCCTAAACATCTGCAAAATTAAATGTGTTTAAAAGCAGAATAGTTTGCAGATCAGCACTGTCAAATGCACAATCTATTCCTCTATTTTTAAGTTTCCTTATGATGAACCACAGTAATGGCCAGGAGAAATACCATGGAAGCTCCAAAACAGCAGATTAACTGAATTTACAGAGCTTTAATAAGCTCCTATTCTCCCCCCTCAATTACACGCGCACGCACACACACACACACACACACACACACAAAATTTTAATCTCTTCTACAGTAGAGACTCTTAGTTGCCTGGAAGGTCTTTCCTCTGAGTAGTGAGAAACAAAATTATTAGCTGGACATATTCCTCCTCAGCTAAAAGGTAATGTTCCCCTATTTCCCTTGAAGCTGGGTGTGTTCACTTGCCTGAAGTTTGGCCAAGGAGATAGAGATTTAAGTTGGAAGACTTACACTAAGGGGTATTGTTCCACATTCCCTTATCCCGCATTCAGCCTATAAGGTTGGTGTGATACTTCAGCCTCCATCTTGGACCATGAGAATGAGACCACTCTAGGAATGCCAGATGCAATGGACTGAATGTTTGCGTCCCCCCAAAACTGATTTGTTAAAACCCTAATCCCAATGTGATGGTATTTAGAGGCGGGGCCTTTGGGAGGTAATTAGGTCATGAGGGTAGAGTCTTCATAATGGTATTAGTGCCCTGACAGGAAGAGACCAGAGAGCTAGCTAGCTTTCTTTCCACCATGTAAGGACACAACAAGAAGTCAGCAGTCTACAACCTGGAAGAGCATCCTCCCTAGAAACACACCGTGCTGGCACTCTGATCTTGGACTTCCATCCTCCAGAACTGTGAAAAATAAATTTCTGTTCTTCATAAGCCACTCTGAATGTGGTACTTTATTATAGCAGCCCAAGCTGACCAATACACTAGAATAAAAAGGTAGAAGGGGTATAGATTCCTGACAACTTCATGGAACTGCCATTTCAGCCCTGGATTCTCAATCTTCAGATTTATTTTATTTAAGAGGAAATAACTTTTAATCTTATTTAGGGTTTCCAATTATGTTCAACCTAATCAACTCCTAACTAGTACATGTGCTGCGAAGTCAGGCTTACTCTCCAGTCTTCCCATAATATGACTTCCACACAACTCTACCTGAACCACTCTTGCTGCATTGTCAAAAGTGGTCACCATGGGGCTTCCCTGGTGGCGCAGTGGTTGAGAGTCTGCCTCCCGATGCAGGCGACACGGGTCCGTGCCCCGGTCCGGCAAGATCCCACATGCAGCGGAGCGGCTGCGCCCGTGGGCCATGGCCGCTGAGCCTGCGCGTCTGGAGCCTGTTGCTCCACAACGGGAGAGGCCACAACAGTGAGAGGCCCGTGTACCGCAAAAAAAAAAAAAGTGGTCACCATGCAATCCTTGTCTTAGTTTGCTCCTTTAGTGTAGTTGACTCTGGTGATAACTCCCTCAGACTTAAGACCTCAAATCACTCTTTACTCATTCTCCTCCATATCTTAAAACATTGCTTTGTTTTTTCTTTTTTTTTTTTAAACTCTACAAAATATTTTATTGCTTGGATGTGCAAAATAAATTTAGGAGGCAGAAGAATAAATACTGGCTCTCAAATTTCTTTGCTAGTGATACACAGAATACAAAAGGAAGAGTTTAACAAGTTACAATCAGTTCAGTTCGGGATACATTGAGTATGAGTCTGAAACTCCAAGAAGAGTCCTAGATATTGAATTAAGTTGATTTTTTTCATACAAAATTATCTAGCACAAAATATTGATTAATCAATATAATGCCAATTTATAATAACGCCAAGTTCTCATTATATGTGGGTCATTTCTTGAGCACTCTGTTACATTGACATACAGTACTTGCCCACTCCCATACCAATATTACACTAGTTTTATTTTTAAAATCTTGTTATTGCATAAATAAGTCTCCACACCTTACCACACTACCACATCTTCTTCCTCTTCAAAACTGTCTTGGCTGTTTTGGTTCTTTTTTTTTATATATACAGCAGGTTCTTATTAGTCATCAATTTATACACATCAGTGTATACATGTCAATCCCAATCATCCAACTCATCACACCTCCACCCCCACCCCCTCCGTGGCTTTCCCCCCTTGGCGTCCATCCGTTTGTTCTCTAAATCTGTCTCAATATTTGTCCTGCAAATCGGTTCATCGGTACAATTTTTCTAGGTTCCACATATATGCGTTAATATACAATATTTGTTTTACTCTTTCTGACTTACTTCACTCTGTATGACAGTCTCTAGATCCATCCACGTCTCAACAAATGACCCAATTTCATTCCTTTTTATGGCTGAGTGATATTCCATTGTATATGTGTACCTCATCTTCTTCATCCATTCATCTGTCGATGCGCATTTAGGTTGCTTCCATGACCTGGCTATTGTAAATAATGCTGCAATGAACATTGGGGTGCATGTGTCCTTTTGAATTATGGTTTTCTCTGGGTATATGCCCAGTAGTGGGATTTAAGGAACCTCCATACTGCTCGCCACAGTGATTGTATCAATTTACATTCCCACCAACAGTGCAAGAGGGTTCCCTTTTCTCCACACCCTCTCCAGCATTTGTTGTTTGTACATTTTCTGATGATGCCCATTCTGACTGGTGTGACGTGATACCTCATTGTAGTTCTGATTTGCATTTCTCTAATAATTGATGTTGAGCAGCTTTTCATGTGCTTCGGCCATCTGTATGTCTTCTTTGGAGAAATGTTTATTTAGGTCTTCTGCCCATTTAAGCCTTCATGTGTTTGTGTTTTATAGGTTTTTTTCCCTGTAATTGATTTCTAGTCTCATAGCATGGTGGTCAGAAAAGATGCTTGATATGATTTCAATCTTCTTAAATTTACTGAGGCTTGATTTGTGACCCAAGGTGTGATCTATCCTGGAGAATGTTCCGTGTGCACTTGAGAAGAAAGTGTAAACTGCTGTTTTTGGATGGAATGTTCTATAAATATCAATTAAGTCTACCTGGTCTATTGTGTCATTCAAACCTTGCGTTTCCTTATTTATTTTCATTTTGGATTATCTGTCCATTGGTTTAAGTGAGGTATTAAAGTCCCCCACTATTACTGTGTTACTGTCGATTTCCTCTTTTATAGCTGTTAACAGTTGCCTTATGTATTGAGGTGCTCCTATGTTGGGTGCATATATATTTATAATTGTGATATCTTCTTCTTGGATTGATCCCTTGATCACTATGTAGTGTCCTTCCTTGTCTCTTGTAACATTATTTTAAAGTCTATTTTATCTGATATGAGTAAACTCCCAGGTTAGGAAGCCTGACGTGGGGCTCAGAACCTTCACTCCAGTGGCTGGACTTCTGTGGTATAAGTTTTCTCCAGTCTGTGAGTCACCCACCCAGCAGTTATGGGAGTTGATTTTACTGTGATTGCGCCTCTCCTACCATCTCACTGTGGCTTCTCCTTTGTCTTTGGATGTGGGGTATCTTCTTTGGTGAGTTCCAGTGTCTTCCTGTCGATGACTGTCCAGCAGCTAGTTGTGATTGTGGTGTTCTCACAAGAGGGAGTGAGAGCACTTCCTTCTACTCCACCATCTTGGTTCAGGACCTCTGCTTTTTTTTTCTACAAGCTTTTCTTCGTCCACCTACCCCTAAAATGTTGGCATTCCCTAAGATTACTTCATGGTCCTCTTCTCAATTCTACACGTTTTCCTCAGACCTACTACGCCAGTCAATAGAAAACAGTCAATGTTGATACTACCAAACCTCTGTCTCCAACTCAGAATTTGCTAAAAGCTCCAGGTCAATTTATTAAAATGTTTTCTGAGCACATCCATCTGAATATCCCCTGGGCAACTTATATGCCACATTGCTCTCTGTTCTACCTCTTAGTTAATGATATGTATTCATTTAGCTGTCCAAACCAAAAACCTGGGAGTAATCCTCAATTCCTTACTCTTGCCTGATATGCACTCAGTCACTAAGTATTCTAGAGCTTATAGTCTATGGCTCATATCTATCTTCTCTGGCAATGTCCTCACTGTCACTTTCGCAGATTACTGTAATAGTGTTTGAACTGGTCTTCCTTTCTCCTAACCTCACTCTCTCCACTGTGAGGTCGAAAGATCATTACAAAGCATCTATCTCTTAAAGTTGCTTCCTCGGTCATCAGCATACCCGCATACCTATACGATAAAGGCCGGATACCTAAACATGGCAAATGCAGCCTGCCCAGATTTAGCTATGGCTTCTTTCTACAGTAAAAATCCGAACAAACTGAAAAATCAACAAACCTTAGATCTGTAAGAGAGGTGAGGTCGCAGAGCAAACTACTTTCCCCAAAACTGGAGAGACACACAGACAGATATAGAGAAATATAACCAAACAGAATGGAAACCCCTCACAAGGAACCTATCCAGAAACCAGTGCCTGGGTAGGAAAACCTGTGCTGTAATTGACAAAGTGGTAGAGACTCAGTATGTACAAGTCTGAGAGATTTAAAAAAAAAAAAAAATGGCCAACCAGTCATGGAGGGCCTCCATGTCATCGTGAGTTTTATCTCCAGGAGCCTGACCTGGTTCTTACAGTGAAATTCAGAGAAAAATCCCCTCATGCTTCTAGCAGGGGGTGGGGGGAAGCAACCATTCTGAAATATGCTAGAGCATTCTATTCTTAAAAAGGTCCGCCCTCGGGAGAAACCAGTTTACAGCCTAAACTGCTGGGGTTTCATCAGAACCTAACCGACTTGGAGTAAGTGACATATACAACTCCAGCCTCCTCTAGGCATCCTCTCCCCCCTAGAAAGTTTTAAAAAAGAAAAAAAAAACACAAAAACCGAGACGCATTGGCAAAGTTCACAGTCCAGAAACACAAGCTCACCAAAAGACAGAGACCTAATCCTAGGACTATGGAATATACGGCCCCATCTTTCCACTGTATTACTAAAGGCCTCCTTACTGCAGTTCCTTTTACCCAGCACATCATGTCCACCTTTCAACAAAAAGTTACAAGGCATACAAAAGTACAAAAACACAGTTTGAAGAGACTGAACAAGCATTGAAACCAGAGTGTGATATGGCAAGAATGTTGGAATTATCAGACCAAGAATTTTTGAAACTATGATTAATATGCTGACAGCTTTGATGTAAAAAGTAGACAACATGCAAAAACAGATGGTTAATGTAAGCTAACCAGATTATTATTGCTAGAAACTTCTCCCTTTACTTTGACTAAATGAGGTCTGACTTATTTTAATACTGCTTTCTCCTTTTAACGGATTTTATTTTACACTGTTTTTAGTTTATACTAAATGATATTAACATTTATCTTTGAAAAGATCACAAAGATTATGTAACTTAAAGGAAATTTTAACAAAGACTTTCAAATGCATAAAAGTAACATTTTTAATCCATGTGATATGTGGACATTTAAATATTTCCTAATGATATTATAGATAAAAAGGAAGCATCAATAAAAAGAAACAGTGTACAGGCAGAACCTGACTCGCAAATGTCAATCCCGTAAATTTGCCGCATCTGAGAAATTCAAACCCCTGGGCAGGCTGACTGCCAAGATACGGTTCCCTTTTGTGCAGCTACTGTTAAACATTCCTCTCCAGTTTCCTGTTCTACCACATCCAACTTATGCTACCCCACTCCTTTAATGCCATCTTGACCCCATCCCAATACTACTCCATCTACCCTCAACTCCCGTTCTTCCTTTTCTAGGTGCAAAAGGTTCTCCATCTCCTGAATGATCTTTCATAGATCAGTCTCCCTGTATGACTACTTCACCCATCCCCCTAAGTGCCCAAAGCCCGTATCTCCTTCCTGTCACAGCTGCAAGGACACTCATTCTCCTCTTGCCACCATCACTACCACAGTTGGTGAAGAAATCTCTCACTGCCAATGGGTGGGGAAAAAAATGGAAATACTCCCTGTTGTTTAAGGTGTATGGAAACTGGGGTAGTGGGGGGGCGGGGGAAGGAGCATTCTTCAGTTATTGAAATTGTTGTAAAGCGAAATAGAGTCTCTAAATTTTAAATTTACAGTTGAAATTCATATCCCCAAAGACAATGGGAAACCATAATATCATTAGTTCTGGAATTCAGCTATATTATGGGTACCATTTGGGAACATAATTACAATTTATAATATTTTCTTTGGTGATATGTTCCCTGTATCAAACAAGCCAATTTATAAACCACCTTTTGAAAGACAACCTACCTAAACACTAGGGACAGCATGTAGAGTTATTCTTTCATGCTTTCCCACACTAAGAAATAAAAAGTATGGGGAGATAAAACTGTAAGCTGCTGAAGAGCAGGAGCCTTGAGTGTCCTGTTCAGCATTTTATCCTGTACCCAGCATTTGACACACTTTAATCACTCAACAAGTATCTGGAAAAAGAAGGTGGGTGGAGGATGGGGACAGGGAGAAGCCCAACATCCCCAAGAGTCCTCTTCCATGATGAACTTGTGTCCATGACTAGTTAAGGAAGAGTACAGGGCATTTCAGAGATCGAGAAGAAAGGAGTTTTTTTTATCCTTCAGGTTACCTGAGACTAAGTGGTGATTCCTTTTTAAATAATCTTAACTTACTCATGGCCAAAATCTTACCTATCCAGGACAGGCTGTCAAAAATTAGGTCTGTCCAGCTGAAAGATGAGATGTTAAGTCATCTTTCACTGGTAACACTGCAAGATAACATTATAAATGCTTTCCATTTTAACCAGCCCGAAAAATTAAATGGACGACTGAGAACATTTTTCTGTATAAAGCTGAGAAGCAGGGGAAAGAAGACTATCTACAGTAGAAAACTCTTTCAGACCGAATTATCCAGACTGGTTGGTTTTGCTTCAACTTCTTCTTTCATTCACTAAAATAGTTATACTCTTAGGTATGTTTTTATTACAACAGTCCATGACCGCTTCTGCTGGAATTTACAACCTGGTGTTTATTTACATAGAATGCTTCATTAATATCACTTGCCTGATCTTCTATTTTAATTAGATTTACATAATTTGAAATGAAACAATTGTTTCAGGAAATAAAGCACAAAAAGGGAAATATCATAGTTAACAACTATGATTACTAGCTTTCATATTTTTAATCTTATTGTTTGTTGAACTACTTAGTAGAAGATTTTGAAGAATAAAGTGAAGCAGGATCTGAGGTTCCATTTCTGCTGTCTGTTGTTCTGGAGACCACTAAAATTCCTTAAAAAAGAAATAAAGTTCTCAAAACAGGCTAGGTAAAACCCTGAATTATAATATTACATTGTTGTAAGTATAAATCCCTTAAATCCAATAATAATTACTCATATACCCAAATGATACATTAAGATGATTAAATGTATCAAATGAACAAATATTGACATTATAAAAATATAACCATAATTATTTGCCCCTCAAGTAAAATTATTTATCAAAAATATCATCTATATATCCTTTTGAAAAATAAGTTCTTTACACAGTGTTTTATATCCTAATTAATTTTTATAGTAAATTTCTTTCTCAAGACACTGTAAATCCTCAAAGGTTAAAAATGATATTGAGAAATTTATGTGACTACTTAAAATACTCAGACTATGACTAACATAGAAGATGAATGAACTAAAAAGAAAATATACAGAAAGTAAAAGATTTTAAATATAAAATACCAACCATAAAAATAAGATTATAGGGCTTTCCTGGTGGCGCAGTGGTTGAGAAGCTGCCTGCCAATGCAGGGGACACGGGTTCGAGCCCTGGTCTGGGAAGATCCCACATGCCACGGAGCAACTAGGCCCGTGAGCCACAACTACTGAGCCTGCGCGTCTGGAGCCTGTGCTCCGCAACAAGAGAGGCCGCGACAGTAAGAGGCCCGCGCACCGCGATGAAGAGTAGCCCTCGCTCGCCGCAACTAGAGAAAGCCCTCACACAGAAATGAAGACCCAACACACCCCAAAATAAATAAATAAATAAATAAATAAATAAATTTATAAAAAAAAAAAATAAGATTATAGTCAAAATTAATTTAAGAGTTTTTAGGATGTTAAGCTTAATTATTCCACTTTATATGTAAACAGTAAAATGGGTGGCCTAATGTACTATGTAATGCTATCTACACTACAGGTATTTAATAAGTACTTTTTGTCTGGATGTTCCACCTATTTCCACATTTCTTAATTTATGCTAGTTTTTTTTTTTTTAAGGGCACACATTAGCTCAAAATAAAAAGGTTAAGACAGTGAACACCAAAAGTTATCCTATTTTGAACAAATAACTCATTTTCAGCAATAAGGAAGGGTTGATGGATAACAAGAGGAGTAGAAAGACAAAAGGCATTTACTTAAACTGTGCATGCTTTTGCCAATTTCTGATAAAATAATAAACACCAAACTCTATAGAGCAACTTGTAAAAAAAAAAAATGAAATAGCCAATGGTTGAGAGTAGAGTCCAACAAACCTTTACAATTTTAGTCTGCCAGGAATAAGTTTAAGGAATAATAAAGCAAAAGCACTGGCACATAATTTAAGCTTCTAGGATCTGGCAAAAGAATTCTGATTTAACATGTACTTTGAATGACATTGGCATCCATTAGTTTAACTAACTAAACCAATATAACATGTTGTTAGTTTCAAAGTCCTTATTCATCACACACTGTAAAGTGTTAATCTGAGACTGAGAAAGATTCAAGATCAAAACAGGAAAAATATTGCAACGGTCTAAATAAATAACTGCTAAGTGTAATGTAAGGCGGAGTGTTGGTCGTGGTTACTGAATGCTCAATGCATCTACTCTGGATAGCCATTCTTCAATTCCCACATCATGAAAAAAAATCCATTGAAAAATTCATTAAGAACTTCCAGGCATCTCTCTGGTGCCACTAGTTTTGCCCAAGATGGCAGCGGAACAGGGAGTTAAAATGATTATCCTACCATCACAGCCTTTACACTCCCTCAAAAATCCTGATCTCTGTAACAAGCGCCACAGCCCTGTCTATGCCTAACTCACAGCAATGAAAAGCAGTGGGGGAAAAGTGGAAATGAAGGAAGCAGATTAATTCCTTGGTCTCAGCAAGCATCTTTCTGTTCCACTGGATTATTTCTAAGCAAGATACAAAAGAGGAAGCCAAAAAAATGATTAATCCAATGGGTGAGTAAAAAATGAAAATATGTATATGAGTAAAGTTAAGGGTGAGTTTTCAAAGAGAAATAAGTGGGTTTTTACCCTACTGTTACTCTCTAACACACTGAATCCTAACTAGAGGCTTTAAAAACAAGTTTTAAAAAATGAATTACAGACTATTTTTTGAGAAGAACTACAACAAAACAAATACAGATCTCTCTGAGACCCTACCTTCCCTGCAAAATTGAACTACCCAGTAAATTACCACTTGGGGTGGTTATGACAATTACAGATCAGCTACGTAGAAAGCCTAGCACAAGGCCTAGCACGTTACGGTTAAAACAGTAACTATTATTATTGTGGCAAACACTTCGAATATATTGATAAATAGATAAACTTAACCACATTATGAAAGTAACTATAGTTCCTTTTCCTTCAAGTAGGACTTAAAGAGCCAGAAATGTAACCCTCCAAGTTGTGAAAGACTTCAAGATTAAATTAAATTTAAACAGAAGAATAATATGGTGGTAAATTCAATTGGCCTGTTTATTTCCAATCCAGCAGCAACTTCAGCTGCGGCCCTGTAAGGGCACAGACAACTATGAGTATAAATGGAAGGAAAAATCAGCCCTAAATGAAGCTCTATTACAGTGCCCGGGGTGTCTCGGTTCAGGAATCCAGGATTCCTAAGGCTTGTGTCCTGGGTCTCCCAGCTCCTGAGTCTCTACACCCTCCACCTCCCAACCCCAACTCTGAAGCCAGAAAAAAGCCAGAGGGATAATGTAGGAAAATATTTCCTAGAGCAATCAAGGAAGAAGGACTCTACAGAAATACTAAACACTACAAGAGGCCAATCGAATTCTAAAGTCTTTATTTCACTGTCCATTCTTGACCAATCTTAACAAATTCCTTTCAAGCATCTATGTGTCAAACACTATGCTAAATAATTCCACTAAAGATGTCTCAAATGAAAAAGAACTTTTTGACTAGGTTAATCTCATAAGGCTTTTTATTTTAGTAACATCAAAACAAGCCCAGCAAAATACAAAAGTACTAAGGCAACAGACATCCTTGTCACCTTATTCTATCACTGGCCTCCAAAGAAACTCTGGACTAAAATAATTATTTACCTTAGCAACTATTAGAGCCTTTGACATGATGTACATTGTGAATCTCTAAAAAGATATATAGTATGTACCATTCCATAAACCCATCTGACCTCTGAACCCTTTTATCCTAGAATGCCAATTTACATAGTAATTAATGTTTTCACAGAGGATTAAAACTTAAGTTTAACTGTATCATTAATAGGGATGATTAGAAACAAAGATATATGAGACTAATAAGGCATACTTTGAAAGAAATCAACATCATTAATTTTTTTCATAGTAAAAAAAGATTTTGTAATATTTAGAAAAGGACAAAAGCTATAGATTCTTCCTACTACTGATTGTTACTTATACACAGGGCTTTCATGCAAAGCAATGGAAGGAAAGGAACAGAAGCTCCAAAATGGGATTCTGAAAATACAAAGTATACGAAACACAATGCCAGTAAGTTCTGAACAAACGCAGGAATGCTATTTTTTTAACCAAGCTTATCAATTTACACTTTCATCTAGACATTTGAGCATGAGCTCTCTGCTAGTGCTCAACCCCAGTAGAGATAATCCTTATGTCACACGACCCAAATGCCAATTCAAACTGGATCATTACATTTTTTTATTGTTTTATTACAGGAAGGTAGATTGGAACTTTTTTTTTGCCTCTTTCCATTATGTCCCCTTAAACAGTTACATAATATCTTCATAGCCTTTAGCCAGCTAAGAGATCTGTGACCTACTCCACGCTGCCATTAATGTCTCAGATTGAACTACTGGACAGTAAAAGAACTGTGATCTCTCAGGCTACAGCTAAACCTTAACATACTCAAGCTCCAATAACTAGGAATAAGAACAGATATTTACACACAGTCTCCACTGTTTACTACAAAAGACAAACTGGTCATTTTAATGAGGGATCTTTGTCTTTTTCTCCCCCCTTTTTTTCCCACATCTTATTCAGTATTCTTCGTGTGATGGCTACTTTAAGTGGTTCAATATTTAATTAAGGATTAAATGGTAAAGCAGTTTGACCATTAAATTATAAAAATCTTCAGTGTTTATAAAGCTTTTTAAAAATTAAATAACTTAATAGAAGTTTAAAAATTAGATTTAAAAGTGAGCTTTAAGAGCACACAAATTATTTTGAAGATGTTAAGCCATGACAAAACATATGCATCAGTCATGATAGAAGACACGTGTAGTGCTAGCAACCCAGGAGGACCCCCAAAACGCAGGCATCCTCAGCCATTATCTGCACTGTCAGATGGACACACAAAATTTGGCATTAATACAGTGATTCCATGGGACAAGAGAAGCACATCAGATTATCTGAGGAGGCCCAGAGGGAAACACAACACATATTTCCAGGGGAAAAAAAGTCAAAATAATTACTTTAAAATTCAATTGTTTAAAAAAAAAATAGTGGGGGGATTTCCCTGGTGGCGCAGTGGCTAAGAATCCGCCTGCCAATGCAGGGGACACGGGTTCGATCCCTGGTCCGGGAAGATCCCATGTGCCACGGAGCAACTAAGCCCCTGTGCCACAACTAATGAGCCTGCCCTCTAGAGCCCGCGAGCCACAACTACTGGAGCCCGCGCTCCCCAACAAGAGAAGCCACTGCAATAAGAAGCCTGCGCACCGCAAAAAATGAAGAGTAGTCCCCACTAGCGCAACTAGAGAAAGCCTGTGACCTGAAACGAAGACCCAACACAGCCAAAAGTAAATAAATAAATAAATTTATTTTGAAACAACAGTGGGGAAAGAGAACCTCTTAATAAACACCAATGTCAGAAAAATTCAAATAAAAAAATTTTTTTAAAGTCATTTAAATTCAATTCCTCTTTCACTTGATTGTTAAGCACTGAGTCTAAGTCTTTGTGTTTATTTCCCTAGTAATAGAAAACACTGGATTTATTATGCTTATTAATGTTTTCTCTTAAAAGAGAAAAACCAAAAAACAGCTTAATAAAGTCAGCTTATTTCAGATTATCTTTCAGTTTATTTTAAATACTTTTATTTTTAATCCCCAGATCCAGAATTTGGTGCCAAGTTTTTCCTTGCACCCATAGACAAATTCTACATTTTGCTTCCTTATTATATTTATTATATTTTCATGTCTAATAAATATACTGAGCTAAAGCTGAAAATATTTGCTACCTAAAATGAATAAACGCCAAGAGTACCTGGCTATGGAGCTTCCCTGCTGCTTTAGTTTCTTCCACATGTGAACAGAAAACTGGGAGCTGATGCACCAAGTGAACACCCAAGCCAGGCAAAAAGCCCAGCAATCTGAGCCATGTGAAATGGTCACATGATCACGGCTGTCACAAAGCAGCACTGGCATTCGTGTTACCTAAGCAATGAGGTGGAGGGTTGGTGCCTCTCCTCCTTAGTCATCTGGTACACTTTTGTTCTCCTTTCTCAGTCCTTCCATTGTGGTATATAATTAATGACAGCATGATTGTGAAGGGTGTGGCAGGCTTTCACTATCTCTAGCTCATTACCTCCTGTAAAAACTGTAAGCTTACATATGCTTTCTCAGTTACCTACAAGTCTTATGAAATACCATCACCACCTCCCATTTCCCTGCCATACCACCATCTGTTCAGTTCTATCACTTACATTACATAAAAACCCACTGTTTTCCAAATTTTGCATGTACATATATACACACATATACATACACGTACACACACAATTTTGGAAATGCTGGGCTAAATTTAAATAAGCTTCTTTATTGCTGGACCATTCAGAACCTTTAATGTGCTAACCTCTATTAATTTCTTGACATAAACGTAATATGCCTCACTTCCAAATCTATTTGGCTAGACAGACCTTTTTTTAATAGAACATTTTCAATGGTATACATCTTGGAAAACTCTCATCCAAATTATTCAAAACAGAACATTTTAAATGTAGATATAAAATATCTATATGTAAAACAAATACGTATATATACAAAAATTTCTATATCTATATGTAAAATATTTATATTTATATAAATATGTATATAAAACAAATTTGAATATACTAATTTACCCACTCATCCACTTACACACCCATTCCACCAGCCATCCAACAGATAACGTACATACAGAGTGTCTATATACGTGAACATTCTTGTGCTTGGTGCTATGGGAGATAAAGAAATCTGGAAATATGTTTAACACATTTTCTACTATTCTCTTATTAATCTTCATACAAACTACTGGAGTTTTTAAAAGCCACTTAATATGTTAAAATTCTTGAAGAATCTATTAACAGGAAACATAACTTAAGAAATTTCTTAAGAAAGAAATTACAAGCGGTAAACTAAGGAAATATTTACTTCACAAAAGTGCTTTAAAATACTAAATATCACAAATATAGTTTAAATTATGTTTATATTACACAATTTTCCAGGAGCAACTAAAGCTAAAAATAATTAACTGATTTTTTAAGTCTAAAAAATTAAAATGTGCTTAAATATATACTTTAGGATTTAAAAGCCATAAACACGTCAAGACAATTAAATGTATCCTAATTAGATTCAACTAATCAACCACTATGCAATACCAATTACTTGAAATTTTTGCCTTGAACTTTAGAATTTTTCTAAGTCAAGCCTTCTTTCAGCTGCCTCATTTTAATCCTGACTTTTATATTGAAAAACTATAGGAAAAATCTTTAAATTATTTGACCATAAATACTTTTATCAAGTATAACTTAAAAGTGGTAAGACATAAAAAAAAAAAAAAAAAAAAAAAAAAAACCTAAAAAAAAAAAAGTGGTAAGACATTCCAAACTGGACATGTTGGGAACCAAATATACCCATGATCAGTGTGTGTTGTACTTCAGAAACAACCTTACTTGTTTTAAACAAATATTACTTATGGCTCCAGTCTCTACACATTTGCTGGACACTCCCCTGTGCTTTTCCCTTCATCTATTCAAGGTCAACACAGCATCCTAAAATTAGTTCAATCCCCAATACTGTGCAGGTATTTTTGATGATTCCACCCCACAGGTATCTGTCTCACCCATCTCAGAACTCACAGTACTTACAGTCCATATCACTCATAGCATCTGTTATGTTACAACTTATATTGTTACTTTATACTACCACTTAACTTTTCATGTATTATAGTTTTCCATGTATCTATACTATAACCTTTCTGAAGGCAAGGAACATTTCCTTCCCTTCTTTAAATCCTGTACTACACTTTCAATAAAGTAAGCACACAACTTATTTCACAGAATAATAAAGTTTCACAGCTGGATGTGCAAATCTCTCATTTTGCAGATAAAAAAGAAAGCCAAGAAAGGTGAAGTAACTTGCACAAGGTTATTCAGTCAGGTGGGAACTGAATCAGGGCAAGAACCCAAGTGTGTGGATCTAATCTACTGTTCCTTGGTTTGGCCCATATTAAAAAAAAATAAATTGTGCTAAACTACCCTTGTTCACCTTCCAGTTTTAGTAAGTACAAAAAGCCAAACTGTGTGTATAACCAAGAACTTTGCATTGTTTCAAAATCACAATTTTTTTCAGTATTAATCACTGGCAATCCTAAGAATGATGATGATGATACACATAAGATGAAAGTGATCTGGTAAAATGTCTACTGGCCCAGAACAGCCTTTGTGTTATTTCTTCCTTTTAAAGCATGATACAATAGGGGGTGGGGGGGGGGTGCTAAAATAAACTAAATAGGTCAGTTACCAGTTTTAGTTAATTGGGATTTTATCTAAATAACAGTAAAGAGCTACCTGTCTCCCTCTGAATCTTATTATTCAAGAAGTCTTCTCACCATTTATTTACAGAATAATCTTAAAAAAAAAAAATAAGTAGCTGCTTGATAGTCTGATTAACCTAAACTTTCCTTCAGAGACTCTTCCATCATCTGCCCAAGTCCTCCAGGGAAGTGGGGCCATTTAGATGCACAGGAGAACAGCTGGAGCATGAAGTGACAGATAGATTTACTTTAGAGATTAGCCCCAAGAGAAGTGCTTGGTTCTCAGTTAACTTTGTGTATTCTAACTTAAGAAAATTCCAGGGAAATAAAATTACGTACAGGCGTATTTCCACAAACTACTCATTAGATGACTCTATAGCCTTAAGAACCAGAACAGGGACGGTTCTGTCAAAAATGCCTCCCACTGGCATTAATTTCATTTGAGAGTTAACAGAGCAGTGAGGATCAAATGAGTTTCTATTAAGCTATTGGAGAAGAAAAATAAAAAAGCCCTGATCTCCAGTCAGGCTTCTTTTACTAAAAGGTTTAATTAAGTGTTACTGGTTAAACAGTCCCCACCCAAAACAGATGCTAGAATCCTAGCCACCAATACAGCAATGTGACCTTATTAGGAAACATGGTTGTTGCAGATGTGATTTGTTAGGATGAGGTTATACTGGAGTAGGGTGGGCCCCTAATCCAATATGACTGGTGTCCTCATAAAAAGAAGAAATTTGGACAGAGAGACACACTTAGAGGGAAGATGATGTGAAGAACCACAGGGAGAAGATGGACAGAGGCCTGGACAGACTATTCCCTCACAGCCCTCAGAAGAAACCAATCCTGCCAACAGTATGATTTCGGACATCTAGCCTCCTGAACTATGAGACAAGAAATTTCTGTTATTTAAGCCACCCACTGTATGATACTTTGTTTCAGCAGCCCTATCAAACTAATACAGTAGGCAACAAGAAATAATTTTAAAGGTGTCTGTAAGGTAAATGTAAAACAGCACTAAACTAGAAATTCAAAAAGTCTTAATTTCTAGGTTTTAAATGGATAACTTCTGACATAAATCTCTGCCTCAGTTTCCTTACCTATACCTCCTTTAGGTTGTTGTGAAGATAAGGTTTAATAACATGTATGAAAGTTCTTAGAAAAGTACAAAGTATTAAACAAATATAAAATGTTATCATCCAACATTTACAATTAATACATTTGGCTTTTAGATAAGAAAAACAGCAAAGGTACAGAAAAGGTATAGGTGGTCCCTACATTTTTTCCTTAGAAATGAAAGACTAATGACTTCAGATGTTAACCAAAAACTAAATCACAGTGCAAATTAAAGTATACCATGGTTAATATTTCCTTATCTATTAATCTTTAAAACTGCAATCCCCCCTAAAAAACAAACAAAAACCACCCAGAAACATTCATAGCTCATATAATGATTAATTCATCTAAACTTGTTCTGTGTCTGCTATATTCCAGGAACTGGGTTAAATCTTAAAGTTAATAGAGCTCAGAGACATGGGTCCTGACTTCAAGGAGCTCCCTCTACAGCAAAGGAAATAGGAAGTGATTAAACAAAGATTCATATAAACTATGACAGAAGTATGCACATAGTACAATAGAGCAGATAGTTATTCATACCTACATTTGAATAGAATGTTTAATTTTCTGGAATTGACAATGCTTTACATAACACATACAGTAACACTTTAATGGGTTAATTGAAAAGTTTTTCAATGCTTTTTCTTAACTCTGCTAATCATTGCTTCATGTTAGAGATAGAGAACCTTATCCCTCAGAATTTTTTAGAGCATTCTTAAACAAAAACTGTTTTGGGGGCTTCTGTGGTGGCGCAGTGGTTGAGAGTCCACCTGCTGATGCAGGGGACACAGGTTCGTGCCCGGGTCCGGGAGGATCCCACATGCCGCGGAGCGGCTAGGCCCGTAAGCCATGGCCGCTGAGCCTGCGCGTCCGGAGCCTGTGTTCCGCAACGGGAGAGGCCACAACAGTGAGAGGCCCCCGTACCACACACACACACACACACACACACACACACACACACACACACACAAACACTGTTTTTGTTTGTTTGTTTTTAATTTGCTCTATTTGTATTTTATCATTCTCTTGTGCTGGGAAAGAGAATTATAGTTAAAGCTCTAGGTAACTGGATATTTATTTTCATAAGAGAACACCAGAAAATGAATGTTCCAATCCTTACTGAAAATCCTACTAAAATACACCCTTCCTTATCAACTTTGTATGTTTGGCCTGTGTATCCCAATTAAAGCTGTCTTTGATGGCTAAAGATTTTCTAAGTCCTTAGGAGTCAGCTGAGTACAGTGACCCAGGCATGGTCATATAACTAAATACAGAAGAACAGTATACTGGGTTGATCTTTACCCCTAGGTGGAGGATAACTGGGAGAGGCAAGGGCTAAAAGTCAATATAAAGACAATTAAATTCGCTTGAAAAACACTTTTATTGTAAATTGCTTTTATTTTTTTAAGGAAAAAAAAAGTAAGAAAACTGATCCATTTTGAATCAAAGTTAAAGGTTGACTATGAATAGTCTGACCTAAGAGCCAAACTACACGAGTATAAAAGCAAGCATGAAATAGTGAAATGACAAAAAATCTGTATCACCCTCTTTGCTTACTTATGTCAATAAGAACTTGAAAGCTATATTTGCAAAGGCTAAAACACAAAGCAGATAATCTCTCTATGGATAACTGAGTTGACACTACTAGGATCTGGAAGTTGCAAAGGCAGCAGAAGCAATGGCTCCCACTTTCTGGAAGTTTAAAATTCAATGAGCAGGGCTTCCCTGGTGGCGCAGTGGTTGAGAATCTGCCTGCCAATGCAGGGGACATGGGTTCGAGCCCTGGTCTGGGAAGATCCCACATGCCGCGGAGCAACTAGGCCCGTGAGCCACAATTACTGAGCCTGCATGTCTGGAGCCTGTGCTCCACAACAAGAGAGGCCACGATAGTGAGAGACCCATGCACCACAATGAAGAGTGGCCCCCACTTGCCGCAACTAGAGAAAGCCCTCACACAGAAACGAAGACCCAACACAGCCATAAATAAATAAATAAATAAAATTAAAAAAAAAAAAAAATTCAATGAGCAAAGAACAAGTAAATTAAATAAATTGAAACAGAAGCAAATACGTAATCAACTAGCTATGCAAATAATTCTCTTCGTATTTTTTCCCCTGTTCTCTTTCACCTTTGTTTTCTGTTTTACCCCCTTCCGCTTTCCTGCTTTCTTTTCTATAGTACAGTTAAGCAAATACCTCTCCAATAGTTTCCTTCATTTTCTCCACCACTATGTGCACAGTTGCCAGTAATTCCTTAATAATACCTTAATCACAACTCATAATATATCAACAAATCTTAATCTAGCTCATGAAATACAAAATACAGACATATGAAAATGTAACAAAGAAGGAAAAAGAGAAACCCTAGAAACTTGACACGTTTGTCTAATTTGATCTCCAAGACTGTAAGGAATTAAATCATAAATGTAGAAAGAAAAAATAGAGATTTCTAAATGATCTGTGATTTGTAAGAATTTAACATATATTTTTCCCCTTTCTGAAAATTTAAAAACATATCCATTTTTTTCTTAACGTCTTTATTGGAGTATAATTGCTTTACAATGGTGTGTTAGTTTCTGCTGTATAACAAAGTGAATCAGCTATACATATACATATGTTCCCATCTCTCTTCCCTCTTGCATCTCCCTCCCTCCCACCCTCTGTATCCCACCCCTCTAGGTGGTCACAAAGCACCAAGCTGATCTCCCTGGGCTAAACATATCCATTTTTGTATTAGTTTCTTTATACAACTTTTTGAACGTAAAAAAAAAAAAAAGTTATAAAAATAATAAAATGGAAAGAAATACAAAAAGTCACCGGAGCCAGATGTGTAACAATTAGAGAATTATTCTTTTGTATATGTTAGGACTCAGTCTGTCTGGGATGCAGAGTTTTCCCTCAATTCAGTATTTTAATTTAAAAAATCAAAAATTCATCAGAATAAAAATAAGCAGACATAAATTCTTACCAATACTTTTTATTTATGCTTTTAGTTTTACACTATCAATTCAAATATTCAACTTAACAGGCAGTTCTTACGCAGTGTCCTCAAATTCAGCAATTTATTCTAACTCATTCTTTATTAAATTAGAAGAGAAAAAATTTTATGAGGATGAACTCTACCACAAAAATTCAAACTGAGAACACTGTTGTTAAAAAACAAACAAACAAAAAACCTCCCCTTGATCCTAACTGCCATGAATAGGGAGGGTTATAATGACACAATGGTAACCAGTGGCCCAACTATAATGGGATGTAGAAGGTAAATTAAGTAATGGAAATGAATGAATGAAGATTGTCTAGTACATACCTTGGGAGAAAAATGTGGCTTCTTCACAGAGGCAGTGCTTTCTGATGTTTGACTCTAATTTCAATATGCCTTCACATCTTACATCACTTTTCCCTTCTAAATGAATCTCAAACAAGGAACTGCGTGATCAAGACCAGCACTGGCTAGTGTTACTCTCAATTAGAACTGGGCAGATGACAATGAGCTTTTAAATGACATAATAAATACCTATATAATTATGAAATGTAGTCAAATTTTTCTATGAAATTGCTGTATCAACATTCATTGATCATCTTCTAGAAGCCAAAGTATAATATGAGGGGCTAATGGATGAAAATAGAACTGGAAGACCTGAATTAGAAAACAACCTCTCATTCTTAATAGTATCAATAGGAAACTAAAAAGCACATTCCCACAGAAACAAAACATTGTCTCAAACATAGTATGAATACATAAGCACTAAGGGAATCCCAAGCATCACTCTCACAGAGTGGGTTGGAATAAGTGATAGATGAAGTCTAAAAAGAAATGAGTGAGCTATGTTTTAATATAAGAGGCTAAAATTTTCAGAGAAGAAAGAACATTACAGTCATAGGAACAAGAATAAAACTCTGTTAATCAAGTAAAACAATTAAATCTGATTCTAGGATTTGTTTAAATGAATAGATAATAATTTTTAATATCTTTAATAAATCACAATAAATAAATCCTAAAGAACAAAGGCAAGGAGATATACTTTTGAATGTACATTTGAATATGACTACATCGAATGCTCTTAAAATTCATTTAATAAAATAAAAACTTTCCTTCTTTCTTTCAGGCATAAATTGAAATAGTTAAGAGGGTGCAAAAGCCTAAAATAGAGCAAGTTTGGGCTTCCCTGGTGGCGCAGTGGTTGAGAGTCCGCCTGCCGATGCAGGGGACGCGGGTTCGTGCCCCGGTCCGGGAAGATCCCACTACAAAGTTAATTATTTATTCACCACTTGATGCAGGAAGGGAATTAAATAATTAGGTGCTTATCTTTAAGAACATCTTTCTTCCAACTCCTAGTAAAACAAATGAAACAAAAAGCCAGTCTGTTTTTGTTTGGTTTTTTTTAACATCTTTTTTGGAGTGTAACTGCTTTACAATGGTGTGTTAGTTTCTGCTTTATAACAAAGTGAATCAGTTATACATATACATATGTTCCCATATCACCAGTCTGTTTTTAAACAACTAAACTCAGCCAACTGATTGATTCTTCTCAATGAATTCTCAATGAAATATCTGTTCCAAATATTCTGAAATATGGATAATTCCCCTGTAACATAATTAATTTGTGAAATCTGAAAAGGACACATTTTCCTATAGCGCACCACTTTACCAGAAATTCACCATATGTTTAAATAATAGTATGATGAAGCAGGAAGTAGTCTTTGGAAAGTATGAATCAATGAAAATTCATTAAAAGAGGATCATCAGAAATATATCCATTTGTATAAGGAGGGAGAAAGTAAAGCCTTTTAGGACACACCAGAAAAATCTAAGTAACAAATAACTTATCTTCAGATAATCATCAAAAGGGAAACATTTTTATATCTATAGACTATTTGTGATAAATGATGCCTAAACAGATATATGAATTCTAGTGGACAAATAAAATTGATTATTCTACCTGATAGGAGAGAATTTAAATCTTTCTCTCAAACAAAAGACATAATCCCAACAACAATCCAGAGGTAGTACCGCACAATAGTTAAGCGTGTGGGTTCCGGAGCCAGACTACCTAGGTTTATATTCTTACTCCTCCACTTCCTAGTTCAGCTGTGATGACTATGGCAAAATTACACAATCTTTCTATGCCTCCATTTCTTCATCTGTAAAAGGGAGGTAATAACAGTGCCTTTTCCAAAAAGTTGGTATGAGGTTTAAATGTGTTAAGTGGAGAACTTAGACAGTGCTTGGCTTAGTATGGAAGTGTAGGCTATTTAAGCTATTTTTATTATCACTGTTGATATCACAGACCTATTGTAGCTATCATTAACCACTAGCTCTTCATGCAAAATATCAAAAGTTATGGCCTAAGTCATACGAGTTTTTAGCTGAAATAGAACTTGTGAATAGACAGAGGGTTATTCACCAGATCTTCTAAAAAGGGGAGTTGCGGGAGGAGGGGGGGACAGCACTATCAATTAAAACATTAAGATTTCAGATTATGGTTAAAGATGGTGGACTAAACTTATATTGACAAGCACACTCTCCCACCAAAATGACAGTAAAGGGTTTTGTTTTGTTTTGTTTTTAGGCTTAAAATCACAAGGACAGAGTCCAGGAGGTGAGATAATAATAACAAAATTATAGTAGATGTCTTTTCAGACCCAAGAAATCTGAATACGAAGCATGCAAAAGTGGTAAGTAAAAAAATTCAGTCTGCATGACAGAACCTCCAAAAGACAAAGAAGGATTATAAACAGCAGGATTGGTTAAAAATCTGCTTGTAAAGCTGTTATATTCCTAATTCCCCACTCTACCTCTCCAAAACTTCAGATAGATTAATCCTCCTCTCCAGCCCCTGCAGGACACTGGAGGTTTATTTTCTGGAGGAGACTTTTTAAATGGTCTTATTATTACTGGATGACATAAGGCAAGTTTAGAACAGACATATCACACTAAAAAAAAGAGAGGAATAAAGAGAAACTTTATGTGCTCCTTCCCCAACTTGGCTTCCAAAACACTAAAGACTGGCTTATACACTCAGGTCAGGTAATAAAGAGTCTTCTCTGGGGAATCTAAGCAGCCTAAAATAAAACATCTAAAAACATGGACATCAGAGATTCCCCAACTGAACAGCTCAGCCAAATTACCCTGAAAGCCAGATTACAAGACTGAAATTTGTAAATCTACAAGCCTCAACCAGAGACACAGAACTACTGGTCAACTTTTCAGAACTCTTTTTAGAATGCTTAAGTGAATAGATTAGCCAAGGACCACTGCATATTTAAGGACTCCTGAAACAAGAAACACAGAGACCAAAGCAAGCAAATAAAAACCAGTAATTTGGAAGGAACAGATAATACCTAAAGAGAAAAAAGTTTCCTAAAACTATCATTAATAACCTTCAAAGAAATAAAAGAATAGAAGCATCCATGAAACAAGAATAAAGATGGTATTAAAAAAGAGGTAGAGGTCCAGTAAGAGGAAAACTTTTTTAATCTACAGACATTTGGAAGATAAAACTGAGGCAATCTCCCAATAAAATAAGCCAAAAAGAAAGATGTGAAAAACAATTGAAGAGAAAAGCTAAAGTAATTGGAGACCAGTCCAAGTTCCTACAACATCCAAAGAAAATAGGAATTCTAAAAAGCAAGAGAATGAGAGAATTGAGGGAAGGAAATTAAAGAACTAATTCAATAAAACTGCCCCAGAACTGGGCCTGATTTTCTAGGTCAAAAGAAGCCACCAAATACTCAGGATGCTGCTGGAGAATGTGCTCCACCACAGGAGGACCCAATGAAGTGGAAATCAGGTAACAGGGGATCCAACATAAAAAAGAAGCAAAAGGAGGGACTTCCCTGGTGGCGCAGTGGATAAGACTCCGCGCTCCCAATGCAGAGGGCCCAGGTTTGATCCCTGGTCAAGGGAACTAGATCCAACGTGCATGCTGCAACTAAGAGTTCGCATGCCACAACTAAGGAGCCTGCCTGCCGCAACTAAGACCCAGCACAACCAAATAAATAAATATTAAAAAAAAAAAAAGGCAGCAAGAGGAATCCCTAGGATGATGGGGATGAGGGGAAAGGGAGGGTCTAGGATAACAATTACGAAAAAGACCAGAAGAATATCTAGTATAGATTAGAACAGGTCGAAAGAGACTGAGAGATATATCTTTAAGAAAATTAAATTAATAGAATAATTAAGAGGGTATTTACACAACAGCATAGAATTTGGGGATAAATTAATGACAAGTACACAGAAAATTACGCTACCTTTTAACAAAGAAATGTATTCCAGGAACAAAACTGTGTAAAAGAAAGAAAAAGTAATCACAGAATACTACTACATGGCAGAGCTATGAAGAGCCTTTATATCATTATAATAATGTAAACATTAAATACTGCTCTAACCAAAATTAGAATAACTGTAGTGGGAGGATGGGAAGGAAAGAAATGTATATGTGGATGTGGAACAGAATGAGCAAGAGAACAAAACTCTCATCTTCAACTGTGGGAAGTCAATAGACAGCATCTAAAAAATTGAGTAGCAGCAATATAAGTTTGTTATTTGGAGACAGGACAGTAAGTAGCAAAAGAATCAGCTAAAATTGCTGAAGGTGGTCCTCCTTAAGAAACAGAAAATAGGATAAGGGTGACAGTAGACAATGTAGTTTCCCATTACAAGCCTCACAGAACTATTTGGCACTCTTTAAACAACATGTCTGTGAAACATTGATAAAATGCATATATTGAATAAATCACTGATAAATTTAAATAAAAATAAAAAATAATTTTCCTAATCATAATTTGAATACATGTGCATATAATTTGAAAACTGTACAGACTAAGAATAAAGTAATTTTGCCATTCAGATAAAACTATTATTAATATATTGCTGTATTGCCTTTGAATATTTTTGCTACACAAACACACACGTGTGTGGACTTTTTTAAAATTGAGGGTTCATGCAGAATATGAAAATTTACATAATTTTTTCAATTAACAGTATATCATTAACATTTTTGATGTCCTTAAAGATTCCTTTAAAACACTATAGTACTCCACCTTATTCTGCAGCATCACATATTTAATCATTTTTCTATTTACTCTTCAGCATATATATGGTTAACAAAGGTCTCCTTTCTCAAACTCCCATCACTTGAATTGTGGTTTCTTTCCTGATTCCCTTCCTCTCTCTAGCCCCTTCTGTGTCTCCTTCGTGGAATCCCTCTCCCTCAGCCTCCCCCTTAAACACTGGTGTCCTGCTGGATTTCATCCTCCATTTCCTCTCCTCACTCTGGATGACTCCCTAACAGTACGATATGAAGATAAATGTCAATCACAGAGTTCTGTTAATTCCACCTTTTAAATAGCTTGAATCTACCAACTTCCATCCATCTCCACTACTATTACCTAGTCCAAACCCTCATCACCACCAGCCTAGAGTCCTAACTGATCTCCCAGAATCCACTTCCACCCCCTTCCAAAGCATTCTCCACAGAACAATCAGAATCTTTTTAAAACACAAATCTAATCTCACAGCACCCTCCTTAAAACCTTTCAATAGCTAACTGTTGTTTTAGAAGGAACTCCCAAAAGCCTTCCTGCCTACGAGGTCCTGAATAATCTGGCCCCTGCCAATTTCTCCAGCTTCATTTCACCCGCTCTCCCTCTGGCTCCCTATGGTCCGACCACACTAGTCTTCCTGTTCTTTGAATTCACCAAGATCTCTCCTGCCTGGAGGCCTTGGCACATGCTGCTTCCTCTGCCTAAAACAATTCTCTCCCCCTCTCCACAGATCTTTCCTTGGCTAACTCCTATTCATCCTGAACAAGACCCTCAAGTTACTCATTTTATTCTATGTAAACAATGCCCCCTGCAGTTGGGCAACACTAGAGCTCTGAAATCTAAGACAGGCAGCAGTTTAACAAAAGAATTTGCAGTTTTCCTGTTTAATGTCTGTGTCCCATGAAAATGTAAACTGCATGAGAACAATTTTTGGTTAATGCCGGTTCCTCAGCACCTAGCATAGGGCTTTTACATACAGTAGATACTCATTTGTTGAATGAATAAATGACCCCCAAACCTATATCCTGGTGTTCAAAACTCTCCTAAATTCTAAATCCATATAATCAACCAAGATCTCCACCTAGATGTCCTATAGGTACCTCAAACTCAACATATGCAGGCCTGAACTAGTCTGTCAGATATTATCTCCCCAACAACCTCTTCCTCATGTTTATCTTCCCATTAATGGCACCCTGTCAATTCTTCTCAAATCATTCTTGAATTGGTCCCCTCTTCTCTACTAATTGTCATAGCCTTTAGTTCAGACCCTTACCAAATCTTACCTAAATCATCACGCTAGCTTAATAAGGAGTCGCTACACCTCCACATCAATCTCACCTGTCTTCCAACCTTAGTGCCAACATTAATGATTCTTTTTTTTTAACTGAAAAAACCTTTGTCCTATCACTCCCATGCTTAGACTTTTTCAATGACCTTTTCCGCATATGTGAAATACTGCTGCTGCAATACTACTATACTACCGGCAGGTCGCTGAATGCAATCAACTCCCTTATCTCGTGCTTTTGTCCTTTCCAGTCTCTCTGCCTGTATGCTCATCCTCTCTTACCCATTTTGCTGACATTTTATTTTTTAAGACTCAACTTTAAAGGCGTGCTCCTCCCAGAAGACTTTTCCTGACCACCTCACCCCAGGAAGAGTTGGGCACCCTTCTTCTGCGTCTCCACAGCCTCCTGGGTATCACAGCATTTATTACACTATAACATAACTTACCTGTCTTCCCCTCCATTCGATCCTCAGTGCACAGAGGTACAACATGTGGTTTAATCTTTGAATTCTCCGAGTCCACTAAATAGTAAGCCCCCCAAAACTATTTGCAGCATGACTGCCTAACATAATGACTTCGTTGGTAATATAAAGTTTGGTATAAATTTTCTAATTTTTGCATCATTAAAGAAATATATAGCTTGAAGCTCACTAGAAGAATTTTCCATTTTAGGGGGCTTCCCTGGTGGCGCCCTGGTTAAGAATCCACCTGCCAATGCAGGGGACACGGGTTTGATCCCTGGTCTGGGAAGATCTCACATGTCGTGAAGCAACAATGCCCGCGAGCCACAACTATTGAGCCTGCACTCTAGAGCCCACGAGCCACAACTACTGAGCCTGCACGCCACAACTAGTGAAGCCCACGTGCCCTAGAGCCCGTGCTCCACAAGAGAAGCCACCGCAATGAGAAACCCGTGCACCACAACGAAGAGTAGCCCCCGCTCACCACAACTAGAGAAAGACCCAATGCAGCCAAAAATAAATAATTAATTTTTTAAAAAAGAATTTTCCATTTTAAAATCTTCTTCAGTTAATTATTCTTTAAATACTATATTCACAGTTCTAAAACTTAAGAAAATGGGATGTACTTATTGACTCTTAATATAACCTGTTGGAGACAATCCTCTATGGATTTCTCACAGTCCTATACGTCTTGTTGGGTATGCCAGAAATGCAAGATTCTGACCACTCTTTACAACGGCCATTTCTCAGGATTGTGTTTGCAGTGAGCAACCTTGAGGGATGAGGTAACATCACCCTCCAGGACAAAGAGCAATCTCGGTTACTATAAAAGCGGTGGAGTCCCCATCCTTGTTGTTCCTCGGCAGCAACCCACTAAACGTACCGCATCTCTCTGTACCACACTGTACCACCTCCATGGGACCTGGGAGCAAGGAGTCTTGTGTCTTCTACCAGCAGTCATGAAACAGTAACAGGCCACTTATAAGTAGAGTGAAGTCAAATCCCAGACCCACCAACCTGCGTCTTAGCAATTCACCAACCTCTGAGGCCAAATATATGACACTGAAACTATAGAAAAACACTGCCATTTCTTCTTTACCACCCATTTAAAACAAACATAATATATGAAAATCCATATTCCTCACAAAACTCAACTTACTATACATTTCAGGATTTTCTGCCTGCTTATTTATACTGTTTTACTGCTTCAATTCTTTTGTCCCCAACCAAATAAACTTCATGATTCTACTTAAGTTTTCATTTCTCTCTTTTACTCTGTATATTGCTTAAAATAGACGAGTTTTCCAGTATATTATCTCTCCAATCATAAGATGTAAAACCTACATCCAAACAATTCACAAAGCCTACCTAAAAGGTACCAGAACCAACCAATGGAGCATATGTTGTTGTGGTCTCTTCACATAAAAAAAAAAGTTGTCAGTATATAGCTGAAGCATGCTGGTACCTCTTCTGAGTTCTAATTGAGTTAGAGAACTCTAGATCGAATTCTAATCTTGTAAGCCCCTGAGAACTTTTTTGTACCACCCTGTGGACACTAAGTATGCTCTTCCATCATTTATTTATAAGCTTTTCTTTTTGAACAGACTTTCATACCTTCCCAGACATTAAGCAAATAACTAAGAAATGACACTTCTGAAAAAGGCAGGGAAAGGAGACAAAGGAAGCTCAAAGTGACACATTATTAACAGGGAAATACTTTTTAGGAATTTACATAAGAAGGGGTAGATAGAGGAAGAAACTACCCAGGTTTTTCATTTTGGCAATAATATAATGTACCCTAGACAGAGAGAGAGTTCAGAAGGCTAACTGGAAAAAGTAGATCTAAAGTGGCAGACTAGCAAAGAAAAAAATCACACAAAAACTGAGAAAAAGAAAAACTAACAGTGATTTTTTTAAAAAAAGAAAACAGAGACATCGATTAGCTTTGAAAGCACGCAAAGTAGGCTAGCTCTCACCAGGTCATCCAGCAACTACCATCAGTCTCATACTATCAGCAGAGCGCAAGCTCTCGTGCGAAACCTCAGTGAAAATATTCTCCACAGTCAAAGGAAAGCAACTGAGACTTAAGAAATCAGGAAGCTGGTGGAAGCTGAGGGTTGCACAGCTTCACTGAGCAAGCTCTAAGCTGAGGCTCTACATTAGTTAAATTTATTAACACAACTATGATAAGAATATAAATTTTGCATTTCATATATTCCCAGAAGAGCCACACATGAGAAGAGAATATGCCGATCTGTCAATATTCAATGAAACTGAATCCTTAGGGGAACATATGTAAGAAATGCACTGTCTATGGTCTTCCCTAATATGTAGCCACAAGCAATGCCATCGCAAATAAGTCTGTAGCTTCCTTAACAAATAAAAGCACTTTGGGCCACAGAAACTCTAATGTAAACTTCTAAGGCCATTTCTAATCTAGACATTACTATAAACCCCATACATTAACCTCTCAGTTAAAATACAACTGATATTTAGTAAACACTGAATTTGTTATTTTTCTCCATTTTTCCTCCACTTACATTTTTTATAAAAAACATGAGATTTTTGCCAGAATTATATAATATCATCTTTTCTTCAGTAAACATTTATTATGTTTACTCCTACAGTGTTTCCACTGAAGCATCCTTGTTTATACATTAGGATCCAGATGAGGTCGCCACAGGTTTCAAAACAGAGTATGATAATAACCTCCTGCTACAGAAATCCACAGGCTGTGCTCAGGTTGTAAGCAGCAGCAGTCTCGGGGGTCTGGCTCTGTGCCTTCTGCAGCCGTGAGGAGCCACTGGTGGACTTCCCTCTGAGGTTACCCAGCTCCCCTTCTCCAGGACTTACAGTCGTCACTGCTCCTCCTCTCTCCCACCACATCCCCCCATCCTCCAAGAAAAGCTAAAGCCAATCCCAAAGGAAGGGGCAGATTACCATCCTCATCCAGCCAATCCCGTTACTTCTCAAAGGAGATGCCCTCCATGGACTTCTCAATATCCACAACAAAGGGGACAGAGGGAAAAGGTATAGAACAGGCTCCTCACGGTAACAGTGGGAACACCACAGGCACCCAAGACCTTTCTACCCATCTTGATTACGAGCTTGAATTGAGGCTCGACCAGAATTAGCTAAGGGGACTCCAGAAGAGAGCTGGGTCCATGTTTTAAAATGTATCCAGGATTTGTTTTCACTGGGTATAGTAAGATGACAGACGTGGACATAACTGCCTTTGAAAGAAGAGTTTATTACTCAGTTCCCAAGGTAGGGTTAGGTGGGCAGGCTGCACCACGTAGGGCTGTATGGGCAAGTACCAGATGGGTCAGCAGGCATAAGGAACAAGGGGAAAATATGGGCGCAAGCCTTTACCGTGGTTTTCTCAGGAAAGGCATGGTAGGACAGGGTAAGTCATTCAGGACTGGCCAGTTTGATTCATTTCAGCAGCCTCTAGGGCACAGGGATTGCCCCTAGTTGGCTGCTACCTGACCCTGGGGAGCTATTAGGGCCAAGGGATGGCAGCTTAGCCTGTAAGAGCTCAATAAATGTGGTGAGTAAGGGCTCTGGATTGGTTGGTTTGTTATATGAAAGGCACACTCACAGGGGAGTGCTATCTCTAGGAATCCTAGCTACCGCTAGGAATTAGCTAGCCCTGGGAGGGCAATGTGTCCCAAGTCAGCAAGGCTCCAAGATGTCAAAGCGTCATAAAATACGGAAAATAAGAAACATAATACAGCCAGATTGTACTTCTGGGCTCAGAGCTCACCTAGATTGCACTTTTTTCATAAACTCTGGTAACACGGCATGTTCTTAGCTAAAGAGTTTTCCTAAACTAAGAGACCTCCCTGAAGCACTACCAAGCCCATCTCCACCTTGTGTCACCACTACCACACGCTGGTGGAAAATATATCAGAGTAGTCACTCCAAATGATCTTCCCTTAGTCTCATACTGATTGCTGTTTACATCACAATTTGAAACCTGTATCACAACCCATCAAAATGATGGCATGGCCTTTGTTACAACTTCTGAAGAAGGCACGCTGCTGCTGTCAGAATCATTCAGAACACTAAAGCTTCAGGTGCTAAAAAAGCATACACGCTAAGCTTCTCAAGCTAGACTGTTAGCTACTGTTTAGATGTTTGCATAAAATTTCAACAAAAAGAACAAAAAAAATAATGCCTCAGGATTTCAAAGACATCACTAGTGTTTATCATCATCTAGAAGAAAGGCAAGAAAGCTGACTAGATAAATATCAAGGCATCTCCCCCTCTCCTCTGATGCTAAGCTTTTGAACAAAATTTTTGTTCTACTTTAAAATGCCATCAGTCATGCACTCTTAGAATCCACAATTTGGCTGTAACCATCGTTCAGTGCAGTAGATGTTCAGCCGTAGAAAAACTTAAATCTGTACAATGATTTTTTAACTGGTAAGATGCATTCACTGTTGAACTGTTATACATGCTGCCTGATTATTCCACATAAAAGTAAAACTAGATCTGTATAAAACACACACAAATAACATCAGTAACCCAGGGTTTTCTTTCTGCTATATTGTTTTCACAGTCACAGGCATGCTTGCTAGTTAATATAATCATCACGAAACAAAATATTAGGTAGAATAGTGGTTTTAAAACAAAACTAAGTGGGGAAAAAGTAACCAGATATACAGACAGGCTCGGTTCCACATTCTCTAGTATATTTATCAACCACCCAGCTTAATACCATTTTCAGAGATTTTAGAAAATAGCCACAATTGTAGAAGACCTAAAATCTGCCAGCTACCAATCAAGTCTGGATGGATACCACACACAATATTAAGACTACTGCTTGATGGGACGGTTAGTCACAGCAACAAAATAAGTCAGCTATTTAATCCTTCTCCATCAGGCTTAAGAATCACAGGGTCTAAAAATATTCGCAAATATTTTACTTAACTTCTGGAGAACTCTTCCGGCTCAGACAACAAGCAAACAATGGAATGGATTATATTACAATATCTAAAATCAACAAGTATTAATGTCTAGAATATTCAAGGAACTCCTGCTGAGTAGGGGAAATGGGCAACGATACAAATAGCAAATTCACATTTATTCACTCAGCATATATTTATGAGTACCACTTTTTTAAGTGCTAGGGTTACAGATGTGTACAACACAGATAAGACACCTGCCTTCAAGGAACTTGAGCAGGAGAAATAAATAAATACAGAATAAAATTAATATACTATGTTTTGTTGTGATAAATACTATGAAGAAAGATAAAACAGAACTAAGACATAAGGTGATGAAGAGTACTCCTTTAGATAAGATGGTCAAGGGTATGATATTTAAGCAGAGATCTGAATGAAGTGAGTGAGCCAAGCTAATAAGGAGAGTTTTCTAGGCAGAAGAAACAGCAAGAACAGAAAACTCTAAGGATAATGGATAACAAGTACATGAAAAGATAACCAACCTCACTAATAATCAGAGAAAGGAAAATTCAAGTAATGATATACACTTTACAAATATCAGACCAACAAAAATATAATGTGTGGGAATACAAAGCATCAGTGGAAATGAAGGGAAAGGGAACTCTCATGCACTGCTGGATAGAGTGTAAAGAAGTACAGCCATTCTGGGAAGCCAGCTGGCCGTACTCAGTGAAATGAAGAATGTGTACACTCTGATCCAGAAATCTTACCCTAGAAAATCAGAGTTCTCCCAAAAGCCCTTAAGAAGACACGTATGAAAATGGAAATCACAGAGTTGTTTGGGGTAGCCGGAAGTGACAGGCAATCTAGGTGATCATCACCAGAGGACCAGACAAGTAAGTTGTCATAGATGCATACTCAAACACCTGAAGAAGTTTCAAGTTATGAAATATATATAAAGAGATTCAAATGGATAGTTTTTTTTTTAAGTATTAAGCACTGAAATACAGAAAAAAACTCAGATTTGCTTTGAAATAATACAGCTTGCTGAGGTGGAATTGTGGAGAGGTTACAAATGTTTACTAAGCAAGATTAGCTATGAGTTTATCATTGTTGATGCTGAACGACAGATACATGGGAGTGTGTTATACTCTTCTCTCCACATTTGTATGTTTGAAATTTTCTATCATAAAAGGCATTATTAGAGTGTTGCGTGAAAAAAGAAACAGATCTATAGCAGAATACCATTTATATAAATGAAAAACATACATGTTCATAAAACACCACATTTTTTTTTTTAAAGATACACACTCATTCAAAAACATTAGCATGGATGTCTTCGGAGGCAGGGAATGAGAATCGAAACTGGGGATAAATGAGAATTACTGTAAATAAAATACAAGAGAGGAGCCTTGTACTTGCCAAAGCTGACAGTGTGCCATTATCTGAGGAGTTTAATTCAATGTTTTTTCACCTGAGGTCAAGAAGGAAAACATGAAGCAAATACAAAGCGCTCTAGGATCACAGAGGAGGGGTTAACTAAATCTGACTTGGGAGGAGTGGGTATTCCCGGCCCACACCTTGGACCCATTGAATCAGAATCTCCAGGATTGGGCAAAAGGTACTGCTGTTCAATTCCCATTTCACAGAGGAGAAACTGAAGGACAGAAGTGAAGTAACATTCCAAGCTCATAAGCCAGTAAGGAGAAGAGGTGGAATTCAAGCCCAGGGCCAGAACTGCCACTCTTACTCACTGTGCTACCAATGCTGCACTATTCTAACTTAAAACCTGCACACTGCTACCAAACTGAACTTCCTAAAATATTACTTCATCCCACAGTGCCACTGATCTTGACAACCACAGAAAAAATTAAATTCTTTACAGACTATATACTGCCCCCAATCACCCTCATTCACTCTTTCAACAAATATCCTATTTTTCTCCATTCTAAATCCTCTCTTCCAGTCACACCAGTCCTTACTTCTTTCAAGATACCCACAACACCTCCAAGCCTCCAAGCACTTTCTCCAAACTGAAATAACTCTCCTCTCCTCGATATATACTTACTCATATCCCATATATCCTGCAAGGTCCAGTATTCTGAACACTTTCGTAGCACTAACTGAATGAGGTCCCACAGATACTCCAAGAAGCTTCCCTCATGACTTCAGCACACACCTTTTCCTTCTTTAATTTCTCTTGCACATACTCTCTGAGCCACTCAATTAGCACCTGTTACAGTAACACCTCGTTTATCCAGCATCATTGGGAAGGGTGTTTATCAGAAGTGAATTTTCCAGACGACTTAAGCATTAATTTAGGAAGCAGCAAAGTAAAGTCATGCTCACTTTAGCCACAGAAATACCTAGGCTCAAATCTCACCACTTAACTAGCTCTGAGCAAGTGTCAACTGTCTGTTTCATCATCTATAAAGTGGGGATATACTACTAACTTCTCAAAGTTGCTGTGGGTATTAAAGAAATCACATACCAAAGCTGGTACATTAAGTCATGACTACATTACGCCAACTACTATTATGCACTAAGACAAAATGATTTTAATGGAAATATTCATCAAATATATATACTTTGAGATTTTTCTCAGAGAACAGTGAATGTAAATTAATCATCTCTTGATAACTCATTATTTATTCAACATTCACTCATTCAATAAATAGTTATCAATTCAGTAAAGCTGCAGGATATCAAATCAATATACAAAATCATTTCTGTATACTAACAATGAACTATTAGAGAAAAAATTTTAAATCCCATTTATAATAGCATCAAAAGAATAAAATATTTAGGAATAAATTTAACAAAGGAAGTAAAAGATCTCTACACTGAAAGCCATTGATAAAGAAATTAAAGACACAAGTAAATGGAAAGATATTCCATGCTCATGGACTGGATAAATTAATATTGGTAAAATGTCCATACTACCCAAACTGATCTCCACCTTTTTCCTCATTCTATTGTGGAGTTAACACTGACTAATTTGACCTAGAATTTTCATCCCAAAACAAAAGCAGCAACAATGATACACGGCAATGATTTTCTAAGTTTTGTTAAATAGAATGGCACTTTTTAAAAAATAAAACATTTCTTTTTACTCCACTATCTAAAAACATTAATATTGGAGCTACTCTAATATGGCCTCATTTCATACTATAGTGTGGCCCTCATTTCATACCATGTCACCTCCTTCAGTCCCTTCTGGAAAAGAGTTTGAAAACATGGATATACAATTAAGAACACTGGCCTAGGAATCAGAAGATTCTAGTCCTTGTCCTGAGGATGACTTCATAGCAAAGTAACCTTGTACAAGCCACTTAACGTCTTCAGTCTCATTAAAACGGAGATAAGGGCTTCCCTGGTGGCGCAGTGGTTGAGAGTCCGCCTGCCTATGCAGGGGACACGGGTTCGTGCCCCGGTCCGTGAAGATCCCACATGCCGCGGAGCAGCTGGGCCCGTGAGCCATGGCCGCTGAGCCTGTGCGTCCGGAGCCTGTGCTCCGCAACGGGAGAGGCCACAACAGTGAGAGGCCCATGTACCGCAAAAAAAAAAAAAAAAAAAAAAAAACCGGAGATAAACCTGACATGCTTACCACACACAATAGTGAATCAAAAGCAATAATATTGAGGGGGAAACACTGTCACCAACTACACTGTAAACTAGAAACTACATCTCTGACTTCCCTGGTGGTGCAGTGGTTAAGAATCCACCTGCCAATGAAGGGGACACAGGTTCGATCCCTGGTCCAGGAAGATCCCACTCGCCACGGAGCAATGAAGCCCATGTGCCACAACTACTGAGCCTGCACTCTAGAGCCCGCGAGCCAAAACTACTGAAGCCCGCGAGCCCTAAAGCACGGGTGCTGCAACTACTGAGCCCACGTGCTGCAACTACTGAAACCTAGGTACCTAGAGCCCGTGCTCTGCAACAAGAGAAGCCACCGCAATGAGAAGCCCATGCACAGCAACGAAGAGTAGTTCCCACTCTCCACAACTAGAGAAAGCCCAAGCACAGCAACGAAGACCCAACACAGCCAAAAATATATATATTTTTTAAAAAAGAAAATATAATAAACTACATCTTATTGCTTTTGTAATAAATAAATTCTAGTTGTTTGGTTGATGTCCAAGTCATATTGAAATATTAAGGCCCCCAAGAACGAATTAACCTTTGCAAATGACCAAGCCAATTTACAAACTGGTAAGTGTGGCATCAAATGGAATCAACACATTTATTGAATCCCTACTACATTTGAGGCCCTATACAGTGCTATAGCCAACTGCAAAGAACAACTAAATTTGGTGCTTAATGGAAAATTAAGTTTATCTTTTAATAATTTGAGCTTAAAAAGTCAATGAGTTAAAAGAGTAAATAATATACTCTCTTAGATTTCTCAATGCTTTCAACATGTTAAACTTGCTTTTTATAAATCACTGAATTAGGTTATATTTATCCGTGTGTGTGTGTGTATATACACATATATACATATATATATATATATATATATATACACACACACAGCAAGACAGATAGACCTAAATTGTTTCCTATATGGCTGGAGGTTGTACAAATGGGGAACAGAAGAAGATAGGAATAAATGAATGAGTGAAGGAATCATGAATGTGAATTAAACGGTAGAGGCACCTGACATGGACCAAAGATGATACTATGCCATGAACTGGGGAGTATTATTAACTCAACCCTCTACACTTACTGTCAAAACAAATAGATAGTTACATATATAAATACACTAAATCTCATAATTTAAAATACCTAATTCTAAACAATTGGCCCATGTTATCAATCTTTTTAATCTAAAAGATAAAATAAAGAGTAACAATTTTACAAAATATAGGTGCATAAAATAAAATTTCTCACAGACATAAGAGAGACCCAGGAAAAACACTGGCTTTTTCCAATGGTTGGTTGTTTTTTAATTGAGATTCTTTTTTTTTTTTTTTTCTGGCCACGCCATGCTGCTTGTGGGATCTTAGTTCCCAACCACGGATTGAACCCGGGCCCCTCAGCAGTAAAAGCGCCAAGTCCTCACCACTGGACTGCCAAGGAATTCCCAGAGATGTTGTACTTTTAAAAATAAATTTTATTTTTAAAAGAATTTTAAAGGAAATTATTTTATTTTTAAAAGAAATTGTAATTTTAAAAGAAAATTTACATAGTAAAAAACATATCTGTAACTAAAAATCTGTAGGCTTACTTGAGTTTTACCTCTACTGAAAAGTAGACTTCTCATATAGAGTGACAAATTGAAATACACTTACTCTCTAGTACCATAACTCTGATTTATATCTTATCTTTTAACTTTACATCATAGACTAGATTTTTTAAAGAAATATAACCTTCTGCTAATAAAAAAACTAGACTTTTTATATCTCAGTCCAAATATAAGTAGAAACTGAGGTTCCTCCTAAGTGATAAAATTTCAGCAGATTCATTTTGGATAAGAAATGAACCAAAATGATGAACATCTTACCTCTGGTTTTTCTTCACTAAAAATTTATTTAATAAGTAAATCCCCTAAAAAATCACTTCTCATAGAATTTTTATTGTAGTAAAAACCACATAACATAAAATTTACCATCTTAACCATTTTTAACTGTACAGGTCAATAGTGTTAACTATATTCACATTGTTGTAAACAGACTCCAGAAATTTTCATCTGGCAAAACTGAAACTCTACACTCATTTAAAAACAAATGTTCACTGGAAAAAAATGGGTTCAAATATGGATTCTATAAACACTAAAATGTATGACCTTAGGTTTCTAACTACTTTTGTCTCAAGATTCTTTGTCTATAAAAGAGTATAATGTCCACCATATTGTTACTGCAAGATAATGAAGTCACTAATTTAATATGCTGTGTTCTGTAGGTCATTCAAATATGTTAGTAGTTTATTAAGAAATTATACATTAACCCTTTACCTTTTTTAGATGACCATGGATTTAAAGAATACTGACTACTATTTTCATGGAGTAGAATTATTGCCCTCAAGAAGTAATCACAAATCCATGTGACTGCCAAGCCAAATGAATCTTTGGCAATATCCTATGGAAAAATATCTTTACTTATGCCAAGTAAGGGAGAAAGATTTCCTGGCTGCCTAAATAAGCTTCAGGCAAAAATGCTTATCCATTTCAAGTGTTCCAGTAACCATTCCAGTAAAGAACCTTAAAAAATAGAAAGTCAACTACTTTATCCAAAGAGAGAGTTCAATTAATATCATTTTTAATTTCCAGATTTCAACATATCTATAGAAGAGATCATCATCCAAATGAAAAGAAATCCTTTTCCTTTTCTATAAGAACAATGAACCATTTATTTGTAGGTTACTTGGGAGGGATAACACCCAAAACTTTGCTTCTCTTCTCCCTGTTGGTTCTTTATAACTTGAGAAGGTGATAAGATAAAACCCAAAACCAAACTTTCTTGTATTATAAAGTTAACTTAAATGGAGAAATGAAAAGTTCTATCTTTATTTCAATTATCATGTCAGGAGAACAAAGTCTTTTGGCTTTTCAACACTGCAATGCATTGGAGCATTAGATTTCAAGGCCTTAAAATTGGCTTCAAAAGATGGGCGTTGATTTGATGTCTTACGTCAAATCAAGGTTATCTCTGATAACGTTCACTTACGTGAATTAGAAAATCTTTATAGTAATCCTTAAAATACTATATCAAAATCTTTCTACCTTACTTGGCATAAGTAAAGATATTTTTCCATAGGATATTGCCAAAGATTCATTAAAAGTAAAAGAACCTACTCAATCAGAACCAAATATAAATTTACTTCAGAAATTAAGTATGCAAAAATGAATGACATATGATGTTAATGCATCTGGTTCTTCAGTTTTTTCCTTAATTCTTTTCTTTCAGTTTCTAAATATGGAAACTATCATTCTCTTTTTTCAAAATAAAGTGGTAATCCATGACGCATAGTGTGGATAAATACTTCAATGTAAACATATATTAAAAATTACTGGTCTTTATGGAACAAAGTAATAATAATTTACAGCCTAGACTGCAAGACATGCAATAAGAGTAACGCCAATGCATTCTGTAAATTTACTTTTAACATCTTATAAATGTTTTAAATAAAATAGTTTTGCTTTTACATGTTCAACTTCCTATCAAAATTCTAACAAGATTAAATGGAATCTCTAAAACTTATTTTTTTAAACTAAGCTCTGAATCATATCTACCAGAAGAAATGACAATTTGCTTGTTTTTCCTGTTTTGTTGCTTTTTATAAGAACTTCCCTTTTTACAGATACAATAAGTTACATATGCAAATAAATAAGAGGAAAACAAGCAGTCTGAATGCTGCTTTTATATGTGGTATAAAGCTTTGCAGTTTGGTTACTTTGAGTGGTTCACACAGAAAAAAGAAATCTTGACTACAGGAGAAATTGAGTCTTGTACATATGCAACTATCACTATTGTAAAATAGAGTATCTTATGCTCTTTCTATTAAACATTAAAAAAAAAAAAAGACACTCCACAACCCACCCCCACTGCTCCTTAGCTATTTTAGTAGCCTGATCCATTGCTGATTAAATGATATCTCAACTTTTTAGACAATTAGAAAAACAGCACATTCAAGAAACATTCAACTTCTACCTTCATAAATTTTAAATGAATAATTCCTCTCATTATTGGAAGGAAAGAGGTCTGAGAAAGTAGTTCTACATTTTAAGATCCTCCAACTTGGATAATTTCAAAAGATTTAAATTTCTGAAATATTTTAATTAATTGTTAAAACTGTAGCCTTCTTTGTCAGATAAAATAAATATGCCCAGAATCCCCCAATTATAAAGGTCTTATTACACTCATTTTAATGTCAATCAGCAAGATCAAATACTATCAGTCATCAACAGAAAAAAATATGAAGGCCCCAATAATCTCAGGATTCCACTGAATGGAAAATATAACTTGGAA
This sequence comes from Neophocaena asiaeorientalis asiaeorientalis, assembly GCF_003031525.2. Taxonomy (NCBI): domain Eukaryota; kingdom Metazoa; phylum Chordata; class Mammalia; order Artiodactyla; family Phocoenidae; genus Neophocaena; species Neophocaena asiaeorientalis. Next base: position 2,949,457 of record NW_020174269.1, read on the forward strand.
GTCAGCCAGAGAAGAGAACTAGTCTTACGGTAATAAACAAACAGAAGAAATAGAGAGGGCTCCCACGACTTTTCAAGCATTACAAAAATGAGTCTCCCTTAGTTATAGTAATTACAATTGTAGGGATTCTCATCACACGTCAACAGCTGAAAGAGAAGGATCAGAAACCCCCATTATAGCCACACAGGTGGAAGCTCTTTAGACTTAAAACTGAAGTATTTGCACTAAGTGATACGTTTCACATAATATGAATTTATTATAATCTACCTAAATTGGATTACTCAAAATCAAGCAGTCTCAAGAATTGTCCTTTATAGTCCTCCAACTCTGCTGATAGATCATATCTATTAGGAAATGTACGAAATTATTAACCCTAGATTTTAATGATTTCTTTTTTCTTTCTATATAACTTACCCTGATCTGACCAAACATCATACACTAGACAGTATTTACCTGTAGCAATATAATTTAGCAAACTGAAAGATCTCCCATAAGCCTGTCACAGTGGCTATTTTTGTCTAAATAGGGCCTTGAATACTAAGTAGTACTTATTTCAACTAGTTGAATTTCTATGCATTTAAAGACGCGAAACTTGTTCTCTGAGCCCTGCAAAGGAAGTCCAAAAAATTTTAAACATCATCAGTCTTGCAATTATCTGAAAGAAAAAGCAAATGTTTAACTATAGACACCATCAGAAATGTGCATGTTGTATCATAAATACCCATTCATTTAAAGTAAATGAACAAAAGGATGATATTTTCTGATTAGAATAGTCAAGACCCTTTTGTTTTTGTGGTATGCGGGCCTCTCGCTGTTGTGGCCTCTCCCGTTGCGGAGCACAGGCTCCGGATGCGCAGGCTCAGCGGCCACGGCTCACGGGCCCAGCCGCTCGGCGGCATGTGGGATCTTCCCGGACCGGGGCACGAACCTATGACCCCTGCATCGACAGGGGACTCTCAACCACTGCACCACCAGGGAAGCCCAAGACCCTTTATTTTAATTAAAGCTACTTAAATGAATTGGTAGGTGATGCAGCAAAGTAACACCAACCTGTATCTGATGCTTTGCCTTTTATAATTTTTTAACCATATGGATGAAAAGGTCATTGTTTAATTTGTTGTATTACTTATGTATTAACAATAAGAAAATGTGGTAAAACAGAAAACACAGCAAAATACCTCTACGCAATCTTTAGTACTTTAAAGGGCTGGTAAACCTAAAATAAGATATTTTTCATCTTGGTTTCCATTTGCAGTTTGACGAAAGTATCTCCCTCCCTCTACTTTACTCTAAAAGACAGCAGGCTACTATAACACGTACACAGTTCTTCTACATTTCAAAGTTCCTAGCCTTGCCAAGGGGACAAACAAAGTAGATGAGAAGTATATCCATAACATCAACAAATTCTCAGTATATACCATATAGACAACCAACCAGCAAAGGAAATGGACTTATAAAGTCTCATAAATCTATTAAGCAGAAAGATTTTTCTATATTTAAGAAGTATTTATAAGGAAAACATTTAAAGATGGTATGCTACCCTCTTAAGCCAGTACCATCATTGCCTTTCCAGTCAATAACTGGTTATCTTACAACTGGTATCAAGACCATTGCCCTTACTGGAAGATTTTTCAAATAAATACCATTTTATTCAAGTTCCCAAGAGAAAAATCAAATTGACCTACATATGCTCCTCACTGTTGATTTTAAATGAATAAATTAATGATCAAATGAAATGAATAAATTAATGATCAAAGGAAAGTACTTAAGAATTTTGCTTAGAACAGCAATGGTTGTAAACTTTAGTTAATTCATTTCATGTTGCAACTATACTAAATATATATTGACAAACCTTAATTTATTGTATCTTTTATAACTATATAACAAAAAATAAATAACCATCTTAAACCTGTCAGTTACATTTCAAAGCTCTAATGAAACAGTCATGAGATTTATGTAAAAGGCAAATATGCTATTAATGATATGCTATATAGAACTAATTCTTATACTTTATATTTTTTAAATTCAAATATACTTTTAAATAACTAAATAACAGATAAGAAATTAGTATTTTACAAATGACAATTAACAACATATTTTGTAAACTACTGACAGGGCAGTGGCTGGACTCAATGCCCTTTTTCAGGATTCCCACAGCACCCTCTGCATACCCATTATACGGTGTGTTACCCAGAGTGGTGATCACTGGTAGTGACCCTCCTCTGGGCAGTGAGTCCTAGTGGGCAGAGACTACTGTGTTATTCAGATCTGACTGAAGAAGGCTCAACAGAGGCTGACATATCAGAGACAGTTAGCATTTCTTAAATGAATAAGAAATGAGAGCAGAAAGCAGAAGGAATATTATCCCCACCTCATAAAATGTATACAAATTTATAGTACCATAAAGTAGTTAAACAGGTTTTAAAAACTAATTTTAAGTGCTAGGCCATAGAAACAACCTAAATGTCCATCGACAGATGAATGGATAAAGACGATGTGGCACATGTATACAATGGAATATTATTCAGCCATAAAAAGGAATGAAATTGAGTTATTTGTAGTGAGGTGGATGGACCTAGAGTCTGTCATACAGAGTGAAGTAAGTCAGAAAGAGAAAAACAAATACCGTATGTTAACGCATATACATGAATCTAGAAAAATGGTACTGATGAACCTAGTGGTAGGGCAGGAATAAAGATGCAGATGTTGAGAACAGACTTGAGGACAAGGGCGGTGGAGGGGGGAGGCTGGGACGAAGTGAGAGAGTAGCACTGACATATATACTCTACCAAATATAAAATAGATAGCTAGTGGGAAGCTGCTGCATAGCACAGGGAGATCAGCTCTGTGCTTTGTGACGAATTAGAGGGGTGGGATAGGGAGGGTGGGAGGGAGACTCAAGAAGGAAGGGATATGGGGATATATGTATGCATACAGATGATTCACTTTGTTGTACAGCAGAAACTAACGCGACATTTTAAAGCAATTATACTCCAATAAAGATGTATTTTAAAAAAACACTAATTTTAAGAGCTATTTTGACCAAACCCAACTATTCAAAAAGCTCTATTTTCTCAGGCCATTCTATACAAAGAACTGGAAGACTTATTTCAAATGCATAAAAACTTGAACACTGTCCTGGGTATTCTCCATTGGTCCTGCCTTTCTGCCCTGCTGTGACCAGGAAGACTGATCTCTACAGAGTATATCACCTCAGGTCCCTTACCCTATGGCTCCCAGTTGGGCTCTACAGAAAGGAGGCATCAGCTGATCAGAGGGCAGGAGAAGAAAGAAGATCCCCTCCCTGCCAGGCCTCCAGCCTCTGTTTACAGTGGGTCTGACCATGGCTGTGGTCCCCATCATAAAACCACAGCTCCAGGAGAGTAGCTTTTCTACAATGACCACAGTGTTCATCAGATTCTGGTAACTGCTCTCTCTCTTTTCCCCTCAGACCTAAGAGGGGTAAAAAGCTTCTCTTGTTCCTAAATCCTGGGTGTTCCTCTATCCCCAGTGGGTTTTAATCATGCACATACCTCATTAAACTCTTTAATTATTCTTTTAAGGTAGCTATCCTGCTGGGGATCTGACTAATACAAACACAGAAACATTTTACTAACTAGCAGCATCTTTGCCAGTGATTGCTGTATCATGGGCTATTGTTAATGATATCCCCATCTTACAGAAAAGCATCATTTTTTTGGTGTTAACTAACTTTATTGTTATAATCATTTTGTGATATATACACATATCCAATAATCACAATACAAACCTTAAACTTATATATGTTGTATGTCAATAATATCTCAAAAGCTGGAAAACAAAACAAAAAACCCAAGTTTTATATTAAGTATTTCTCAATCCAAAACTAGAAAAACTGTCTGAGCTTCACCTTGGACATGGCTTGGTATTACCAGCTTGGTATGGTCAAGGTAGATTCTTCTGAGGTGCAAAAATTCTGTGTATTAGTTTCCTACTGCTACTGTAACAAATTCCTACAAATGTAATGGCTTGAAACAACATAAATTCATCATCTTATAATACTGGAGGTCAGAAGTACTAAAATCAAGGTGTTGGGGGGGGCTCTGTTTCTTCTGGAGGCTCTAGAACCCATCTGTTTGCCTTTTCTAGCTTGGTAAGGATGCCAGCATTCCTTGGCTCATGGTCCCATCCTTCACCTTCAAGACCAGCAGCATCTTCCAAAACCAGATCTTCCCATCTCTTTCTCAGCTTCTGTCACCACATGGCCTTTGCCTGACTCTGAAACCCTTGTCTCTCTCTTATAATTGTGATTACACTGAGCTCATACAGATGAGCTAGGTAGGAAGTAACCCATATCAAGATCCTTCATCCAAGATCCTGAACTTAGTCATGTCTGCAAAGTTCATTGTACTAGGTAACATATTCACAGGTTCTAAGGGTTAGGATGTGGACATCTTTGAGTCACCATTATTTAGCCTACCATAGTCAGTAAAAATCCAAGGTGCTGGTTGGAAAAAAAAATCACAAAGATTGGAAATGGAAACATCATTTAATGTTTTAGTAAAAACTTGCCTATACTCTAATATTCTTGGCCCTGAATCTGTAAGCCCAACTCACTTACAAAACTGACCAGTACCAATCTGAATTAAAAATGAATTAGTTGTAATGCAATTATACCCCAATAAAGATGTTTAAAAAAATTAAATTAAATTAAATTAAATTTTTTAAAAAATGAATTAGTAAGTCATTTCCCAAAATGAACTTCTACCTGAAAACTATTCCTAGTATATACATACACATATGTATATTGTGTAAATGTATGTATTTTATGTAAATGTAATGCATTTTATGGTAAAAAAAAACTCACTGAAGTTTTTTTCATTACAATATTTCTAAATGAAAGAATAATAATATCAGTCTCTCAGGTTAATTCAGGGGAAAAAATGCTTATTGAAACACTTTTAATAGCTTCCTAATAATAGCTATTGCTTAAATGCACTGATAAAGTATACTCATAATTTTAATCCAATTATAAATGACAGCACATCACACTGTAAAAAAATGAAACAAAGGAATTGTTTCTATTTTTTCTCATAGTCAGTACTACAGAAATGACTATGTAATAGATTCAATATGGTTGTACTATTGCTCCTGGACCACATGGAACTTTCCAGATGCCCTAGTCCAAAAACAAACAAAAAAACCAATAGACCATATGCTGGTTGGAAGAGAGAAGTAGAATAAACTCATAATTAGAGGAGAGAGTATTTTTTCTACACATTACATATTCTTCTATTTATTTCTGCCTCTAAAATTTACCAAGTAAAGTAATTTATGCCAGATCACTTTGCCTCTAGATACAGAAAGAAGAATGGAGAAACAGCTCCACCTGAAATTATAACCTGAGTTCTTAACTGGCATCTTCCTCTCTGACAAGCATTACATCCAAGTTGCTAAATCTCAGATACCAGCTAAAGAATTTGGAGCTATTTGTGGAACACTCTGGGTAGCTGTAATTCTGCCCACCTTCTTAGCAACTGTAAAATGTTTTCTTTAACCTTTTTCCTTAACCTCTCTCTTCTTGAGTGCATCCAACCCCAAGTAAAAATGGTGGATATGTGTAAAGAGAACTATCCACGCAGTCCCCTCCCACTCACCACCCTCACAGCTCCCATTATTTTTTTCCCCCGTATGAAGCAATGAAACACAGTGAGGCAAGATGTTTAAAATGGGTAGTGGAACCAGAAACCTGGGTTTGAATCCCTACTATGCAATTTACTACACGGCCTTGGACAAGGTATATAACCTCACTGAGACTCAGTTTCCCCCTATGTAAAATGGGGCTTATATCAACTTTATGAAGTTGTTGAAGTGATTAAGCAAGAAAAAAAAGCCAGACACAAAAAGACAAATATTGCATAATTACACTTATACAAAGTATCTAGAACAGTCAAATTCATTGTTACAGAAAACAGAATGGTGGAGGGGCTGGGGGAAAGGGGAAATGGGGAGTTATTTAATGGGTACAGCGTTTCAGTTTGGGAAGATGAAAAAGTTCTAGAGAGGGATGGTGGTGATGGTTGCATAACAATGTGAATGTACTTAATGCCACTGAAATGTACACCTAAAAATGGTTAACATTTTGGTAAATTTTATGTTATATATATATTTTACCACCATAAAAACAAAAACTAAAAAACCAATGTTCTATCAATAATCCATATCAAGAAGCTTTCTCTCCTTCATTGGAGAGAGGCACAAAGGGAAAAAAACCACTACCCCAACTCTCCAAGTTGAAGCTAACTGGCAAAAGAATAGAGTTCATCAACCAAAATTAGCCTAAACCTTCATTCGAGTATTGACATAAACTTTTAACTGTCTTCTAGTCCATGATTCTCTGTTGCATCAAATCCATACCTAAGCCTTCTTAAAATATGTATGAATCTCTTATTGTAAAAGAGGCAGCTGTAGTATAATGAAAGAAACACTAACCTTGGAACCAAAAAAAATCTAAATATGACTAAGCTCTGCCACATATTATCTGTATTACCTTAGTTGGGTAAGTCAATCTCCATGTACAAATCTCTACAGTCAATGGGAATTATCACCTACCTCACAGAATTATCGAGAGATTTAAATAAAGCATATTAAAATACCCTGAAACTCTAAAGTATGATTCCATTTATATTATTAAATTTGCTGAAACACAAAAAAGATTATTCTATCAAAAATTCATATTAAAAATATACACACATTTCATACTAATACAACTAGGTAATCTCCTGTAGTCCTGAAAGCCACAGACAATACTACTAAATGCCTATATTATAGAAAACTCTTCTTTAGGAATTACATATTAATCCTGATACTAAATATGAGAAATATTTGGGGAGAAAATGAGCTAGATATAGTGATATCCTGTTGTGATATATTTATAACAGGTTACATCCTTGCTCCATTTATTCCACAAATATCTAATCAGAGCTCCAAGCACTGTGCTAAGCAGTGAGACTACACTGGTGAAGACAACCATGGTTCTTCTCGTCAGGGAACTCCCAATCTAACCAGAAGATGAGACATTAAACATCACACAAATAATCCATAAATTTGTGACAGATGTGAAAAAGGAAAAGTAGAGGTTGCTATGAAGCACAGAGTAAGGGGGTCTAATCCAATCTGGGAAATTTATGAGAAATAATTAGCCAGTTGTACCATCCTTTGTCAACCCAACAGGCTTTAAGTATTTAATAAATCTTAGCTATTTCTACCATCAACATTATTATAAAGGCCATATGTTCCACTCTCCTCATTAGGAACAACTGTATCCCTAGGGTTTAGAAGATAAGAGATATGCAACCTTATTATTTAGGAAAACCCAGATAAACTAAACCCACCACCCAATTCCTCAATAAAAACCAAAACCAGGTTCTAGAAGGTACAGCTTCATCCCAGTTCTGACTCATATTCTACATATCCTTGAGCAATTATGCCGACGCTGAGAGGTTACCTCAATGGCAGTTTAGACCTGTCTAAAATGCTCTTAACCCCAAATCTTCTCATGACTGATTCTTTCAATATTATTCAGGTTTCTGCTTAAACATATCCTCTAGGAACCTTTCCCTGACCACCCAATCTAATGTAGCCTCCCAGTCACTCTCTATTATTACACCACACTACTTTATTATTTTTTTAGCACTTATGACTACCTGAAATTGCCTACTATATTTATTTACTCATTTATTATTATATGTTTCCCCTTCAAACTTGAAAGTAAGTTCCATAAGGCAGGGACCCACTTTACTCTCTCCATATCCTCAAGATACATCTTCCTTGCCAAAGACCTCCAGTTCTGTTTAGGTAGTCAGGTACAAAGGAGAAATGTTTCCAGCCCACAGGATGACTGATTTAAGCCAATTATGGTAATCCCATTACCTTTGCCAGTAACTGGTTTAGGAGAGGAATTTTACAGTTTTCTTCAATAAGGCAAAAGAAGATATCTGCTAAGCACCTCCAGAAAAGGTTTTCTCTCTGATTAATGAGACATAAAGGAAAAACCTTGCCCTTTTTCCTGCCTTCATACTTGGTTGTGTGACAAAGTGATACTGGGAACCTGATGCAGGGATGCGGCATTCATGAGAGGGAAACCATGACGATGGCAGAGAAGCTGATCTCTTGGTGTTCTTGATTCCCTGAATCAACTCTGAAACTACCTCCTTCCAGACATCCTGTTATGTGAGATTTTTAAGCCCTGATCAATTAAGCCATTTTCTGAGATTTTAAAGCCCTGATCAATTAAGCCGTTTTCTATCTCCTGTTTTGATACCTGCCCCCCAAAGCACAATAAACTCTTAAGCCTCTGTTTCTTCTGTAACATTAACAGAAAATAGTACCTACAGTCTAGTGGACTCTTGAGGGGATTAAATGAGACAATGCAAGTAAAGTGCCAAACAGAAACAAAATACTCAAACGACAGTATTTGCTGTTATTGTTACTATTAAACATTAAACTTACTATGACAAAACTCCACAAGCTCTTTATGTAGTATTTAGGATTTTGTTACTTTACAGAAAACATTCATTTTAATCCTGTTTAAATAAAATCATTTTTAATAAAATAATTCATTTACCTCGCTTTCTTCCATCAGTAAAGAAGCTTTTGGTTTTTTTCTCAAGTTTGAAGTAGGTAAAAAGAAGAATCAAGGCAAATATCAGATCACTGAAGAAAAATAATCATTAATTTCAGGTGAGACCCTGTTTTTAGCATCAACTCCTCCCTTAACTTAGACACGGACAGAGCCTCATAAAAATTTTCATCTACTTACCTTCACAAATATTTCATCAGTATTTTAATATAGCTTAGATTATACTAATTAAAAATTTAAAATATTTTAGTAACTAAAACTATATTATAGTTATTTTAAAATTCTTTTAAAAAAGAAAAAAAATGAAGTGTTATACTTCAGTTTCTACAATTTTTTTCTGTGCTCAACTACTTGTTTGATATGCCATGAAGCAAAATTAATACAGAAGATCAAAAATAAGAAATTGCTAGGTCATTGGTTCAAGCTCACTCCAGCTGAATTGCGATTTAAAATGTTATGATGGCTCATTACTGTCGGAAAACTGTATGGGCCCTACATGAAATAGAATAATCAAAATTCTTAAAGTGAAATATGAGGGTAGTTTTGTCATTACTAAAGAAGTGAAACCAACTAAATTGTCTCTTTCAAAGATGAACAAAGAACAAATATTAAATCCTTCACTGTATTGGAAATGCCCAGGCTCTTATGAGCCCAGATAAATTTCTGGTTCTGTTAATATTACAAAAACATTATTAGTTCCACTTTTCAAAAATCTTTAACTATCAACCTTCTGTGACAAAAATTACCAGTTACTCATTATGACCAACCATAAATTTGAGCAACTTGTAGGGCTATTAAAAGTTATCTGGAAAAACTCTATTCTTCCCTGGATGGAACATTTTTCTGCCTATTTTTCAACATTTCACACAGTGACTGAGATACACAGTTTGGGGAAGAATAGCCTCTACTATTTCTCTAACACTACTGAAAACAAGTAGGATATAAATCTTGGTAGACCATCCTTCAGATCACTCTTTATAGTATACATGGGGTTTTGGTACAGTAATCAAGTAACTCTCAGAGTGCAAGTCATAAGTCATGTGAAGTCTAGTCGTATACATATGTTAACAAAACCTTACATTAATAGATAGTACATATGTAAAATACATACGAAATCTGATAAGCAAAGTTTAAAATCTAAATATAACCACTTACTTTTTATCCCAAACTCTTTTCAGATTTTGACAAATATATCCTATTCTATTGTTCTAATGCTATTTTAAGGCCCTCCTTTGAGAAACAATAAGTTATTAATAAAATTAATATTTTAGCATGTTTACAGAGGCTCACATACTACTAAACAACAATATGTCACTAGTAAATATTTTATATAATTTCCATACCAATGTCAAAGCAATAATGTACACACAATAGTAGAGAATATCCCCACATATTCCAAAATAAAATTATAATTATTTTCAATACATATTTTAAATTACACATTCCAAGAAGTAGTTTCATGTCTTTTAAATCCAGTACATTAATCCTCAATCCTATGTCCCAACATTAATATAACAGTTGTGATCTCTATGGAAGAGAGAACATTCTAAATACAGAATTTTTTTTCCAAATTTTACTTCTAACTATAAACTATTGGGGTGAAGTGTTAATAAATGGCAACCTAGGTATTCCAACCCCCACCCACAGAGTATGTTTCAATTTTAAAACAAAATAATTATATTTTCTAGTAGTAATTGAAGATGTAAGACACATTTACTTCACTACTGCAAAGCAACTAAAACTTGATGCTTTTTTTTTTCATCCTGAATTGGTTTTATATGGCAAACTGGCTCTAAAGTGTGGGAATAAACCTTTCCATTTTTTTTCTTTCATAGCTCTGAAAAAATACATTTCAAAAATACATTTCAAAATACACTATTTCTAAGAGTAATAACCCTGTAGATAAACAATACTAAAATTTAACTCTCAACATCTTACACTTTTTTTCTTCAGGTTTGTTCCTTCAAAAAATCATTTTTTGGATACTTCTAAAATAATGGAAAAGAGATCAATCAAAAGAAAAGCTCCTATTGCTAAGATGACATATTAGATACCAGTATTTTGGAGGAAATATCCTGGGGATTGGGAAGGGAAGAGTCAATTTAATATCTTATAGAAAATTTCATCCCCATAAAGATATTCCTTCATTAGTTTTAGAATCTTGAATTGCATTAACTGCATTAATGCAATCAAGTTTCTGAAGAGATCTGTATTACTTCACTTGTCTTAACTTTATTTCCTTCAGAAAGGAAGGAAGGAAGAAGAAAAGTTTATCATTTTTAGGGGGGCAACTTAAAATAATAAAAATGCCGGTAGATACTAATCGCTACAAACTCTCTTTTATATGGAGTAGGATTTACTTACTGTTTTTCCTAAATGACCAGAATTCGACTAAATTCTACTTCATGTATAAGCATGATCATCTATATGGAGTAGCATTTAAATGATCTTTAGACTTTAACCACTGAAAAATGAGTATATGTTGTTTTCATAGTTTAAAAATCAAAGTTACTTTTCAAAGCCCCAGGTTAGATGCACAGTTAGATTTCTGTAGTTTCTGACAAGTTTACTTAATATCACTGTTTAGTATGTGTACCTTATGTTCAATGTTGCTTTACAGCAGATTCATCTTTCTGTGCTATTACACAATTTTAAAGATGAAATTAGTTTAAGAAAAAGCAGTATCACAACTCATCTATTTGCAGGTGCCAGTTAATCTTTCTGTGGCAGTGTGGCATACAGAGTAGCTTAAAGTTCAGCAACATTTCATACAGAAATTGTTCACAACTACAATGTCTAATTTCAAAACTTAAGTGATAAAACAAATTTCCGGAAGGAAAAATCTCAAGAAACAAGGCTTCTCCATTATTTTAGGCTTCCAACTTTCCCTCCTGAAGTTTGTCTTCCCCACACCACACACATATCTGTAATCTGTTAAATGGAGTTTATAAGCATAGGGTGCACCAATGGTTAAAACTGCATATCTGATCAATCTTTACAGTCTGTTATACCTGATTATGTAATGCTGTTCCCTAAATCTGTAGCATTCTACCCTAAATCAAGAAAGCAATCTGTGACAGTGAAAAAAAATGCATCTTTCATCTTCCACTACAGGTTTTAAGCAGAGATATCTTTGTTAGAAATCCAGCTAGTAGTGTAACCCTGGGCAAAGTTACTTAACTACTCAGAGTTTTCTTATTTCTTTAATGGAGAAAAAAAAAAAAATCACTACCTTGCAGAATTGTTGGGAGAATTAGAGAAAATATATATAAAGTGCTGAACACAGTGACGGACACATAGAACGACAAATAAATAATGATTACTGTTGTGTTGTTATCGGTTATTTTTGAAATACACCTAGGCTAGAGAATATGGAACTCAAACTTCCAAAGTTCTTATTTTGGAGGTCATTGAAAAAAAATTTCACACTGAAAAAATGCCCTTGAGTCTAACATCTTCATTTATTCAACACTATTTGGTGCTTCTGACATTTGAAGACACTATTCTTAATGTCAAGGATACCTCAGAGAAGACATTGGCAGTATTATCCCTTGCCCTCAAGAAACTTACATTTTAGAGGAAGACAGACATTAACCAATTCCACAGTTACTTAATTGCAATTGGGATTACAGTGCAGTGTTACAAAGAAAACCTGCTAAAGGGGTAAATGACCTAACAGGATCAGAATTTAAATTTCTACACAAACATCCCTCCTCCCTCCAAGGGTTTTCAATCACTCTCTCTATAATTAAACCTAATCCAAACTTTTGTATAGACTTGATCTGTCTGGCTTTTAAAACAACAAAATCAGTAATTAACCTGACTTCAGCCATTTTTATATTCAGAACTGTATAGTGAAAATATAGAACCTGTGCAAAACCTACAAATTAATTTCAAGTATTTCATATAATGACTTCTTAACAAAAGAGAAAGCAAAGATATAATATAGGTAAGGGTCTGTCTGATATTTTCTATGAACTCACTGGAAAATACATTTCTTGACAGATTAGAAAACCAATATTTTTATTTTATGTGCATGCCATTATTTTTAATAATGACTCAGTTTTCAGAATGTTTATTTATTAGAGTAAAATAAATATTTACATATTCATTACTGAAAAACAGTTCTGTGACTTTTAAGGCCAGTACAATTCTGATTTGCTTACTAACAGACCATTTGTGTTCACTCAGGTACCTTTTAAAATCTGCCACCTTAAAAAAAAATTTTTGTTTTAAATCTGGGGGCATCCATTTTAAAGACGACTTCAAGATTCCTATCTTCAGAACTTAGTAGGTTGTTTGTTGTACAATACTGCCATTAAAGTCCCAAGTACATAAAGGGAAAAAATGAGTGATCAGATCAACTCTCCCAGCAAAATGAAACTAAGTCTATTCCATAAAACAGAATCTATCTCAATGTTTGTCTTAGATTCAAGCAACATTCACCTAGAAATTAATGCAACGACAATTAACCCAGAACAACCATTGTCAATTCTCCAAAAGTGGCCTCTTCACCTGTATTTAGTTCATAAGGCAAACCAGTCCAGGATTCCTGCTGCCAATTATAATGAATGGAAGAAATATATTTAAATCAAATAGCACCATCTAGCAGAACCGTCACCACTTTGCTTACAAGAGTAGATGTTATTTGGTGTTGTTTGGTAGATTTGACAGCAAAATGGCAATATCACAGAATTAGAGCTGGAAAGGACTACAGACACACCAGGTTCAACTTCCTCATTATTGTATTAGATACTTAAAAGAATTTTTTACAAAGTTATCAGAATATAGATTAAATTCAGCCATTCCTGGAAGTTCAAGTAAAATACAAAATTACTTTAATTCTCAAATTCAACCACTCCCCAAATAAATAAGATTATACCTCAATACACATTTCAATTCCTTCACTTCCAAAAATGTGAAATCCAAATACTCTGTAACCATTAAAACATCTTCCCTAAATGTCTCTATTTTCTCAGATATATTGCAACCAAATAATAAATGTACACAGATCAGGCTATTTCAAAACTTCAATTCCAGTAACTTGCTGTTTCTTAACCAAGCTATAATGCTAAGCCTTTTACACACTCCTTGTCACAGCAACAAGATCCTGAATATAACTCAGAAAATACCTCGGGGGGCAGGGGGTGAATACCTCTCCGTTAATTTTTTTTGTTTTGCCACATCAAGGCCTGCCTCCCCTAAATCCTATAGGAATTATGTGTGTTGCTGCCAACACAAAGATTAGGAAATGTTCCCATCCCTAGGGCACAAGAAACTTTCAGGAGACGACTACTAACTGCCTCAAGCTAGGAGGGAAACTCGGTAGTTTGCACGTTCGGTTTTTATTTACGCAGCTATTTCCGCGCGCAAGGTAACTAAAGCAGCTTTTGAGAGATGCTCTCAGACTTTTACCCAGTCTGAACCCCTAGGAAAGGCAGAGCACGTCCAATGACAAGGATACACTTCACCCTCAGAGTGGAGGTGGTTACTGGGAATCACTGTAAGATATGCTGTACAGAAAAGAGGGGTTCTTCCTCAGTGGTCACAGTCACTATTCGCTCTCATTGTTAGTAACAAGCAAATCACAGTTACAAGTACATAAGAATAGCAGCAAACAACGCTGCCTCGCAGCTTGCCGTGACCGTGACATCTCAGGCCGGGAGGGGCTCTTTTCTCGCCAGCCTCCTCTGGGCTCCCACCGAAGTTAACACCTGTATCTCCCCGCCACCCCGACCAAACAACTAACTCCTCCCCGCATCCACGCTTCCACCCTTCCCGCAAGTCCCCGTTCGGACCACTGCCCCCTCCCCACCGCAGACCGCCCTCCTCGCGCCGGCCGCCGCGGCTCCCACGGCTACCCCTCCGCGCCCCGCGACCCCCGTCCGGCCCGCCGCCCGGGCCGCCGAGGCCCCCAGACGTTTGGGAGGTTGCAAGTCTCCAAAAAAAGTTCTCCAGTCGCCGCCGCCGCGGAGTTGGGTCGCCTGAGAGCGGCAGAAACGCCAGCCTACCCCAGCAGATCCCGCTTCTCGCCAGCACACTTTTCCTCACAGGGAACTCGGTCTTAGACTCCCAAACTTCAGCGGCGACCCTGGCGCCCCCTGCACGGGCTCCGCGAGGCGCGCGGGGATGAGAATGCCGCGTCCCTCCGCCCGCTGGAGAAAGCCCCGACGCCCAC
>NW_020174269.1:2964393-3039059 GCF_003031525.2 Neophocaena asiaeorientalis asiaeorientalis
GGGGGAGAGTGTCTGTGTGTCTCCGAGAGAGTGTGCGAGTGCGTGCGTGTGTGTGTGTGCGCGCGTGTGAAGGCGGAGGTGGGTGAGAAGCGGAGACACTTACTTCTCCCGGGCCTGGCTGTCGGACGGGACGGCGCTGCTGTTACTCTTGCCTTTGCCGTACATGCTTGTGCCGAGAGCAGCTCCCACTGTCACGCACCTGTCAACCCATCACAGCCTCCCCGGGAACAGCCCCGTCCCCATGGCGACCCACGCAGCTACCCCCACTATTGGCCGCCCCACGCCAAAGCTCCGCCCCCTTCGCCCAGGCAACGCATGAGACTGACAGGCCTCCCCCCTCCCTCCGGCCTGCCGAAGCGCGCGGCGGCGGCTACAGCCTAAGCGGCAGTCTCCTCCCTCCTTCCCTCCCTCCCGGGTTCCCTCCCTCCTTCCCTCTCCGATCTCCTCCCTCCACCCGCTCTTCTACCCCCCTTCCCCCTCCGAACCCCGGCGCAAGGGGGGAATTAGAAACTGCTCTAGAAGGATTTTAAACAACTGGCTGTTCTCTCCGTCGCCGCCCCTCCCCCCGCGCCGCCCGCGCTCGGCTCCTCACTGGAGACAAGGCGCTGGGAGGAGGGGAAAGTGCGGCCTGGAGTCTCTGGCAGGAGCCGGCGGAGCTGGAGCCTTGGCGGCCCCAGACTTCTGGGCGCCCGCCGAGTACACAGGCAGACCTACGGCCCCAGCCGCCGTGGGCTCCCCCCCAACAGCCCCTTTCTCCCGCTCCTCTCCTGTCTGTGACCCCGCGCCGGTACCCAGGATTGATCTCTGCCGCCCTCGGCCCTACTCCCTGTGGTGTCACCCTCCGCCCTGCTCCCAGAGGGCCGGCTGGCAAGGGACACGCGCGCCGTTCCCTCGACCTTCTGGCTAAGCAAGCGGGAGGGACTCGCCTTCCCTTCCGGGGAGGGAGTGAGCCTCCGGCGCTTGGCGCCGCTGGGATGGCGTCGCCTGGCCCCTGGGGCCGCGCCCTGCAATCCGGGGGAGCACTCTGCTAGGGCCTGCCTCCCAAAGATGGCCCGGTGACTCCTGGGGACTCAGTGGCCTCCACCCTGTCCCCCTAAGACCGGAGGCCCGCGGCGCACCAACGCACCAGCTTCCCTGCCAGATCTGCTGCAGAAAAGGACTCCAGGTATCCCCACCTGGCCTGCTTTTCCAGCCTTTGTCGTTAATGCCAACTCATCCTGACCTTTGGAGTGGAAAGGGCCATAGAAGCCCTTTAAAGACATCCCTGTCCTTTTCCATCAGCATAGGCCCCAGCTGCGCTCCAAGGTGTGCAAAGATGTGCCAGAGCTGAAAGGCTGCCCCAGAGTATTTCTGGATCCAAGCCCCTAATCCCATTTCAGTAAATGCGCAAAACTTTCTAAAACACACACAACCTGGTTCCCAGTTGAACTCCATACTTTATCTCGTGGAGATCCTTGGATGTAAAATCAGACAAAGTGCAAATAGGGTTAAAAAGAAGAGATGGGCATCAAACAGGGAGTGAGAAGGGAAGAGTGGTGCAAGTGGGGGTTGGTCGGATGGGGGAAAACATCAGGAAAGGATGAAAAGACATGGAACAGCTATGGGAGGGGAGAGGAAAGGATTCAAATGGAGGAAGGTACCTTTCTATTCTGCACATACAGCTTTAAGCTTTTTGTAGTAGGGTCATAAAAATGTATATGGAGAAACGGAAATAGATGGAATTGAAAGAAATGGGCTTGTGTGGGCATTGACAGCAAGTGATAGGAATAAAACATCAACAGAAGGTTAAGGAAAGGCAGTCAGTAAAAATGAGAATCAGAAAAGGTGCTGGCAACCAGACATAAATCAAACACTGGGAAAAATGAAGAGAAAGGACCTGCCATACTGGTGTTAAGGAAAATGGGAAAAAAATTGGAAAAGGTGAAGTGTAAAAGATAGGTAAGAAGAATAACAGAAACAGGATTAAATGAAGTAGCCATAGAATATGATAACAAAAGATGACGAAAACAAAAGAGGATTGACTGATATAAAAGATATAAGAAAAATAAGCATGCTTTTTTTAAAAGGACAAAAATTCAGCCAATAGAAGTGAAGATAAAGTGATAAAAGTCACAGTGGCTTAAATTGATTGATTTTCAAGAGAAGTAATTTGCCATTCCTTACTCAAAATTCTCTGTTTACAATGACCTGCAATGATTTGGTGTTGGGGACATGGCATTCATGGGCTCTGAAGAACTGGAAGGAGTAATAACCTCTCTTGATGAACTTTTGTTCAAAATGCTCAAATGTTATTAGGCTGCCACTCTTTACAAACTCTACCTTCAAGGTTAGCACTATGTAATTTGTTGTTCAATTATCTACTTCCATTAGCTTTAACCCAGAAAATTATTAGCATCTCCAGGCTCTATCTCCCATAGAATGTTCCCTATAAGGTGCTGCTTCGAGAATGTTGTCAAGGAGGGAGCTCTGGCAGCTGCTGCCCACACCTAGAATAAGGTAAGGTTTCCATTTAAAACCAAGAGTGGGTTTTATACTATTATCTAAAAACAAATTCGATATTATCTTTGCACTGGTGTTGGGATTCTCTCTGATTCTCAGTCACGGCACATTAGAATTGCCTTAGGAGAATTTATTTCTTTTTTGTTGGTTTTTGTTTGTTTGTCCCAGACTAACTAAATCAGAAACCTTGGAGATGGACCCAGGCATCTGTATTTTTTATAAGCCCCAAGTGATTCTTATATGTAACTAGGGCTGTTGAACTCTGCTCTTCAGTATCCATTTAAAGACAGCCAATGGGCACCATCTCTCAGAGCAAGATATTTATGTTGTGGCTATACAAAGCAGATGACCCTCCCCATTTTGGTATTAAGACATCTTTACAGTGGACTTTACTTTCTACCCACTGAGCCAACGAATTTGTTTTAGGATGAAAATGTATGTGTTCTTATAGTACAAGACCACAAATAGTCATGGTTTAATTTGCTGTTTCCTGAAGAGAAAGGAAAATGAAGAAAGAAAACAAGAAAGGCTGTTTGCTGTCTACAGCTGTAAGTTATTCGTTTGATTGGTCTTTACTCAGATTTGTTACATGGAAGAGTCTTGAGTAATGGCATATTTTCTGATATTTAAAAAATAAATAAATTATAGATCTGCACAGTGGGGTATGGAATTCAAAACAATTTGGTCTTAGTATCTGGAAATAATAAAATGCCAAAAGGTCTTAGTTCAGAACTTGCCAAGTTAATGTCAGAGTTACCTTTACAAGAATGTTATCATGCAACAAATATACAAAGTGAAAACATGACTATTCCTCCACATGGTAACCTTACAGCTTAAGTAATCAAATCAATTATCATTAAAATATCTAAGCAGCTACCTGAACCATCATCTCTGTTTTATTTTTCTCTTAATGTTAACACATGTAAATAAAATGCTTCTTTGCCCTTGTTCAAATTATTTTGAGTATAAAGAGTATTCTTTGCATCAGCAACTGTATCTCATGGGGCCAATATTGTAATTAATGAGATTTGAAACACATATTCAGAGCCAAATTTGAGATCCCAGACACAGAATTGAAGATCCATGTTTTGTTTGTTTTCATTTTTAAAAAGGGGGAAGAAATAGGAGCTTTAAAGCTTCCTAGTGTAAAGAATCACAATATAATTTTTTTATAAGTTTTGGGGCTTTTTAAACCTCAAATAGGCTGATTAATTTGGGGGGGCTAGATTTGGGGTAGGGGAATACTGACCACCTGAGAATATTTGCATTTGAGGTCGATTTTTTCTAAACTTTATTCTGTCAGATATAGAACACCACAATTACTCGACCATTAGGTCTTTTTTCCCTCCCATTTTGTTTGGGCACATATGCACAATTTTCTCTTTCTGGAACCTGCATCTTATTCTTGGAAGTCCTTATCATTTTAAAACAGGCAGTTTATTATACCACCCTGCTCAAGCTCTAGATTGACTATACATTCCTTTGATTCTAATTTTTTCTCTAAAACATTAAGGTTAATAATGTCTGTATTCTTACAGTGCATGGAACATTAGAAAAGATTTCCCTTTGCTATGTAGAACAAAGAGACTACCTCTTTATGTTTAAATGGAAGCTAATCATGAATTTAATTATTTGCATCACATAAAATACTTAGCATGTTAACTTAGAAAAGAAAAACATTTAGAGTAGAAAATATTTATTTAGAAAAATTAAAATAAACTATTTACACATAAAAATGAATTTTCTTGTTTGGGGTAATTTTTCCAAAGGACAAAATTATACTATTATTTATTTGTTTTATAGAACTATTTAGTTTAAGAAAATAACGTCTCCCTACTTACATTCATATCACTTTTCATTTGAAGTCATTTAGCAGAATATACCCCAGTTAATTAGATTTTCCTGACCAGCTTTTTAAATTGGGTAAACTGAGTCCTAGAAAAATTCATTAGCATGATCTGATCCATAAAGAAAATAGAACTAGTTCCAAGATGAGAACTCTGTGTTCCTGGCTGATGGTCCTGTTCCCAGACCACGAAGCCGCACCTCTTTCTCTTAGAAGTGACTATTCCACAGAGGAATGTGAGCAAGCTCTGAGATGTTTGTCACTCAAACTACCGTATGAAACTTCACTCCCAGGACTTCCCTGGTGGAGCAGTGGTTGAGAATCCACCTGCCAACGCAGGGGACACGGGTTCGAGCCCTGGTCGGGAAGATCCTACATGCCATGGAGAAATGAAGCCCGTGTACCACAACTACTGAGCCTGCGCTCTAGAGCCCACGAGCCACAACTACTGAGCCCGCATGCCACAACTAGTGAAGCCTGCGTGCCTGGAGCCCGAGCTCCGCAACAAGAGAAGCCACTGCAATGAGAAGCCTGCGCACTGCAACAAAGAGTAGCCCCTGCTCGCTGCAACTAGAGAAAGCCCACATGCAGCAACGAACACCCAAGTCAGTCATAAATAAATAATAAAAATAAAAAATTTAGAAAAAGAAACTTCACTCCCAAGCAGAACAGACCAACGTGCTCATATTCGCAAATATGTTCACACGCCACGTTCCAAAGTAATGAAATGAACAGAGTCATCAGAATTATAATACGATGCAACATGGTCTCTCATACCAGAATAATAAATGAAACGGGGCCTCAAATTAACATTATTTGACACACTGCTATTGGTTTAACATCAGTTAATCTGAGGCAATGACTGTTTTCTTAACCTATTGCCCTGGATTTTTAAAATCCCAATTTAGATATTCATAAACACTTACCAGTGGGTTAGGAGAGACAGTGTGCAAATCTACTGGTTCTAAATAGTTCCATCTCTAGAGTGCCTAGTTTTTTTAACACTATCAAGAATTGGAAATTTAGGAACTTGGAATAATTCTGATCCAAAGAATTGTGCATAAGCTGAAGACGAATAAAAATTTAAGAAAAAAAAAAAACTGGGCTACCATGTATGGCAATTTCTCACACTTTAGCACATTTTGCAAAACAAATTCCAAGTGTTGCAGTGTTCACTGGCTGGATTTTTATCATTAAATGTTGAAAGTTATGTAATAGGTAGCATGCCAAAGAGTGTTCTTTATTCAAAAGTATTACTATATATTTTTAGTGCATTCCGAAATCTTCACAATGGTTTTTCACCTGCTAAGGTATGGCAATATGATGTCTTTGCACTCTTGGAGTTGACAAAAGCCCCAGTCTCAAGAGGCAGGCTGTGCAACATTCCAGGTGGTATCATTTCCTTCTGTTGGGAGTGGAAATGCAGGGAAAAAAATAGCACTACATTTGCTTTTCATAATTTTCCAACATAACTGGGTCTTCTAACCAAGTGTGGCAGAAAAGGAAGATAAAATATATCACAATTGTATTTTATTTACCTTTAAATAGTTTCAGAACAGTATTGAAAATCTGTTTAAGACAAGTGCTGAATATTGTCATTGCCAATAGTCAGCCATAAGGAATTAAACAATCCTATCAGGGTCATGTATACTTCCCAAAGATATAGAGGGCACTTTAAATATTTTATTTTGGGGTGTTCAAAAAGTCTTTGAAACCAGTTGGATTCCATCCTATATATTGCAGTAAGTTCCCGAAGATTTTTAAGTACTCTGCGGACTTCTCTGGTGGTCCAGTGGTAAAGAATCTGCCTTACCATGCAGGGGACGTGGATTCGATCCCTGGTTAGGGAACTAAGATCCCACATGCCACGGAGCAACTAAGCCCGTGTACCACAACTACTGAGCTCGTGTGCCTCAGCTAGAGCCCGCGTGCCGCAAACTACAGAGCCCACGTGTTCTGGAACCCATGTGCCACAACTACAGTGCCCATATGCGCCCTGGAGCCTGTGCGCCACAAGTAGAGAACAGAAAACCCGCACGCCACAACTAGAGAGAAGCCCGCGCACCACGACGAAGAACCTGCGCACCGCAACTAAGACCCGACGCAGCCAAAAATAAAAGTAGATAAATATAAGTACTCTGTGGTGGTAATTACTACCTGCTACCATCATCATCATTAGATTATACATGTACAAACCACATTTCTCATCAGATGAATAATGTTATAATCCAATTATCATCAGCTTTCTAAACTCCTCAGGTCTTTTTCCTTGGAACTAAATTTTTGAGGCAGAGGAGAGAAGGATCTCCCTGCCACATGTTGCTGAGCTATTGACTACTACAAGGCAAATCCCCATTAGCCTCACTCAGCTTCTAAGACAAGTTGTCTGTAGTATTGGGGGCCAGTGCTAAGAAAGTTAAGGAAGAATACATTTTTGACTTATGGTCTGCTACTCTGAGCTTACCTCCTACCCTGTAACACTCATGGGATTTTAATTCTTTGAGGAGAAACTTAATGTGTCCAACCCTGTGGACACTACTTAGGGCTAAAGTTGTTGCTATGGTAAGGAGGGGTGTTTTTTATTTTTTTTAAGTTTTAAATTTTATTTATTTTTTTATACAGCAGGTTCTTATTAGTTATCCATTTTATACATATTAGTGTATGTATGTCAATCCCAATCTCCCAGTTCATCCCACCACCACCCCCCGACCTTGGTGTCCATACGTTTGTTCTCTACATCTGTCTCTATTTCTGCCCTGCAAACCAGTTCATCTGTACCATTTTTCTAGGTTCCACATATATGCGTTAATATACAATATTTGTTTTTCTCTTTCTGACTTACTTCACTCTGTATGACAGTCTCTAGATCCATCCATGTCTCTACAAATGACCCAATTTCGTTCCTTTTTATGGCTGAGTAATATTCCATTGTATACATGTACCACATCTTCTTTATCCATTTGTCTGTCGATGGGCATTTAGGTTGCTTCCATGACCTGGCTATTGTAAATAGTGCTGCAGTGAACATTGGGGTGCATGTGTCTTTCTGAATTATGGTTTTCTCTGGGTGTATGCCCAGTAGTGGGATTGCTGGGTCACATGGTAATTCTATTTTTAGTTTTTTAAGGAACCTCCATACTGTTCTTTAAGGAGAGTTTTGACCAAGGATACTGACCTCTGGAAAAATCTAATTAGATTCTGTGTTTGATGCAGAGGTGCCCAGAAATTAGAGGCTTCAGGAGCACTATATCCATTTGCCCTAGCTTTTCAGCCTGGTCCAGTTTCTAGGAGGGTGGCAGACAAAGAGCTCACTCTTGTGATGGATATGGGTCGTCTGTGGAGAAGGGTAGTCATGGAAGAACCCAGCTCTGGGCACTTTCTCCCACCCCTCTGGAAGAGTTACCCCTGTACCCCAACGTTCCTGTACTGCTTCCTTTGTTTTTGCCTCGGCACTGTGTCCTTTTAGGAGCTGTCAGTTCTATTCTATGGTTTGGGCATTTTCTTTATTTTAAAGGAGCATTTATCATGTGTGGCACAAGGAGACCCATCCATGTCTCAGGAATTTTCTAAAGACCTGGAGAGTTCACTAAAGGGTTGTGAGAGTGGTTGAGGGGAACAGGACTGCATCTCATCACCTCGGCTTCCAGCCTGTGAAGGTTCTTCAAAGGACTTTACCATGCAAACTCCTACCTTCCCATATTCCTTCTTTTCCCTGTTGTTCCTCTCTCTCTTCCCTCTTTCTTTTATTTTCCCTTAACCCCTGACAAAAGGACAAAAGGTGAGAGAAATAGGGAAGTTTTGTGGGGACATATTAGATTGAAATACACGAAACTGCTATTTTTGCAAGTCAAATATGGTTGACTGTTGGCAATATTATATGGTTCAACCATCCAAGAATTTCAGTGCTTGCAAAGCATGCCACAGTCTTCTTATGTATTAACAACACTAATATTTATCAAGCCCTTGCAGTGTGCCAGGTACTATCTAAGTGCTTTACATAGAGTATCTCACGCAATGCTCTTCACAAGCATTTGAGGTAGGTGTTACTATTCGCAAAATTTTCTAGTTTATACCACTACTGAATAAGAAGAGTGTATTTCTCATCCAGACAGCCTATGTCTTCAGGCCCTCTTAGGAATCTGATACATGCATCCTTCCAACCACCCCTTCCCCTTAACACTTCCTCTTTCATGTACCGTGATTCTGGAAGGGCAACTTCTCTATGAATTCAGGTTGGATTAAATATAGGTGGGACCATTTGAGCAGGGCTTATGGGATCTTGCTTCAGCATGGTAAGCAGCAATGAATTCTGTTCTTAAAGCCAACCCTCTGATTAGATAAAATCAGAAACACCAAGCCACATCCTGCTTTATTACAGCCTTGTCCATTATCAAGTACATCATTTCTCCCCATTTTGACTACTGCAAAGTGAATCCCTTGGCTCACTATAGGTTATTAAAAAGAGAAATGATGTAGCATGAATCTATTTCTTTTCTGATTTTTAAAAGAGGTGAGGATTCTCCTTACTCCGACTAAATTGGTCAGTTCGTGTCTTCTCTCCATTCTTGGCCTTGTTCATTCCTCTGGGAAATGTCAATCACATTTCCCAGATCTAGGTGGCTGTGTGATCTATGGAAGATAAAACCCCAAAACCAAGGTCTTTGTTTTTTTAATTCACATTCTGCTTAGGAAGAGGGAGACCTGGATCACTGGATCCCATCACCATCCATTCATTGATCACTGTAAATAAGTGCCCTACCTCTGCAAATGGTCAAAAATTCATCCGCGGCATCTAAATCAGCAGACTGCAATTCCCTTTGTGTTTTTTTTTTTTTCCTGTGTGGTTTTCCTTTCCTGGTGAATTGTTGTAGTTCACTGCTACTTTTCCTTCTTCTCTTGTTTTTTTGGCTTCACTTCCTCCTTCTATTGTTGTAGCTGTCTTTTCCTCTCATCACTTTTCCTGTTGCCTTTCCAACTGGGTGGGGCCCCCATCCAGCTCACTCACTGTCTGGCTCTAGACTCTCTTGGTCCCAGGGGAGAACAGTCTTGTGCCAAATAGTCCCAATCTCTGGGGCATCAGAAGAAAGATCCTAGAGACTTAAGTACCTCTAAAATTTTCTTTTATTGATTTATATTAAAATGAAATCCAAAGATGCCTAATTAGGTAAGAAAAAATACTCATCCTCTTGGCCTCCCAGCCCCAGACCATTCTGAACTCTGACAGCACCAACATCCTTCAAATCAAACAATGAAATCAACTTTGGTTACTTAGCATAATAGAAATAAACTTGTAATATTCTATTAGTGAAGGATCAATGTCTCCTGTCTTGAAAATAAACATCAGAGCTTGGCCTCAACATTTATGTAGCAGCAGGAGACCGTTATTTTGTGGCAACATTCGATTACATTGACATCAAGACAGATTTATTAAATTAATAAATACTACATGATTTTCAGCCTTTCATTTCCAACCCTCACCACCACCCTTCTCAAGGTGATTCTCTGAAACCCTTCATCCTAGTTTGGATTCCTCATTATCTATCATCTTTATTTCTTTTTTGTCATTTGTCAGTTTATACTCAAATTAATTTTTTTAAATATCTACTTTTTTCAGATGGAACATTTTAAATGGTTATTAAGAACAAAGTTAATAATGAGAATCATTGAATTGTTAATTGTTAAAATATTTCACTGACACAGTATTTGAAGAAGTATTTCACATATGCTTTTCAAAGCTCTGAATGTGGCTAATAGCAAAAGGCCCCGGTTCTTGCTGCCTCTTCTTCTAACTTCCAACCTCAGGGCCTTTGTCCTGGCTGTTTCCTCTGCCTGGAATTCTCTTTCCTCTGCTCTTTGTATGGCTGGCTTTTCCTTATTACTCAAGTCTGTTGGAACATCAGAGAGGTTTTCTCTGAGAGTCCTCTTTAAAGTGCTTACTCTTCTATCCTGTCATTCTTCATCCTGTTGCTCTGTTTTATTTTCTTCAGAGTCATATGTTTATGGTCTGAATAACCCTATTGGCTTGCATACTCCATGAGGGCAGCTGTCTTATACTTCTTCTCATACTAGACCCCTATGTCCCAAGACCTAGAACAGTACCAAGTACCCAGTGGCACTCAATAAACAAATACAGTTGACCCTTGAACAACAAGGGGGTTAGGGGTACTGGCTCCGCAGGCAGTCAAAGATTTGCATATAACCTCCATATACATGGTTCCTCCATATCTGCAGTTCTACAACCAACCTTGGACTGTGTAGTACTGTAATATTTACTCTTGAAAGATATCTGTGTATAAGTGGACCTACACAGTTCAAATCCATGTTGTTCAAGGGTCAACTATAGTCGTTGAATGACAGACCCACTGAATGAATGGATAACTCTAAAAGGATCATACATGAATGAACTTATGTCCTAATTCTCTCAGACGTTTGCAACAAACAATCTTTCCAGGCCTCTACCCAACCCCTACACCCTGGGGGTTCCTTATATTCTTAAGAACAATAGTGACTGAACAGAAAGCATCAGCATGTCTTCAGATTTTAGGCTTCAGCTCTTACTCCAATTTGTTATTCCAGCATCTAGGCCAATTTAGCAGAACTTTGGTGAGCAGGACGAGAGAGACAGAAATATTTCCTCCTCTTTTCTATACCACAGATCTAACTTACTTGGAGTTCCAAGTGGCTTAATGTTGCTGACAATAAGGAAACAAGTAGCACAAGTCAGCAGATTAAGTTTTCAGTAATAAGCTTTCATCATGTCACTCCTACTCAAAAACCTCAATTCCTCCACACTGCTTATAGGATAACTTTCTCTCCCCTCAGATTTTATTCAATCTGATCCTTCAGTACCTATAGCCTTCAGTACATTGTAGTTATTTATATGTGTCTGTCTTCCCTACCAGAGTATATACTCCTTGAAAATAGCTTTTTCATTCACAGACATTTACAGTATACCTACATGTTGAGCTTGATATGGGGGAATATACTTTTGAAGACATTTTCCTACTCTCAAACCCTACAATTCCTACCTCAGTTTGTGCTTTGTCTCTGGGAAGTGATACCAATGTTTCTGGAATTAAGGTTTAGCCCCAGTAGCTGAAGTCTGACAACCTGAGTTTGAATTCCCTGCTCCATCAATTGCTAGCTGTGTGATCTTAGGCAAGTCATTTAACCACTCTGTGCCTCCATTTTATCAACTGCAAACAGAGATAATGTTTCTAACTGTACGTTAGAGTTATCGTGAGGACTGAATGAGAAAACGCGGGTACTGGGCTTAGCATAGAGCTTGGTGCTTAGTGAATGTTTACGGGTGTTTCTTCTTCAGTAGAGCTGGTCTATGCCCAACATGGTCTGAAACCATACACAAACCTACCTGACACATCTGTCAATAACACTGTTTCGCGTTGTGCATGCTGTTCCCCTTGCCTTGAATGACCTTCCTTACTCTGGCCCCTAACTCCTCTGAAATCCACTCTCTGCTCTTGTAATCTGTAACACACATAAGAAAAAGCTGCCTTTGACTAGAACTTAACTTTTCCTGTGTCTTGCCTCCCCAGTGAGATATAAGCACAAGGAGAATGCTGTGATTCTTCAGCAGAGCCTAAGACAGTCCTACATTCATAGCATGTACCCTCTAACTCTTATCTGAAGGCAGTGACTGAAGAATGTAATGCCGAATTCAACAGCCTCTTTTTTTTTGCAGGCTCAGCGGCCATGGCTCACGGGCCCAGCCACTCTGCAGCATGTGGGATCTTCCCGGACCGGGGCACGAACCCGTGTCCCCTGCATCGGCAGGCGGACTCTCAACCACTGCGCCACCAGGGAAGCCCCAACAGCCTCTTTATTGGTGGCAGTTGGTCACTGCGATGACATCATTTCAAATTTCACAGATTCAAGGGTGAAAATGAGGATTTTGATGTCATCTAGTCACGTCTGCAAAGTAGGAGTTACCACAGTATCCCTTAATTCCAGTGAAGAAATTCTTTCTTTACTGATACAATGTAAGTACTTTTCCTCACTGAATCAGCAACAACAATGGGGAAAAAATTAGTCATCCTCCTCCTCATGATAAGCCTACATATACTTCAAGACAGTCATCAAATGATCCTCTTCTCCCAAAGGAACATTCAAAACATTTATTTGCACAGCTAATATCACAAATGGTCTAGCAAACAGACAAAATCACTCTCCTGTTAAGAAGTCAGGCCCAATGTAGGCCTGATTATGCCTCAGCCAATCTGGCAGAGATCTCTGGAGCAAATATTATCCATCAGAATGTCCTGTGTCCTGTGAAAGGGCCTGATTGTTATACTCCAGTCTCACTCATCAGATGCACGCTGCCTCAGAGAGGGCATAATCTGTGGAGACGTTGTTCTTAGCAGCTGCAGCAGCCCCTGAGATGCTGACACTCCCCACGGCTGGGTAGCGTGTCCTCTGAAAGGGTGTCTCTGTGTCTCCCATACCTGTACACCAACATTTGAATGGAGCTCAAAGGCAGAGCCAGGTTATCTTCCTGGCCTTAGCAGAACTAAATCTACACCACTCCAGCCACACAACTATATCTTCTACCCTTAGAAGTGCTATCTATATTCAGAATTATAGAAATACCAAAATGGTGTTGAGAAAAGAAGAATTCAAAACTGAGTTTAAAATCATTTTTAAATAATAAAATACCACTGGGAATTAAAAGAAGAAAAGCAGGGAAAAAAATATTGATTGTTCTTTTCCTTTTCGTGTGTATGGTGGAAACCACAGAAATAATACAACATACAAGGCAATCATGTAGCCTTCATAGACCTAGTGGAATATTAGAAAGCAACATAGAGCACTCTGGAACATAGGAGAAAACTGTGGTTTCCTTCCTCCATCCTGTCAGCTATAGCCTCATCTGAGGGACCTCTACCAAAACATTTAAACTCTCTTGGCCTGAATCACTGATAATTGAATAGTACTTGTAACAGGAATACTATCATGTAGAAATCATGGCACAAGGTACAGGATGGAAGGGGAGACAATTTTAAAAACCAACAGAATGACTAAAGAAAGAATGGCTCATCAAAGTTCAGAATATCAGTCTTTTTCAACATCATGGCAAGAACAAGGCATAGAAAATAGTGAAGATCTTTAATTGTCATTCCTGTAACTTAGTACTATGTACTGAGTTCATAAATTCCTCATCCCTTGGAATTTGTCTCTGTGGCTAAAACTCATTGATTAAAATTCCATAAATTTGTAATGTTACAGTAATACAGTTGTAGTGTGTCCTTATGGCTAAGAAAACATGGTTTATTTCTCTGAAAATAAGGGGCCTACTAATATTCTCCAGGCATGTCTTCAAATTCTGGGTCCAGCTATTATTTGCATAAAGTCAAGGGTGGTAATGATCCACTACCATGGGCCAATAATGATTTGTAATTTTTAAACAAGTTCACCTATTCTTAACAAATAGTATTTTTCTTATATTATGCAAATTACTTGTAAAATAATAAATAGCATTTACTTCAAAAAAATTATTTTTCACTGATTTGGATGAGGTGTTCTGCTCCACTTTTACCCTAGGTTTATTGTAGTCCCATTGTAACCCCTCTCTCCAAGCCAACTAATGCGGTGCTGTGTTCCCACCTAGATGCCATGTGTGTATCAGAGAACCTTTTTCTACCCCCCAAAAATCGGATTAGTGCAATAATACAGATGTGAGGAGAGAGTGGAGGAAGAGGGAGAAGTTAGCTTACAAATGGGTAAATGATAATATCCAAAGTAAATATAAACTCACATGTACCCCCAAAATATCTGAATATCTGAAGGGCAACCTTGCCACACCAGTTTCCCACAAACACTTTGGTCTTTGAGTTTATTTATCACAAGTGTATTATTGCCTATGGAAAATAATGCACTTTAAAGTTATCTTATGAATGGATAAAGAAGATGTGATATATACATATGTATATTATGAATGGATAAAGAAGATGTGATATATATATATATATATATGTATAACTGAATCACTTTGCTGTACAGCAGAAATTAACACAACATTGTAAATCAACTATACTTCAACAAAATTTTTTAAAAAGTAATCATCTTAACTTTTTAAAAATTTCAACAAATCAAGTTAAACATTTTGATGCTTTGATTTTCAGAGTGTATGCATCTTATGAACAATTACATCAGATGCCTGTAATTTTTTCTTTTATTATTGCAGAGAGGATCTTGGTCTTAGGCACTGCATCCATCACAACTGCTACAGGAAGACCCCTGTGGCCCCAACCCCTTCATCTCAGTGAATACTGTTAGGACTGGACACCACATGCTGGAACTTCCACACTGTCCCCCTCCAAAGCCAGAAGGCTCCACTGCCACCATTGCCAGAAAACGGATTCTGTGAAGCACCTACTTCCTCTCTCATTGCTCTCTTCCAAAACAATCTCTCGTACAAGCAAGGAGGACCGCCGGCTGAGCCTAGGTCCCAAATTTATGCTCTTGCTATAAGAGAAGATGGGAAAGTACATTTGGGGCTTATACAATGGGAGGCTAAGACTCAGGCTGTGGGGAATTCCTCAGAGGTAGAAAGGGTGTTCAAAAAGTGGTAAGTGGCCACAAAAACCTCAGCGTGAAAGGCAACAAAATACAGAGCTCAGAACATCTCCATCAAGTGACTGAGAGTGCCTATGAAGTTTCCCCAGTCACAGACCTGGGGGAAATACTGGTCTTCCCCGGGGGAGCTGGAGAGGAGACGTGAGTGCTTCTTGCTGACATCTTTCCTTGTGCTCCAGACTGTTCCAGATGGCAGGAAGTCCCTGCTCAGGCCTCTGGCTGGGCCTTTCTCCAAGAGCTGACCCTCAACTACTGCACAGAGGCAAGCTGCCAGAGCAGCAGGGAGACTCACCTACACAGGCACAGCCCGTTCTCCATAACAATTTGGAAATTTAACTGACACACAGTGGGGAAAAGAACAGGTTTTAAAGTCTTGTTACTATGCATATGCTAATTATTAGACAGAGGGGAACATTATAATTGAGTTATGAAACAACTAAATAAAAACAGAATACCTGACAGAGAGCTGCTTTACGTGACGTTTTTACACAAGAATAAACAATGTGTTCTTTGTTGCGCTTAAAAAAAAAAAGATACAGGGTTAGTTTTATTCTGTAAACTACAGTCTCTTGTTGTAACTAGACTAGTGCTTGTGTTTGTTGACATCTTGATTTATAAAAACCTGAACAAGTTCAATTTCAATAATTCTTTTTGTTCAAGCAACACCAGAGGAGGGGGGAAAAGATGGATGTTCCCCCCTCCCTCCTAAAAATGGCATATGCAAAAGATTTAGAATTCTCTTTGTTCAACTCTGGGTTAGATTTCATGAAAAAGTCATTGAAATTCTTTTTGCTCCCCATTCTTCCATGAATGTATGGAAGCTTTTGTTCTTAATGAGCACCGAGAAGCTTCCTTCCACAGAACTTGTTTTTGAAAGATGAAATCACCTGTACCCTCAACTCTTCTCAATGTTGTTTCTCTGTTTTATTAACACCCCCTTCCTCAACCACAACAAAGAACATGTGCTAATTAATCCACTGTTGAAAATGTCAATCTAATGCCTAGAATTGGTGCCATGTGCTAATGGTCAAAGTAGAACCAAAAGCAGAGAAATAAAGGGTACTAGGTTCTGTTATTTTTAAACACCGAATCACTTTGGGTAAAACCAAGAGTAATTGTACCTATGAAATGGCAAACAAGTGGTTCACCATGTATACAATTAATGAATTTGTTTGTGTAACATGTTTTGAGATCTTTTGTTAAAAAAGAAAGATAACAAATAAAGATAATAATATATAAATAAAACAATTTGGAAAAAGTCCTGTGTAAGCCATATTTATTCATAAGATGTTACTCTCTTCACATAATATGATAAAAGCAACAAAAGAAAGGAATATTCAAAGTACAGTTGCTGGTAAGAGAAAGCAACCAGATGATTTAAAGAAAATGTCTCTAAATTAGATGATAATATGTGATATCCACAGAGAAATTCCCCTTCTCCAAGAGCCACTAAACCCAAATACATATATGACTATAAGGTAGTGCCCCTCCTTATTCATCCTTATCTGTATAATTCACCTTCCTAGAATCATCCCTGACTTCTACCATTAAAAAAATAAACAATGGAGATTGCTTTAAAAATATACTTGTCAGTATGACACATCTACTTTTGCTACAGGTTCCATTTTCAAACAAATAGAGCAAGGAATTAAATTGAATTGCTGATCCAGGCTCAACATACCAGGATCTACCAGACAAATGATACTTTATAACAGGTTATCTAGAGTCTCCCTCTTCTAAGTCAGTTCCTGAACCAAAGAGGTTGAATATTGCACAAGAATACCCAGAATGCTGTGATGTAACTTAATAGATAGCTACAATCCTGGAGCTGAAAGGGCCAAGGTACAGACCCTGTTGCTGCTGCCCATGACCCACTGGCATGTTCTCATGTGTCCATCACATAAGATGGACAATGGAGAAGTGTGATAACTGATACTTTCTGCTCTTTTGTGAAATGAAACTTATTCCTGGTGTCACAGATGACATTTTAGGCTTTTTCTTTTTTTTTTTCTGCGATACGCGGGCCTCTCACTGTTGTGGCCTCTCCCGTTGTGGAGCACAGGCTCCGGACACGCAGGCTCAGCGGCCATGGCTCACAGGCCCAGCCGCTCCGTGGCATGTGGGATCTTCCCGGACCGGGGCACGAACCCGTGTCCCCTGCATCAGCAGGCGGACTCTCAACCACTGCGCCACCAGGGAAGCCCGACATTTTAGGCTTTGTCAATCAGAGTCAGACTCTCAGGTTTTGCCAACGGGAATATTAACTGTCAGCTAATAACTGGATCCAAAGTTACCTGAAAATCTGAGGATGGAATTTGCCCCCAGTAGCATTGTTTCCAAATCAATCAGACCCCACTTGAAGCTCAAATGTGACAATGACCTGCCTTATCCGGTTTATCCAGTTTACTAAATGTCCAGCTTCTATTCCTTTCCCTTGACTGCATCTTTGTCTTGGCCACTGCACTATTCCTCCACCAGCCAGAGGAGCTAGAAAGAGAAAAGAAGTAAAATTGTAATTTGTGAATTATTCTTTATTACCCGTTTGGCGAAAATAATTTGAATTGAAATGTTTTACAATCAATCAATCAATCAATAAGGTTTAGAGGTTATCTATGGGCTTGAATCATTGATCCTAGTACAAAACCAAGTTAATTAAGAAATAATATAGTATTTTTCCATACACTTACTAAGAAAAGCCTTACTCTTTTTTAAAATTTAATTTATTTATTTTTTATGCAGCAGGTTCTTATTAGTTATCTATTTTATACATGTCAATCCCAATCTCCCAGTTCATCCCACCACCACCCACCCCTCGCTTTCCCCCCTTGGTGTCGCTTGTTCTCTACGTCTGTGTCTCTATTTCTGCCTTGCAAACCGGTTCATCTGTACCATTAAAAAAGCCTTACTCTTTTTAAAGTGCTTTCATGTCATCATCTCATTAGAAACTCCTGAAATTCCTGTGAAATATTTTAAGCAGTTATTATTTATTTTTATTTTAATATTACCATTAAGCCCTCCATTTTATAGATGAAGAAACTGAGGCAAAATATTGAAGGTTGCTCAGGAGTACCCACCTAATAGTGGTAAAATTGAGATTAGATACCAGCTCTTCTAACCTATGATCCCAGATGCTTTCTACTTGGTCATCTGCCTCTGCTTTCTGGGCAATCACCCAGTCCTTAGCTGGAAGGGTCTTGCATGCAGTTTTCCACTCCACAAACTACTGGGTTCCAAAAAATGCAGTTGAAGAAGTTAGAAAGCATTGTCCCACCAGGACAATAATGACTATATCCCTGTGTCAATTCACAAGAACCTATGCCTGACCCACAAGAGGGTTACTTTAAGACAAAAGTTATGCTACTTTAAGACAAAATACGTTTCACAGAAGAATATTCTCTCAAGAAAGCTTCAAGGAAAAAAGGAAAAAATTTTTTCAAGGAAAAAATTCCAAGGTCAAATAAGTTTGGGAAACACTGCATGTCATATATCCCACTCAGAGATTCATAATATACATTTGCATATTAAAAGCTTTAAGAAGTTCCGCAGGAAAGAAAACTGCTTAAAATTGTTCCATTGAGAATTCATCAACCTTCTTTGCCTTTGAAACCCTTTTATTGAGTAACAGATATTAACACCCAAAACTAGAGCTCCCCAAAACACGTTCTGAAAATTGCTGCTGTAGGAAAATATGTTGAGTTGCCATCTGAGATGTTAGGAGCATCTCTGCTGCTCTGAGATTGGGGGTAACCCAGAATGTAAGACAGATACTGGTGATCACTCCTGTGAAATCAGTCTGGGCCTAAAATCAGTGATGGATGTTGGGACACAAAGCAGGGTCAGACATTGAAGGATAAGGAACAGAACAATAAAGGATGGGAATGATGCCTGGGAACACTGAGACGAGAACAGGATGACAGGGCTGGGGGCACATGAATGGTGAGCGTGATAAGAGAGCAGCTAACTTGGGGATTTCTTCTGTCTTCCTCAAATTCTGCTACTGCAGATGCTCCCCTAAAACAAACCAACGATAGGAAGCAGTGAGGCTGAGAGAAGGAGGGGTAGACCCAAGCCTTAGTGGCTGCCATGGAAGGAAGAGACAGAGAGGAGAGGCATGCCAAACAGTGAGCTAACATCAGAGTGCCCTCTCCCACATTCCTCCCTAGACTCTTGAGGGCAGAGTCCGTCTCCTTGTCTTTTCCAGCTTCCAGAGGCCACCCACTCACATTCCTTGGCTCATGGCCCCTTTCCTCTATCATCAAAGGTATTAGTGGTAGATGGAGTCCTTCTCATATTGCATCTCTCTGACCCCCTCTTCTGCCTCTTTCTTCCATTTTTAAGGACACTTGTGATTATATTGGGCCCACCTGAATAATCCAGGTGACTCTCCTTATCTATTGATTAGTAACCTTAATTCTCTTTGCCATGTTGATTAACACATTCACAGGTTCCTGGGATTAGGATACGGACATCTTTGGGGGGCTATTATTCTGCTTACCACAGCAACCTAGCAGTCAGGTACTTCCACGATTTTGTTCCTCTCCCCACTCCCCTTTGTCCCAGGTACCTCTCTGACCCTCATTGTTATGTATAGTGAACTTTTACTGAGGATTTGTGAATCGTGATGGGTGATCACAGTACAGTATAGAAAAGCACTTAAAATCAAATATAAGACGTCTTTGTTTCTAAAGTTTTGGGCCACCCGGAGTTTCTTTTTAGCCATTTTCCCCTCTGGTCTGCCCACTCTGTCCATCTACAGGGATCTTTTTTCCCCATTATTCTCTCTTTTCCAAGTTCTTAGCCTGTAAAAACACCTTCCTCTCAATTCTCACTGGAAATGGAAAATTCTTCTTACTTTATTATTTAAAGCAAATTAGTTTGTTTTGTCTCAGCCTTTTCCATCCAGGATATGTCCTGGGCCTTCCCTTTCATTACCAAAAATATCCATCAGCATTTTCAGAGACAAATTCTGGGTCTGCAGTTCATTTTACTTCTTTATAATAGTAATAATTTTCTTCTCCCTACATGCTATCAAAGAAGGCTTTAATACCAATTTTAGAAAGAACATTCCCTTTCCATTACATGTGGATGACCTTCTGCAGTTCAGGGACTAAGTGGACAGTGGTTTACAAAGTAATGAAACCAACTGGCATGCTGTCACCTGGGATGTTGAAATCAGCCTGGCTCTAGGGATCAGGAGACCTGGCTACTAATTCTGGTTGTGCTTCAAATGGCCTGGTGACTTTGGGCAAAGCCACAGCCTCTCTGAGTCACCATTTTGTCATGCGTAAAACAGAAAAGTTGAATTAGATGTTCCCTGGGTTCCAAAATTCTAGTTCTCTAGAATTCATACTTTGCACTTTTTTGGTGTAGACAGAGTGTGGCTCTTGGAGAAATTAGCTCTAAATGATCTGGGTGATGTGCAGCCAGTGGGTCACTCCTCAAAATTTAGAAGACTTTGATGACATGATGAAGCTGGAATTGTATATTAAAGACATCCTTTCTAGTGCCTCGGGGATCTCTGATCATAGTGTAAATACCTCATTGAATAAGTAGAGTTTATGTCTGTAGCCTAGGGATTTTATATGACATAATAAGCAGAAGCAAACCAGTGTCACAGGAGCTCTGGGGACTCCCAGAAACTCTACTACTGTGCTATCTGGCTTCATCTTCTGGGATTACATTCAGTCTGGGGACCCTGAGCTTTTCCTTTTCTTTTTGAAAGGGCTGTTGGGATGGTAGCCAACCTGCAAAAGCCACAGTGATGGACTGAAAAGAAAAATATGACAAGACCAGTGTCTTTTGAGAAAGATTAATCTAGCTGTTAGGTATGGGATGAAATGAAATAGTGGGCCATAGGCAGCAGGAAAACCAATTACGAGACCGTTGTAAAAGTTCAGGCATAATAAAAATGTAACAGGATGCTGGATGGGACTTTTCCTGTTGTCTCAGAGTTTCCGCCAAAGCGCCCCAGCTGAGGACAATAGGCAGTAGAAGTCCACACATTGTAAAGACAGTTGCTAAACACATCCAGCTAGCACTTGCTAATTGGTTCTTTGACTGTCCATTCAATTATGCTCCTATCCTACATAACGGAAGTTAGTGAATCATTATGGGAAGAATCTGGGGTGCAAGTGGAAAGCGCTACAGTCTGTGTCTCTTCTCAAATCACATATTCCCTGGAGTTTGGGAAACAGAGAATCTGATGCCTGCCTCTCACCTGGAGGTGGACAGGGACAGAGAGAACAGCAGTGGGAGAGCCTGGCTTCCAGAAGGTGATAGAAAAAGTGGGTAAATTTCCCATAAGCCAAATAGCATGGGAGGTAGCTGGGTTCCAGGGCTGCTTGCTGGGCGCAAGTGTCACTTTCTTGGGAGAATAGAGCAGTGTTTGACATTCTTGACAGCAGGGAAGTGGAGGGATGAGAGTCCCAAAGAACTGGCAAAAATGCTCCTTCAAGGAAAGGGCCAGCTTTGGACATTTGCTGGGACTGAGGCCATTTGAGAGAATCTGTCAAGAGAGAATCAAGAAAGAAGTACAGGGAGCAGCAGCTACCACCTCCTCTGGTCCCCTCCACCCCTTTCACCCTACCCCCCACCCCCACCCTCCAGCCTGAAGGAGCCAGAAGCAGGTGACAGAAGAAAAGAGGGCCAAGCAACAGACTCTGTGTTGCTGCCTCCACCGATCTGTGGGCCCCATGGCTGGGCCTGAGCTGGGGGGAGGGGAGAAGATTTAAACTAGTTGGGAAATGGATGTTTTACTTTAGATTGGACTAGACTTTTTAAATTTTGAAAACAGGACTGTTGTCCAATATCTTAAAGTAACAGGAAAGTACACAGAATCTGGCAGAGGTATCATACAGGGGCAGGAAAGGGAGATAAGACAGAACATGTTTAAAGGCAATGAAATTTAAAAATAAAGCTATTTCCTGTTTGTACCTCATAGAGCCCAGCTCCTATAATATATTGGTATGACAACAATAATAAACAACAATGATCGCAGCAGCAACAATAACAACCATTTGTTAAATGTTGGCCACAATGTGCCTGACTCTGTGTTAGATGCTAAAGGTGCATTATCTCATTGCATCTTTACAACCTACCTCAAGAGGTAGATACTGTCAAATTTAACCCCACTTAACAGATGTTAAAAGAGAAACTTTGAGAGGTTAAGTAATTTGCTGCAAAATACAGTTAATAAGTAGCTGATTTTAGACTCCACAACAAAATTAGGGCTAGAGGGCTTCCCTGGTGGCGCAGTGGTTGAGAGTCCCCCTGCCGATGCAGGGGACGCGGGTTCGTGCCCCGGTCCGGGAGGATCCCGCATGCCGCGGAGCGGCTGCGCCCGTGAGCCGTGGCCGCTGAGCCTGCATGTCCAGAGCCTGTGCTCCGCAACGGGAGAGGCCGCAACAGTGAGAGGCCCGTGTACTGCAAAAAAAAAAACAAAACAAACAAACAAAAAAAAAAACAAACAAAAAAAACAAAATTAGGGCTAGAATAGCGTGGCAATTATAAAAGATGATAGAAGCAAGGAATGAATGAATGAAATAATCTGTGTTTATCATTCTAACCCAAAAATCAATGACATAATTGATAAAAAGCAATGACACAATTTATGTACATTGATAGTATGTCAGTTATCATACAACCCACAAATAGCATTTGTTGTTAAGCATAAAACTAGTAAAGGTATACCTTAAATAACTTGCTTTTGGTGGGTTGTTTCGGTTTTTTTTTTTTTTTTTTTTAAGAAATGTTGCCTGGTCATTTTGAAGTTAGTTCTCTGGAATACAACCAATGCAGTAATCAGTCATTTATGCCATGGAGATGTTTTACTAATCTTAAGATATTTTATGGATATAACCGAGTGCATCTTCATTGTTTCAGTGATGATGTAGCTGCTTAAAACAGTCACCTACGGCTTCCCTGGTGGTGCAGTGGTTAAGAATCCGTCTGCCAATGCAGGGGACACGGGTTCGAGCGCTGGTCTGAGAAGATCCCACGTGCTGCAGAGCAACTAAGCCCGTGTGCCACAACTACTGAGCCTGCACTCAGGAGCCCGGGAGCCACAACTGCTGAGCCCACGTGCCGCAACTACCGAAGCCCACGCACCTAGAGCCCGTGCTCCGCAATGGGAGAAGCCACTGCAATGAGAAGCCCGCGCACTGCAACGAAGAGTAGCTCTGGCTTGCTGCAACCAGAGAAAAGCCCGTGCGCATCAACGAAGACCCAGCGCAGCCAAAAATAAAATAAATAAATAAATTTATTTTTTAAAAAAACCCCAAAACAGTCACTTAAATTCAAGCATATCTTCTACACTGTGTAGTCCTTGAAGCAGGGGTCTTATCTTACTAATTTTTGTGCTCTAAAACCCACAATCACAAGATAAGTATGTGGGCAATTGTAGATACTCCTTAATCGAGAACATTTTTATTAAGCACCTACTAGGTTCCAGGCACTAAGGTGAGTGTTACAATGTGTAAGACAGAGCAAAACTTTTCATAGTGTGTGTCCACAGCCCTAGCTACACCTCTGCTGCCCTCTGAAGAGAATGCTGACTTTTGCTCCACAGCGTGTATTCTCTGCCCTCTGAGGGGAATTAGACTTTTGCCAGATTCCAGGACATTTGTGACACAGAACTGAGAGACTGGGAGCCAGAGAAACAGAACTAATGAGGAGGAAGGGGGAGAGAAAGAAAGGATAGCTCTATGAAAATAGGACTTTGAGAAGAAGACTAGGGGAGAGGTTATTCTAGGGAGCGCTATTGTAGATTACAAACAGGACCTCCTTCATCGTGCTCTGAGAAATCCAGGTAAAGGATATCATTTGCTTCTAACTGCTCCTAGCTGCTGTTTCTTCTCCAAGGTAGGAACATGGGGACCCAGAAAACATATATATTATTTCTAGTCCTTAAAACACCCTGCCAATGGAGACGTTAGTGTCTTTAATTTCCAGGTGAAGAAAGAGCCTTGAGGCAGCTAAGTCATTCTCTCAGGGCTGTACAACTAAGGCCAGGACTTGAATCCACCTCCGGTGGGCCTGAAGCCTGCTCTCTTTCTATATTGCCACACTACGTCCCCATAACCGTCTGTTGAGCTAAGCCGAATCCAAAAGCTTCCCCTGTGTGGGACCTCTGTTTATTTTGGTATCACAGATAAATGGGAAAGGCTTATATCTGATATTTGAATCAGAGGAGAAAAGTTTAACTCTTAGCCTGGAAAGCAGGCCTGCTTGCTGTACTAAGCTTGCCTGTGGGCCTGATGGCTCATTTTGAAGTCCAATCACTCGGCACCCAGGAAATTGCCTTGTTTACCGCAAAGGTTCAACTAAAACTGTTACTAAAATTGCTCTGTGGCCATTCATGCTTCTGGAAATCAATTTTCTGACCAGGTAGCTGCCTGATGCAAAGAATGAGGAGTAAAAAGTTTCTTCAAGCTGCCAACCAAGTTACCCTAGACCTTTCAATGACCAGGTAGTAAACAAAATTGTATACACTTGTTTTGGCGAATCATCATTTTAAATGGCTTGAAGTAATGTTCTCATTCTCTATCACCATAGAAACTGTTATACAATTTCTTATAAATACCTCAGAAACTGGACTACCTACCCTCATGGAAATGGATAGTGAATACAATGGACCTCCAAGGAAATAAGTGACTGCTTGGCAGAAAATAATACAGCCCATTAAAAGAAATCTCTTTATGATTCAAGTTCCAATGGACAAGCTGGAGAGGGTCTGAAAGTAGTATGAGATGGTTTTGGAATAGTTTGCCGATACCACTTTCCAAAGTTGAATAAACTTTCTCACTTGTTGAGGGAACATCCCACTGAGCTGTTAACAGTGGAGTGATTTCATCTGTATTCAGAGAATACATGCCACAGAGCCATTATGGACCAGATAGGAGTTGTCTAAAAATGACTTGACAAGAAGACATAGCCAGTCTGCTATGCCAAAATCCAGAGTGCTCTTCTTCAAGGTGAATCATATTCCCTTCCAAAATGTCAAGTAGATTTAGTCATTTTAATCTTTCTATTGGATTAAAACTTGATACCTTTACAACAGCTAAAGGAAATGACTGGAATATAGGCTCCACCTCTGATAAATTGTGTGATCTTGGGCAAGTTGCTTGGCCTCTCTAAGCCTCAGTTTCCCCATCTCTAAATTGAAGGTGGTGCTTAGTTTATGGCAGGATTAAATAAAATAACCCATGAAAAGCACTCAACACTGTCTTTAGCACTTTAGTGAGCAGCCAATGATAAATGCTAGAAATTATTATTTATCAAAAGGAATAATAAAAGTAATGACTGATAATAAGTTTGCTGAAGTCATCAACATATATTGTTAATTTTTACATTTTCTCCTTCCCTTGGACCCATAGACAATATGTAATCTTAAATAATTGAAAAGAGTGTGCCAAGGGGTAAATAAAGAAAACAGATCTTAAAGGCAGAGTCGATGCAATCTTGGCATAGTTCTGACCATTCCAGTACCGATGGATCAGGAAGTTTCCAAGTGCCACGGGTGTCCTTCACGAAGTATTTCCTCCTGATGCTTGAAAAGAAAGCCTGTTTTCATAAGACCTTGGGCGTGATTTCCAGTGGGAAAAGGGCTGAAGAAATTTGGCTTCATTTCCAAGTATCTTTGCACTTTTCCCAATTGCACAGAACCTCCAAGCTTCCCCAGATTACCTCGTTTCGATGACATCCAATCTTTCAAAGGGAATGTAATAATTCCACAGAGAACTTAGCATTTCTGACAGCCTACCTCCCACTGTCCTCAGTGCTTCATAAATTATGCTGCTTCTGAATGTGAGCTGGGCATCAACGTTTTCCCGGTCCCTCATGATTCATGGCTTCTCTTAACTATGTCAGTGCCTCATCAGCAGAGCTGTTCCTTTTGGACAGAAGGTGATGTGCTCTGCTTCTTAGAGGGCAGCTTGCTAATTACGCACTGATTTTATATACTGATGATTTTTTTTTTTTTTTTTTTTACAATTTCAAGGTAGCTAATAACTATTAACTTTAGGAATTACTTCCAAACTCAGAAAACGTTACCATTTAATTAAAAATCTGCTCTCTGCAATACACTGTGACCTGAGAAGTCACTCTGATGGTAATATGGTGTTATCATTAAAATGAACTAACAAGCCAGAAGAATGGTGCTGTTCAGGTCAGGTATGGAGAGACCATAATTAAAAGAAAGTGAAACTAAAAACAAGTATCAGACCAAAAGATCAACACAGCATGGACAGCCACCCTGCCAGCTTCCCTGTTTTGCACTGCCCAGGAATACCCTCCTGACCTGCGGCT
The DNA here is from genome assembly GCF_003031525.2 of Neophocaena asiaeorientalis asiaeorientalis. Lineage (NCBI taxonomy): Eukaryota > Metazoa > Chordata > Mammalia > Artiodactyla > Phocoenidae > Neophocaena > Neophocaena asiaeorientalis. Next base: position 2,990,636 of record NW_020174269.1, read on the forward strand.
CCCCAGGAATCCCAAACCTGGGTCCCCCTCAAGCACAAGACTGAGCCAATTTCTTGGGCAGTTTAATAATGGAGGCGCAAAGGAAATAGGAAGAAAAGTTCCTGAAAATGACTTGCTTCTAGAGCACCTTCTCATGTATCTACTATCTTTACATGTAAGAATCAAAATCCATTCTTTTGGCTGTCTCATCTTTCCCTAGCCTCCAGGAACTCCCAGAAGTCTTTCCAGTTAAACAGGTTCTTCCTAACTTAGGAAACAGATGCTCAGGGAGAAATGATGGAAGTTGGTATGTGGAGCCCTTCCCAGCATTTCCCTTACCCCACCCGCCTAGCCCCTCAAACCCCCATCTACTCAGAAAGGGTTCTGCCATTGCCAGGGTGCTTCTCTGGGCTTAGGGAATGCAGAATTAGGAGAAAGGGGGTGGGAGAAGAAGAAAAAAAAAGTGCATGGGATGTGGCTAGGGAGAAAGCTTTACAGGTTTAGAGAAGGATATTCTAGAAAAGCTATAGGTTGAAGCCAACAAGAGAGCAAAAGGAGATTTAAACCAAATAATTTTGTGGACTATGTATTGACAGCACTGTGTTTGAGAGAGGCAAGTATTTAAATTATTTTGAGATCATCTTTTAGTTGCTGGGCCATGTTTCTTGGATAGCGTGGTGACCCTGAGATTGGATCTCTTGAATTTCAGCTTCAGCAGAATTTCTTTGAGAATGTAATGCAGACGTTAATGAATGTTAATACAGGTAAACTGCTGCTACTACTCTGTCCTCCTATGGCCAGAGCCCACCTGACTTCTGAAGCTCACATACAAGAACCCCAGAGTCAACACTGGTACAGACTCCCTTCAGGACTCCAGCCTCCTGCTTTTTCTAAGCCTTTTCCATCCTCATGTACCAGCTCCATCCTGTGTCTCTCTCCTTACAGGGTTTTAAGAGATCCAAAGCTTATGTAGGGAATGAATGTGTGGGGATTGTGTTCCCTTAAAGGAGTTGCAGGTCAGAGGGCTAAAAGCCATAATGGGCTAAGTAGGTTTTGTTTTGTGGGCCTGAATTGATAACCTGTCATTTGAACATTGTCTCTATGGGGAAACTGTGTTCTGATTTCCAAACAATGAGTGTTTATAGGGATTTTAGAAAGACAATTCAATGTAAGGCTCCCTTTTAATGCTTCTTGGGTTATACTGGTGTTAGTTAGATTGAATTTTTAAAGAACAGACTCCCCATTTATATTTTAAAAATATGTGTATGTAGGTAAGCATATAAATAAGACTATTGGGTATTCACCAAGGTGCTAATAATAATTATCTTTAGATGGTAGTATTATAATTGATACTTTCTTCTCTATATATTTTCCAAAGTGAGAAAACTGAGGACTTTTCATTTCTTAATAAAGCAAATAGGATTAAAAAGTGAAATTTATAATAACATTCAAAAACTTTGTTAATATTTAGGGATAATTTCTGTGCTGAAAAAATATACAGTACTACTGAGAAATTTGAAAAGAAAAAAAACAAAACACCTAAACAGAGCTAAACATTATCATGGATTGATATGCTCAATATTGTCAAAATGTCAATTCTCTCCAAAGTGATTTATAAATTCAATGCTATCCAAATCAAAATCCCAAGAAGTGTTTTTGTAGAAACTAATTCAAAAAATACATATGAAAAAACAAGGAACTTGGAATAGCAAAAGTAATTTTAGAAAAAAAAAAAGAACAAAGTTGGAAGACTTAATCTACCTGATTTCAAAACATATTATAAATGTTTATAAATTTATAAATATTATAAATTATAATAAGCAAAATGAAGTAGTATTGACAAAAGGATAGGCAGATAAATCAATGGAACACAATAGAGAAGTCTGGAAGCAGACCCTCATTTATAGGATGAAAAGACTTTCAACAAAGGTGACAAAGAAATTCAGTGGGGTTGAAAGGACGGTTTTATTCAGTAAATGGTTCTGGGTCAGCTGGACAACAATATGTGCAAAAAAAGTGAAACTTTTTTTTTTGTCATCATACACAAAAAATTAGTTTGAGATATACCATATACTTAAACACAAAAGCTAAAACTATAAGAGCATTTAGAGGAACTATAAGGGAAAATCTTCATGAAGAAGGATAGGCAAAGATTTCTTAGACTGGACAGAGAAAGTCCTAATCATAAAAGGGAAATATTGGTAAATTGGACTTTATCAAAGTCAAAACATCTCTGCTAATCAAGAGACCTATTAAGAAAATAAGTAGGCAGTCCCAGCAGAGTGGGAGAAAATATTCATAACACATAGATTTGGCAAAACATTTATATCCAAAATACATAAAGTACAACTATAACTTAATGATAAAAAGACACACACTTTAAAAGTGGGCAAAAGACTTGGAAATGTCACAAAGAATGACTTATAGATAGCCAATAAGTACATTAAAATATGCTCAGCATCACTGATCATCAGGGAAATGCCAGTTAAAATCACTGATATGCCACCATGCATCCACTAATTTGATTTAAAGTCTAAAAGATTGACAACATCCAGTACTGGCAAGGGTGTGGAATAGCAGAAATTCTCATAATTGTTGGTGAGTATATAGAATGGTTCAACCACTTAAAAAAAAACTTGTGTTATTTCTTATAAAGTTAAATATATATCTACTCTACGATCCAGCAATTCCACTCCTAAGTGTCTATCCAAGAAAAAAATTTTTTTAAATTGTGTTCACAGGGGCTTTCCTGGCGGCGCAGTGGTTGAGAGTCCACCTGCCGATGCAGGGGACACGGGTTCGTGCCCCGGCCCGGGAAGATCGCACATTCCGAGGAGCAGCTGGGCCCGTGAGCCATGGCCGCTGAGCTTGCGCGTCCGGAGCCTGTGCTCCGCAACGGGAGAGGCCCACGTACCGAAAAAAAAAAAATGTGTTCACAAAAGACTTGTACTATGTTCATAGCAGCTTTATTCATTATAGCCAAAAAGCTAGAGACAATGCAGTTAGGAGGCTCTTCCTTGTCAGACCCCTAGCTACCTGTCTATTGTCGTCTTACATAAATCACCTTGTCCTTCCCACCCTTTCACTTACACTCTCAAAACACAACACTCTCTCTCTCACGTTCATGCCTCTAAAAAGTACAGTTCCATCTTCCCAGAATTCCCCCTCCCTCTACTGTTCTCCAAGTCCATCCTCCCAGGACCAGCCTGCATTCTCTGAGTTGCCTTCCCTCATTCTTTTCAATCTTGCTTGCTTTCCCTTAGGAACCTTGAATGATCATGCTGCATTACAATCTTTTATGTGCATGTTCATCTTCCCCACTAGCTCATAAACTTCTATCTTCATATATCTCTTGCACCTAGCATTACGTCTATCACACAGTACATATTAAAAGAAAACTTAAGGGCTTCCCTGGTGGCGCAGTGGTTGAGGGTCCGCCGGCCGATGCGGGGGACGCGGGTTCGTGCCCCGGTCTGGGAAGATCCCACATGCCGCGGAGCGACTGGGCCCGTGAGCCGTGGCCGCTGAGCCTGCGCGTCCGGAGCCTGTGCTCCGCAACGGGAGAGGCCACAACAGTGAGAGGCCCGCGTACCGCAAAAAAAAAAGAAAAGATTTAAGTACGTGCCAGAATCTAACTTATGTTGCATTTAATACTGAAATATATAATTCTCATTTACCTTTATTTCCAAATGCAGGTAAGTTTCATAATAATGCTGCCAATTCAATATTTTCCCTGGCACGAGCCTCTACACCCTAAGCAGTGCCTGTAGGAAAGTTGAATAAACACTACTGCGATGCTATTAGTACTGTGCCAATTACTACAAGTTCTCATTGAATTTTACCTGTTGCTCTTAGCCATTTCAATTCTTTAACGATTTACATGCTAGTGGAAGATTCTTAAGTAGATGATCCTCTGAAAAGTGTGTTTTTGCTTTTTACAGTGGCCTTGGCATGTAGGTTCTTAGTCAGTTAGAACCTACACGTGTCCAAAGGAAATATCACCTTTTAATAGCAGATACTGTTCAAAAGACGGTTTCTTTGTTATAGAGGGCTGTGCTGTGTACTGTATGAAATTCAGTAGCATCCCTCGCTTCTACTCATTAGAAGCTAGAAGCACCCCCAAATTATGGCTACCAAAAATGTCTCCAGGCATTGCCAAATATCACTTGAGACACACCATCACCCCCAGTTGAGAACTACTGCCCTTTAGTTTAAGAGAAGTGTCCCTGGAATTAAACAGACCTTGGTTCCCATTTAAGCTCTATCACCAAGGGATCCAGGTTAGGCTATTACCTCTCTAAATTGAGATTCTTCATCTGTAAAATGTGAACTGCAGGTAAAATTCTGAAAGAATTTTAATGGACCAAAAGGTTGCTGGGTGTCTTCATTTGAAAACAAGGCATGTGGTCTTACACATCCTTCTGGGTTATCTGATTCTATGGGATCTCTTACTTTTCATTGCCTTTGAGCTACTGTAAACTGTAACTTGTAGGAAATTGATAAAAATGTAATTCTTGACGGTAAAAGCCCAAACTGTATCTGGCAGAATGCAATCAATTATTTACCTGTGGCTATTAGCCCATTTTTCCTGTTTTTGCATCTCTTTTAAAATTCATTTCAACATACATTATTAGACCACAGATGTGTGGTACTGTGAATTCTCCTTTGAATCTATTGTAACATCTTAGTGGTTCCTTTATTAATGAATTAAATGAAATCTTTGACATGTGTTAAAAAAAAAAAGAGATGGCTGCTTCTACAGTGATCCACTTGTTCTTTAGGAGATGAAAACATGAGACACTTGCCTAAAGACCTTCAGGAGGAGAGGTTTTCAATGTGCAAACTACTCCAGCCAAATCACTCCTCTCCTGATTCCTTACAATGCCTATAATTTTTGTATGCATTAATCAAATAAATGAGGGGAATAAAGTGAGTGCTTTGGAAGCAATGGCACTGTCTACAATGCTACCTAAAGTCTCTAAATTCCTTTTTTTTGCTGTAGAGATCTACTAGTTCAGATGTCAATCTATGCTATATAACACCTAACCCAGCTGGTGACAATATCTGGAAAATTATCCCAGACATCCAATAAGGGCACAACTGCCTCATTATTTGCAAAACCAAAATATTTCATAGGTTGATAGAAGTCATATTTCCTATAGAAGTTATTATTTATAAAAACCGGTTTTATTATTAACCATACCATAGTGTTTCATTTTAGTCTACTTATTGAAGTGAAGTGTTCCAACACGAGCCCACAACTAACAGGGCTTCAGAAGTGTAGAAAATTTACTAGAACACCAAAGGCACTGTCTTGAGACCCAGGAGAAATTGACTTTGGTTCTTTCTAGCTCTCTGCCCCTAGTTTGTATGTGACCTTGGGGAAGCTCTTGGATCTTCCTGAATCTCACATTCCTTGTCTCTGGTTGGACTAGAAAGGCTTAGGTTATTTTTAGCTTCAAGATTCTATGACATCATGGTTCCTTCTCTTTGAGTGTTCTCTTGAGAACCAAGCAGAATCAATATTTTTCAGGGGAACACAAGTACAGTAAAAGTATGTTGTATTGTCAAGTCCTCCCCCTCCCAGGTTATGACTCCTTCTGTTATTTTTGGCTGGGCTCTACCTTCCTTCTTTGGTCCAGTACCAGGGCTACCATTTGGGAACTGATACTCAGGCTCCAGTTCCTCTCCAGGAACAGCCTCAGCAAGTCATTTTACCCTTTGCTGCTCACTCTACATGGGTGAGTCTCTTTGAGAACATCTTAATGAAATATTTCCTCATCACTGTGGACAAAGGGGTTTTTATTGTTGGTGTGTCCCATTATTTTCAAGCTCAGGGATTCCTCCTTTATTGTTTCCCTTTCCTCTAATTCCTTGTCCACCATCTGCTTCTCTTTCATGGCTGCATGTTTCTTCTATTGGTGTTGCAGGCTAGGTCAGCAGCTGCAGGAGAACTTGATTAGTGCCTTGCCTCTGTGCAGACGCATTTCCCTGACAGCATCGATCCTGGGTGCTTTCGCTTGGCAGGCAGCTCCACAGAGGAGGAGCTTGGACTGCAAAGGAGGTGGACTGTTGTCTGTTCAAGGTGAGTTTGGGGCAGGCTACTAATTCATTCCTCTTTGCTCAGCTGTAACTTTGCTTAAATAGGAACTGCTTGCAAATTTTTATTTAAAATCCACTGCCTGACCGAGACCTTGTGATGTCAAGATTCAGACAATTTTTATTGCTAAGTTATTAGTCCTTTGAAAGAAGGAAAATTTGATGTTTAATATTTAAGCAGTTTCTATTTTGCTGAATTCTTTGATATCTGAATGTTAACTGTGTAACTGTTTAAGGTCCATTTCTAGAGACCCTTCCAGACATTTAAAGCACTACAGGAATTTACGTGTAATGCTCTTGCATGAAAAATTTCCATTCATTTCTTGCCATGGTGGTCATTGCCAGAAGATATGTTCATTAGGGATGAAATAAAGAAGTATTTTATATTTTGATGCATTTCAATTTGTCCACTATACTAGACTTCTCTTGAGGACAGGAATAAATTCCTTTCATCTTTAAAATGTTATCACTTCTTTAGATTTTGGAAAAATTAACAGCATTTAGCACAGGGAAATTGCATTATCTCTGGGCAAAGAGGATAACTCCAAGCATTTTTATTCAATTTTTTTTCTTGATTTTTGGTTTGAGGTTCAGGAGTCATTAAAAAAAACTGGCTCAAATGTGCCTGGGTATAGACGTGACTAAGGGTTCATTTCTCCATGCATTTTAAGGACATCCCCACCTTTAGGGAGTCTATGACTCCCTTAACCAAAATTCTAGCTCCACAAAACTGTCACGTGACATTTCAAAGGCATATTCTATTACTTGTGCAAAATTGAACTACAATTACTCAATAACCCAAAACAATCTATTCAACTTATTCTTTTCATGGTATCCATAATTCCTATAAGTATGTACCATACCAGTATAAGAAAATGTATTCACAAGCTTCCAGCGGAGTGCAGTACTAACCATGAGGTACAACACAAAAATGTGGTATTGTGAAAGGAAGCTAAAACCCGCTGTGGTTTTAGCAAATTTATTCATGGGTGCTAATTGTGAATTAAACTGTAGATGTAAAACTGCCACAACGGCAACTTTCTTCCACAAGCTGTGTCCATTTCCATGGACAAAGAGGCAGCCTAATATGGTGGAAAGAACTGGGGCTTTGGTATCTAGTCTTGGGTCCTCCATTTACTTTGCCAGATGACCTTCCCAAATCATTCAGCCAGTTGGCCATAGTTTCCTTAAGTGTAAGGTGGTGATAGATAATTCCAGATCAAAGGAGACTGTATGAAAATATTCCCCAAACTATAAAGTCATATTCACATACTTTTTATTTATGGTTGGAGGTATATGTGGAATGCCTGCTTCACTGAGAGCCCTATTTTCTAGGAATCGCCCATGCTCCTAACCTTTCCTAAGGAGGTGGGCATAACAATCACATTTGTGCCTCCCTCCCTGGTGACTCTGGTGGACATGTGATCAAGGACACAAATGGTGGTGAGGAATCAGATCTCTCAAAATGAAAGAGAATCAAGAGTGCCCTTAGATAGCAACCTGGTGATCATGAGGAATTGGGATCTATGGTGGCCATTTTCGACCATGAGCGCACTGATGAGTAGGCAGGGAATGCTGGAGAATGGAGGAAGCAAAATAGTGCATCATGTGGTCACAGAGGAGACAGAGGAAGTACCTTGGTTCTAGGTCTCATTCTTAATCCAGTGTATGGGCTGAACACTGATTTTTTTTTCCCTAGGATGACCAGAAGATGGCCCGTTTTTACCCCACAATAGACTCCCCTTGAGTGGCTTTCTCTTCCTGGCAGTAAGTAGAACTTTGGCTAAAACATTAATACCTCAATTGAAAGGTCGTTACCAAGAACACCATAGATTTTATTGTACCAAAAGCAGAAATTTCCAACCGTAGCTACCAAGATGAACTTTGTAGCTACCAAGATGAAATCTTTCTAGATATGTTTTTCCAACTGTAAAATGCAGACTGAGACATAGAAGATGCAAGAACAAGTTCAATTTGCAGCACATAGATTTACTAACTAGATGTGAAAATGTAACTCAAACAATATGATGTGTTACCCTCCAAATGAATTTTATCCTTTGGTCCTCCCTTTATGAAGCTTCACAATCCATAGAAGGTACCCCAGTATAATAAAAACAACATAAATTTTAGAGTTAGACTCAGATGGAAGTTCTGGCTCCTCTAAATATGAGCTCTGTAAATTTGGTCAAGTCATTTAACCTCTCAGCCTCAGTTTCCACATCTATACATTAAGAGTAACAACAGTTCCCTTTCAGTTTGTTGTAAGGAATAAATGAGATAATTTATGGGAAGAGCTTAGCACATGTCAGATACTCAGCAAATGTTCATCTCCTCCTTCCCCATACTCACCATGTAAGTCCTTTTTTTTTTTTTTTACAACAAACCACATATTATAACTCCAAATTAATAAGCAGGGTGTGGAAACTAGAAGGAAGACAAGCTCTTTTTGATTTCTTGGCCTAGTCAGTCAGAAAGTTTCTTACATTATTGTCAAAAAGAGGAAATACATAGGGCTTAAAATCAGACTTTAGGCAGAAGGGACTTTATTTAATTCAGATATGCATATTTCGGTCAGCAAATTACTCTTTCGGTGCAGTAACATGTGATGCCAGTACATGTCCAAGCCAGTGCGTGCGTATGTCTACATGCACTAGCAGGGCCCAGCCAACAGAGTGGCTTTGTTTATCCCATAAACTCAAGCTTGATTTGTTAAGCATATCTGCTCATTTGCATGAAGAAAGCTAGAAAGCTTCACAAACCGGGCACACTGCTTCAATATTCAGTAATAAAATCTATTAAGCCCATAAGTTATTATTTAGCTTAAAAGAGGAATATTCTTGACAAGGAAGTCCTATGAGAAATGTAGTACATGATATCACAGGAAATGATTTCTGGAGGACGACGATGAGTCTAACCAAATCTTTTTAGATTACTCCAGGCCTGTCAGTCCATGTAATGCTATAGAAAACCAGGTGCATTCATTAAAATGTCTGATTCCCTATGTGATAGATATAGCAAATAATCTCCTAGAAACCAAACCTCAGTGACTATGATCAGTTTGCAGCCTAAGGTTTAAATTGCATGTTTTCAAAGGAGGTGCACAAAAAAGAGAGCAGGAGGACCATGCACTACTAGCTTTATACATGAATAATTATTCCTTAAGCAACCTAACAGAAAACATGGAAGAATCGCAAATACTTTTCTATTTTTTTTTTTGCGGTACGCGGGCCTCTCACTGTCGTGGCCTCTCCCGTTGCGGAGCACAGGCTCCGGACGCACAGGCTCAGCAGCCATGGCTCACGGGCCTAGCCACTCCGCGGCATGTGGGATCTTCCCGGACTGGGGCGCGAACCCGTGTCCCCTGCATCGGCAGGTGGACTCCCAACCACTGGGCCACCAGGGAAGCCCCACAAATACTTTTCTAAAGGTACTCTCTCTAGCCTCTCTCCATCCATCTGTGTCTAGTCTCGGTGCTAGGCCCAAATAACCTGAAAGTGGACAGAAAATATAGAAAAATATTTATATTCTAAAAGAAGAGCTTTATTAAAAATGAGTTACAAATCAACTATATTCTAATACTCTAATTATTCTTATGTTAATGTTCTTTTGTGGTTGTGGAAACCATAATTTCATAAAGAATAAGAACAAAGCACTTCTATTTATATTATTATTCTTATGCTGTGTACATTACATGCTAATTCAAAACCCAAAGGAGAGGTATCACCAATGACAAATCAAGTTTAAACAGGTTATTTAAATTGGGAAATTTGATAGCATACCAAAATTAATAAAGTATAATCCACTAGTCCATAGTTTTATAACAGCCTCTATTTAAAGCCAATTTAGAAAAGTTTTCAAGCAACTACTCTAAACCTAACTCCCTTTTCCATTTTGGTATCTGATTAGTGTTTAAATAAGTTTATGATATAAGCATTATTACTCTCTAAAAGAGCACTCCTCCTCCAACCCCCCCCCCAACCCCGCACTAATTTAGGTTAAAAACAAAGTAATGGCAGCAAAAGTGTCTTTAAGTTTTGCAATAATCCTTCCAGTACTTTTGCATCCCAAAAGGCTCCAGATGTGACCAGCCACTGCAAAATGGTAAGTTGTTTATCAGCATTCTACACTGGGAACTGGCACCTGTAATTTTACTCTTATTTTGCATCAGCATTATTAAAACACCTAAAAAATGACCAAGTGAAGGTTTTGTGTAATCACACATACACCTTCAGGGTGAGATGCCCTGTGGGCTGCCTGCCATCCTGAAGGTGCTGGCTACAGCAAGCAGCTTCTTTCTCTGTTGTCTGCAAGCAGCTTCCTTCTCTGTTGTCTGGTTAGCCGCTATGAGCCTCCTTGGACAGAGAGTTTCTGCTGGTAGCTGGAGCTGGAAAAGTATGGTGAAATGGTGTTCTGGCAGTCTTTAAGGAATCGATTGTTGATCACTTTTGATAATACAAATACAATACTTTTCTTTCATTCAGTTTTCTCTTTTTCTTTCTTTCCCCCTATTTGTTGTTAATAGTCATCTATAGCTAAAAAAGGAGGCCCCTTGCCCACCTCAGTCTAGGGTGAAGGTTTAAGAAATAAACATATCTGAATCACGTGATGACAGTTAACCACTTTGTTCAGCCATAGATCCCACTTCCCCCTTACCTCTTCTTTTTAACCCCGGGGCTCTGTTACATCCTGCCTATGGTTTTCCCAGCTGCCTGCTTCAGCCTGCTCCCATCTTCCCAGTGGTTTAGAAACAGGACAAGCTACCTTTCCCTTGCTGGCACTTTAACAATGCAGATTCTGGGAACTTAACTTTCGCCAGACTGCTGATTTCTAACCCTGTATGGCAGCAGATTGTAATTTGGTACTGATGTAAAGTCAACCCGGGCTAGAAGTTTGCTTTTCAAAAAAAGTTTCTTTTCTTTGAGCCTATAAAAGGATTTCCCACTCAGATGCTTGAAAATGGGTGATTTTTAAAAAGTCTTCTTCTGCATGGTCTTTACATACATGTTCAAGGGAGACGAGCGGGGACTGAAGAGTAGAGGGTTTAAGGGACTCAGGGGATTGCAGAGTGAGTCATCACTAAGCTGAAGTTGGGACTCAGAGTTCCTGACAGTTGATGGTCAACACAATATATTTGATTGTGGTACTTTGAGAGTTAAAGCTCCATAAAATTCTCCTTTCTGGTTTAACTTGGGCTTTGACTAGTTTTGTTTCAGCTCCTTATTCATGGAAATTAAACATGTATTGATACATTAAAATAACCCCAAGACCAAGGACAGTCTAGATAAGGTCATGCAGGAACTTCTAACTGCTGTTCCCTGAAGCTTAGAGTACCTAAGAGTAGCCAGCAAAACCTAGTGCTATTTTTATTTCCCTGAGTTAATTGTTTAATTATCTTTAGTGCCAGTGATGGTCAAAATGTTTATATCCATCCAAATAACTTACTGCCAAACAAATCTTATACCCAGCAGTTCACCCATTGATCAATGTTAGGAAAGTCTCTTATCAAATATGTAAGACTGTGAAATGTGTAGGTGTATGGGAGGACAAAGAGATGTGGATTGGTTATACTCCTGCTCTAATGGAAGTAAGATCTCATGCATGACCACCACAGTGACCATGGTGCCCCAGTGAGGGCTAAATCAGGACCCATTAATGTTTCATAACTTATGATATCCATCATTAAGCATGCCTCTCCTCAGTAGAGTTTGGGGGTTTGACCCTGGTCATCTGCATGTCACTTCATTTTAAAAAGCTATTTTTCAAAATAGGGGAAAACTTCCATCATCAGAGGTCTCAAAGTAATTTATTTAATGAATGATAGAGTATTTTCTAGTAATGTTAGTTATTTTAAAGTAATAAGGTGAGACTCTTAAGAGCTGGAGCCAAAAGATCCTTCTGATTTGGGTGCAGATGCAAAGACCCTTACCTTCCCCATCATAAGCCCTCTGTGTAGGAGAGTCCTTTGGGGGCAAACAGCTGTCTAGGGAACACCAGGATCTCCCCCTGAAATCAATCAGAAGCCCTTGGAGGAGTCCTAGAACCACCTGTCTCTAATTAATCTCCTCTACTGTATTCCCTCAGCACTTACACACTCATAGTTATATTTATGATTATAATTGTATTATATTACAGTCTAGATCCCCTTACAATATATACCATCATAATGAAAAATTCACTATTATAAAAAAAATTCTCAGCCTTAGCCAGCAACTTACTTATTCAAGCATATTCAATACCATAAAATTCTAGTGAAATAAAATAATTGGGATGTCACTTCAATTCTGTTATAATGGAATTTGACCTTGTAACAATAACTTTGTCATATGAAAGCGTGAGGGCTCTTCTACTTGATCACAAGATCCAGTAGAACAAAATATACCCTAACACAAAGTTTCATACATAGTAGATGCTTAAGAAACACTATAACGAGTGAACAATTTACAACAGAATGTGAAAGCCATTATTGGTTATGAAATGGAAACTAGTTTCCTTGGTATACAGCAATGGCACTACTAGAATTGTTGAACTGCAATTAGCATGGCCTTCATTCTTCATCACTATTTTTATCACTATTTTAAGGAATTAAGTGTGAAACTGCAGCCTGTCACATGAAACCTTCTAGACTCTTTTGTTCGTCCCCGATGCTTCCTTCAAAAAGTAACCAGCTTATTATCATCCAATAACAGAAGGGCTATTTGTGCTACCATAACGCTGTCTGGAATGACATTAACTGGCTGGTACTCATCTGCCCTGGGATATTTATGTTTCCATAAATCTGTAATTGTACCATTGACATACATCCTTCTTTACTAGTAGAAAACAATTCTACATGGATACGGTTGGCCCATAGTATTATTTTCATATAAAAACCATAGCATAGGGCTTCCCTGGTGGCGCAGTGGTTGAGAGTCCACCTGCCGATGCAGCGGACACGGGTTCGAGCCCCGGTCCGGGAAGATCCCACATGCCGCGGAGCGGCTGGGCCCGTGAGCCATGGCCACTGAGCCTGCGCGTCCGGAGCCTGTGCTCCACAACGGGAGAGGCCACAACAGTGAGAGGCCCGCGTACCGCAAAAAAAAACAAAAAAAAAGCATATTTTGTCTATTTTTAAAAAAATCTACATCTTAAAAAGATAGTGCCATAGTGCCTCCACTGAAAATAAAACACTTTAAATGTGAAAAGATTAATAAGAGAAGCAAAAAAATAATTAGATTTTACCAAATGTGAGTGGGATCACTAAAACAAGGAAGCAACATGAGTACCTACACTTCTACCTCTACCTGACAAGAAAAGACAATGTTAGAAGGTAATGGAATTGTGGGGGGCTTGAGTGTTACCCTCTGGAAGGATATTTTTCTAGGTATATGCTATACATACTCACGAAGGAAAGAATTAAACATGTAGGCTCTATGTATTTCACAATCATTTCTTTCATCATTGGAAGTGGAGAAAACATGTAAATAGAAAGGAATATGCTTACAAGTCATATTAATGAACTCACGTTAATATGCAAACTAAAGTGACCTGAAGAGTAGAGCATTGCACACAGAATTCTGGATTTTTTTTGCACCAGCAACTTATTTAAAGGTAAATAGATATTAAGGAAAAGTTTTGGTTTTCCCTCAGGTATATGTATTTGGACAACTCGGAATCACTGGGTCTAGTGGTGATGGTTGTACAACCTTGAGAATATATTAATAACCATGAAATTGTACACTTGAAATGATTAATTTTTTGGAATGTGAACTGTATCTGAAAAAAGAGGGAATCACCAAGTCTTTTAGGTGATCTGGGTCCTACTGTGCCTGGGCAGGAGTAATCACCAGTTCCACAGATTTCCAGGGAGGTCTGGCTGATCCTGAGAGAAGCCTTGTGTCATAAAAATCATAAACCAACAAACAAAGGGATAAACTTGTCATTTGTCTGAGCTCAAATGTGTGTTATATTCAGATCCTTGGCATTGTGCCTAAAAACCAACCAGCTTCCTGATCTGTAAAGGCAGCTATCACTGTTAAGCATGGGTTCAAGCAACAGTGAACTGACTGAGGCCTCCAGGATTCTAGCAAATGACATCCTACTAAAAAACCACCCAGTTCTGAACGTGAAACAGAGCCAAGTGGGCATCTGATTCTGATAGACACATTTTATAGGTGGCAGTTGGAGCCAGTAAACCCTACCCTCTAATCATCACTACCAGAATCACTTGTCATCCTTTTAATCAAACCTTTTCAGAAAGGTTTCATATATAATACTATGTAAGAAAGAAGAAATATTTGTGAACAAACTCTGCCAGAGCTGAGAAACCTATTGCAATAGTTTAACCTGTGGTAGCATTAGAGAAAGCAGGTTTTACTATAAGTAAAGCTGTTCTTGGCAAATGCTTGACAGGTGCCTGCAGATGTTAAGGAATCAAATCCTTAAGAACATTGCAAGGTAGGTCTTATGGTCCCCATTTTACAGATGAAGCAACTGGAGCTCTGGGAAGTTTAATTTATCTAGGCATATACAGCTAGTAAATGACAGAGCTAGAATTCAAAGTCAGAGCCACTTTTCACCATGTCCTATACTCCTTGCACTATAGAAAACTATCTTCCCAACAAATGAAAGCAATTCATGTTGGGAGAAGTATTCAGTCCTGCTTAATTAATAATGGCCCACAGGTTGATGAGAATAGAAAAGAACTCAATAGGATAGAATTGTAAATCTAGGACAAATAAGTAATTTGGGGCCATACCCCCCAGGTTTCGATAAAGGTGATGGTGATCTTGAGAGAATGGAAGGCTCTGGAAGTTAACATTAAAATTAAATTACTGGATCGCTGATGGAATTATAGGCTTATTAAATACAATTTATCCTTTCTGTACTAGTCTTCTTCTACACATATGCTTATACTCTAGCCTTTTGCCAAGCTGGGTATCCAATATCTAGCCCAAAGGGAGGAGCTAAGATCTCCAAGATCTCTAAGCAGAGGGACTGTGGTAACAAGAAATAAAACAGAAACTCTGGAGAGAGACCTAGGTCAAATCCCAGCTCTCCTGCTTAATAACTATATGGCTTTAGGCAAGCTGCTTCCTTGTTAGTGAAATGGGGATGATGGTACTACTAGTATGTAGTTCATAGGACTATTCTGAGTATTAAATCACAAAACGCAAAAATCACATTTGGCACATAGCAAGTGTTCAACATTATTTAGCTATTATTTTCCACAGTTCTTTTGTTGACAAATTAAAATCTGACATCTATTTCTATCAAATTATTTTCCTTTTCTACATGCTCAAATCTCTCTTACTAGATTCATGTTTTTTATTATATTGCTCTCATTAGAGAAGAGAAGCTATTTTCTTTTGAAAAAAGAAATTAGTGATCACACAAACTCATTCTTCGACCTTTTTGTAGGATTTGAGGATTTTGTAGATCAGTCAGGAAATAACACTAAAATTAGATTAAGACTCCTAACATTATGATTGTAGTTGGTGATTTTCCTCGAAGTTGAAAATGTTATAATAATTTATTCAAGGAAGTTATCTTCTGGGCTCTAATATTCCTTCAGATTCATATCCCTGACAAGAAAGAAAGCCACCAGGAGCTTCAGATAAATAATAAATGGGACTGGGACCTTAGAAGATATTTGAGTAATACTGTCTTCAAAGTTCTCAAGAATTAAAGGATGTGCATTGGAATAAAACCAATACATTTAGGAGGCAGGGTATTTGCACTGCTGAAGTGTCTCCTCACTCCCCAGACCACCTGTTCTAGAAGGACTTCCTGAGCCCACCTCAGCCATGGGAGTTACCCAGCCCCTCACAGCACTTTCAAAGCACTTTGTACACAATTCAAACAGCAATGATCACACACATACTTTGTTTTGTCTTGCTTTGGTTTGGTTTAGCTTATATTTCATCCAATGAGTTTTTTTTTTCTAAAGAACTGAAATCTAAATATGCAGACTGCCTGCTCAAAATCTCTCCCATGAACTTCAGGCAAACAAACAAATGAACAAACCCAAACTCCTCAGTGTGGCATTACAGGCCATGTATGATCAGCCATGCTTCCTTCTCCAGCTTCATCTTTTCCTCACTTCCCCTCCTCACTCTTTGTGCACTGCAGCCACAGTGCACACTCCCAGCCTGGGGCAGGCTGTGTTCCTTCTCCCCTCGGGGTCTTGGACTAGTTGTTTCTTAACTGGAATGCTGTCTCCACCCTCCTTCTCCTCCCCAACACTTTCTCTGCAAAGCCTTCCTAGACTTTCCTTCCTCAGGATACAGTAGGGTGGCTCTTGAAAGTGTTCCCCTAACAACCAATATATCCCCCAATATCATTCTAAGTCAAAAGGTGTGTTTTCTTGTCCTTCTTCCCTGCTAGACTGTAAGCTCATTGAGGGCAGGTACTGGGTCTTGCTCACTGCTGTAGCCCCAGCTTCTCACCCATTGCCTGGCAGATAAAAAACGCTTAGTAATTATCTGTTGAAGAGATGAAACTGAACCTATGTGCTGAAATTCAATAAACCTTTCAAATAATAAAGGATACCTAACACATGGAGAAAACACTACCTTCTTGCCTGATGGTGTGAGAATTTCTTCGTAGGAAGAGGCTTGCTTTGCTATAAACACTCTGATAAGTCTGGTATGGGGTAGGAGCAAGGCTTCTGCTGGGGTCCAGGCTTTCTGCAGATGAAGAAGACTCTGCCTAATAAAGGAAGGAGGGCAGGCAGGTGCAAGGCCAAGGGCTTCTTGGAGGAAGAGGTCAAAGAAAAGAAGATTCCAAATGTTTGCCCACCTATAAAGGGACTTGGGAGAGAATACACGATGGGGGCTTTATAAATTGTTTCCTGTGTGGTATGCAATTAAAACTCTTTCCTCTTTCCTCCTACTAAATATTTATTAAGTCTACTTTGATAATGCTTTGTGTAAAAAGTTTTGTGATTTGGGAAGCTCAAGGAGGACAAGGGGAACATGTTACTACATGTTATTACATATCTTTTTTTTAAACATCTTTATTGGAGTATAATCGCTTTACAGTGTTGTGTTAGTTTCTGCTGTATAACAAAGTGAATCAGCTATATGCATACGTATATCCTCATATCCCCTCCCTCTTGCATCTCCCTCCCACCCTCCCTATGCCACCCCTCTAGTCGCAAAGCACCGAGCTGATCTCTCTGTGCTATGGGGCTGCTTCCCACCAGCCAGCTATATTACATTTGGTAGTGTATGTGTCCATGCCACTCTCTCACTTCGTCCCAGCTTAACCTTCCCCCTCCCCATGTCCTCAAGTCCATTCTCTACATCTGTTTCTTTATTCCTGTCCTCTTCCTAGATTCATCAGAATCATTTTTTTTCTTTTAGATTCCATATATATGTGTTAGCATACAGTATTTTTCTCTTTCTGACTTCACTCTGTATGACAGACTCTAGGTCCATCCACCTCACTACAAATGACTCAATTTCGTTTCTTTTTATGGCTGAGTAATATTCCATTGTATATATGTGCAACAGCTTCTTTATCCATTCATCCAATGACGGACACTTAGGTTGTTTCCATGTCCTGGCTATTGTAAATAGAGCTGCAATGAACGTTGTGGTACACGACTCTTTTTGAAATGGTTTTCTCAGGGTATATGCCCAGTAGTGGGATTGCTGGGTCATATGGTAGTTCTATTTTTAGTTTTTTAAGGAACCTCCATAATGTTCTCCATAGTGGCTGTATCAATTTACATTCCTACCAACAGTGCAAGAGTGTTCCCTTTTCTCCACACCCTCTCCAGCATTTATTGTTTGTAGATATTTTGGTGATGGCCATTCTGACTGCTGTGAGGTGATACCTCATTGTAGTTTTGATTTGCATTTCTCTAATCATTAATGATGTTGAGCATCTTTTCATGTGTTTGTTGGCAATCTGTATATCTTCTTTGGAGAAATCTCTATTTATGTCTTCTGCCCACTTTTGGATTGGGTTTATTTTTTTGATATTGAGCTGCATGAGCTGCTTTTATATTTTGGAGATTAATCCTTTGTCAGCTGCCTTGTTTGCAAATATTTTCTCCCATTCTGAGGATTGTCTTTTCATCTTGTTTATGGTTTCCTTTGCTGTGCAAAAGCTTTTAAGTTTCATTAGATCCCATTTATTTTTGTTTTTATTTCCATTTCTCTAGGAGGTGTGTCAAAAAGGATCTTGCTGTGATTTATGTCATAGAGTGTTCTGCCTATGTTTTCCTCTAAGAGTTTTATAGTGTCTGGACTTAGATTTAGGTCTTTTATCCATTTTGAGTTTATTTTTGTGTATGGTGTTAGGAAGTGTTCTAATTTCATCCTTTTACCTGTAGCTGTCCAGTTTTCCCAGCACCAGTTATTGAAGAGACTGTCTTTTCTCCATTGTATACTCTTGCCTCCTTTAACAAAAATAAGCCCACACACATATGGTCACCTTATCTCTGGGCTTTCTATCCTGTTCCATTGATCTATATTTATGTTTTTGTGCCAGTACCATACTGTCTTGATTACTGTAGCTTTGTAGTATAGTCTGAAGTCATGAAGCCTGATTCCTCCAGCTCCGTTTTTCTTTCTCAATATTGCTTTGGCTATTTGGGGTCTTTTGTGTTTCCATACAAATTGTGAAATTTTTTGTTCTAGTTCTGTGAAAAATGCCATTAGTAGTTTGATAGGGATTGCATTGAATCTGTAGATTGCTTTGGATAGTACAGGCATTTTCACAATGTATTCTTCCAATCCAAGAACATGGTATATCTCTCCATCTGTTTGTATCATCTTTAATTTCTTTCATCAGTGTCTTATAGTTTTTTGCAGACAGGTCTTTTGTCTCCTTAGGCAGGTATATACCTAGGCATTTTATTCTTTTTGTTGCAGTGGTAAATGGGAGTGTTTCCTTAATTTCTCTTTCAGATTTTTCATCATTAGTGTATAGGAATGCAAGAGATTTCTGTGCACTAATTTTGTATCCTGCTACTCTACCAAATTCATTGATTAGCTCTAGTAGTTTTCTGGTAGCATCTTTAGGATTCTCTGTGTATAATATCATGTCATCTGCAAACAGTGACAGTTTTACTTCTTCTTTTCTGATTTGGATTCCTTTCATTTATTTTTCTTCTCTGATTGCTGTGGCTAAAGCTTCCAAAACTATGCTGAATAACAGTGATGAGAGTGGGTAACCTTGTCTTGTTCCTGATCTTAAAGGAAATGGTTTCAGTTTTCTACCATTGAGAACAATGTTGGCCGTGGGTTTGTCATATATGGCCTTTATTATGTTGAGGTAGGTTCCCTCTATGCCTACTTTCTGGAGAGTTTTTATCATAAATAGGTGTTGAATTTTGTCAAAAGCTTTTTCTGCATCTATTGAGATTTTCATGTGATTTTTATCCTTCAGTTTGCTAATATGGTGTATCACATTGATTGATTTGCATATATTGAAGAATCTTTGCATTCCTGGGATAAACCCCACTTGATCAGGGTGTATGATCCTTTTAATGTGCTGTTGGATTATATTTGCTAGTATTTTGTTGACTATTTTTGCATCTATGCTCATCAGAGATATTGGCCTGTAGCTTTCTTTTTTTGTGACATCTTTGGTTTTGGTATCAGGGTGATAGTGGCCTCATAGAATGAGTTTGGGGGTGTTCCTCCCTCTGCTGTATTTTGGAAGAGTTTGAGACAGATAGGTGTTAGCTCTTCTCTAAATGTTTGATAGAATTCACCTGTGAAGCCATCTCGTCCTGGACTTTTGTTTGTTGGAAGATTTTTAATCACAGTTTCAATTTCAGTGCTTGTGGTTGGTCTGTTTATATTTTCTATTTGTTCCTGGTTCAGTGTTGGAAGATTGTACTTTTCTAAGAATTTGTCCATATCTTCCAGGTTGTTCATTTTATTGACATATAGTTGCTTGTAGTAATCTCTCATGATCCTTTGTATTTCTTCAGCGTCAGTTGTTACTTCTCCTTTTTCATTTCTAATACTGTTGATTTGAGTCTTTTCCCTTTTTTCTTGATGAGTCTGGCTAATGGTTTATCAATTTTGTTTATCTTCTCAAAGCTTTTAGTTATATTGATCTTTGCTATTGTTTCTTTCATTCCTTTTTCATTTATTTCTGATCTGATCTTTTTTTTTTTTTTTTTTAGAGGTGATACCTCATTGTAGTTTTGATTTGCATTTCTCTAATCATTAATGATGTTGAGCATCTTTTCATGTGTTTGTTGGCAATCTGTATATCTTCTTTGGAGAAATCTCTATTTATGTCTTCTGCCCACTTTTGGATTGGGTTTATTTTTTTGATATTGAGCTGCATGAGCTGCTTTTATATTTTGGAGATTAATCCTTTGTCAGCTGCCTTGTTTGCAAATATTTTCTCCCATTCTGAGGATTGTCTTTTCATCTTGTTTATGGTTTCCTTTGCTGTGCAAAAGCTTTTAAGTTTCATTAGATCCCATTTATTTTTGTTTTTATTTCCATTTCTCTAGGAGGTGTGTCAAAAAGGATCTTGCTGTGATGTATGTCATAGAGTGTTCTGCCTACGATTTCCTCTAAGAGTTTTATAGTGTCTGGACTTAGATTTAGGTCTTTTATCCATTTTGAGTTTATTTTTGTGTATGGTGTTAGGAAGTGTTCTAATTTCATCCTTTTACCTGTAGCTGTCCAGTTTTCCCAGCACCAGTTATTGAAGAGACTGTCTTTTCTCCATTGTATACTCTTGCCTCCTTTAACAAAAATAAGCCCACACACATATGGTCACCTTATCTCTGGGCTTTCTATCCTGTTCCATTGATCTATATTTATGTTTTTGTGCCAGTACCATACTGTCTTGATTACTGTAGCTTTGTAGTATAGTCTGCAGTCATGAAGCCTGATTCCTCCAGCTCCGTTTTTCTTTCTCAATATTGCTTTGGCTATTTGGGGTCTTTTGTGTTTCCATACAAATTGGGAAATTTTTTGTTCTAGTTCTGTGAAAAATGCCATTAGTAGTTTGATAGGGATTGCATTGAATCTGTAGATTGCTTTGGATAGTACAGGCATTTTCACAATGTATTCTTCCAATCCAAGAACATGGTATATCTCTCCATCTGTTTGTATCATCTTTAATTTCTTTCATCAGTGTCTTATAGTTTTTTGCAGACAGGTCTTTTGTCTCCTTAGGCAGGTATATACCTAGGCATTTTATTCTTTTTGTTGCAGTGGTAAATGGAGATTGATTTGCATATATTGAAGAATCTTTGCATTCCTGGGATAAACCCCACTTGATCAGGGTGTATGATCCTTTTAATGTGCTGTTGGATTATATTTGCTAGTATTTTGTTGACTATTTTTGCATCTATGCTCATCAGAGATATTGGCCTGTAGCTTTCTTTTTTTGTGACATCTTTGGTTTTGGTATCAGGGTGATAGTGGCCTCATAGAATGAGTTTGGGGGTGTTCCTCCCTCTGCTGTATTTTGGAAGAGTTTGAGACAGATAGGTGTTAGCTCTTCAGAGATATGGTCTATCCTGGAGCATGTTCCATGAGCACTCGAGAAGAAAGTGTATTCTGTTGTTTTTGGATGGAATGTCCTATAAATATCAATTAAGTCCATCTTGTTTAATGTATCATTTAAAGCTTGTGTTTCCTTATTTATTTTCATTTTGGATGATCTGTCCATTGATCAAAGTGGGGTCTTAAAGTTCCCTACTACAATTGTGTTACTGTTGATTTCCTGTTTTATGGTTGTTAGCATTTGCCTTATGTATCGAGGTGCTCCTATGTTGGGTGCATGAATATTTACAATTGTTATATCTTCTTCTTGGATTGATCCCTTGATCATTATGTAGTGTCCTTCTTTGTCTCTTCTAATAGTCTTTATTTTAAAGTTTATTTTGTCTGATATGAGAATTGCTACTCCAGCTTTCTTTTGACTTCCATTTTCTGGAATATCTTTTTCCATCCCTTCACTTTCAGTCTGTATGCATCTCTAGGTCTGAAGTGGGTCTCTTGTAGACAGACAAGAGCATATGTATATGGGTCTTGTTTTTGTTTCCATTCAGCCAGTCTATATCTTTTCATTGTAGCATTTAATCCATTTACATTTAAGGTAGTTGTTTTTTGGTTTTTTTTTGCGGTACGCGGGCCTCTCACTGCTGTGGCCTCTCCCATTGTGGAGCACAGGCTCCAGACGTGCAGGACCAGCGGCCATGGTCCATGGGCCCAGCCGCTCCGCAGCATGTGGGATCCTCCCAGACTGGGGCATGAATCCGCATCCCCTGCATCAGTAGGCGGACCCTCAACCACTGCGCCACCAGGGAAGCCGTAAGGTGGTTATTGATATGTATGTTCCTATTACCATTTTCTTCATTGTTTTGGGTTTGTTATTGTAGGTCTTTTCCTTCTCTTGTGTTTCCTGCCTAGAGAAGTTCCTTTAGCATTTTTTGTTGAGCTGGTTTGGTGGTTCTGAATTCTCTTAACTTTTGCTTATCTGTAAAGGTTTTAATTTCTCCATTGAATCTGAATGAGATCCTTGCTGGGTAGTATAATCTTGGTTGTAGGTTTTTCCCTTTCATCACTTTAAATATGTCCTGCCACTCCCTTCTGGCTTGCAGATTTTCTGCTGAAAAATCAGCTGTTAACCTTATGAGGATTCCCTTGTATGTTATTTGTTGCTTTTCCCTTGCTGTTTTTAATATTTTTTCTTTGTATTTATTTTTGATAGTTTGTTTAATATGTGTCTTGGCGTGTTTCTCTTTGGGTTTATCCTGTACGGTACTCTCTGTGCTTCCTGGACTTGATTGAGTGTTTCCTTTCCCGTGTTAGGGAAGTTTTCAACTATAAACTGTTCAAATATTTTCTCAGACCCTTTCTTTTTCTCTTCTTCTTCTGGGACCCCTATAATTCGAATGTTGGTGCGTTTAATGTTGTCCCAGGGGTCTCTGAGACTGTCCTCAATTTTTTTCATTCTTTTTTCTTTATTCTGCTCCCTGGCAGTTATTTCCACCATTTTATCTTCCAGGTCACTTATCCGTTCTTCTGGCTCAGTTATTCTGTTATTGGTTCCTTCTAGAGTATTTTTAATTTCAGTAGTTGTGTTGTTCATCACTGTTTGTTTTCTCTTTAGTTCTTCATGATTCTTCTTAAAAGTTTCTTGTATTTTCTACATTCTGTTTCCAAGATTTTGGATCATCTTTACTATCATTACTCTGAATTCTTTTTCAGGTAGACTGCCTATTTCCTCTTCATTTGTTTGGTGTTGTAGGTTTTTACCTTGCTCCTTCATCCTTAACAAATTTTTTTGTTTCTTTTCTTTTTTTTTGACGGGTGGTCCTGTATTCCTGTCTTACTGGTGGTTTGTCCTGAGACGTCCAGCACTGGAATTTGCAGGCAGTTGGATAGAGCTGGGTCTTTGTGCTGAGATGAGGATATCTGGGAGGCCTCACTCCAACTGATATTCCCTGGGGTCTGAGGTTCTGTGTTAGTCCATCCATTTGGACTCGGAGCACCCACCACAGGAGCCTGGGCCTGACCTCTGGCCTGGGAACCAAGATCCTGCAAGCTGGTCGCTGGGGGTTCTTCCCATCCCCCTAGGTGTCTGTGGTCCTCCTCCAGTGCCTGGTAGGTGCCCTGGCACCAAGCTCCAAGGGTGGACTGGGCTTCAGCTGGTGGGGTCCAGCCCGAGTGTGGCAGCAGTGTGACTGTGTGTGAGGTTGAAGGTCGCACCACCCTCCCCTCAGGCTCTGGGGCGGCTCAGCAGTGGTGGAGAGAAGAGACACCAAGCCAGGAGTTTGGGCTCCGTGGGGACCTGGGCTCCACTCCAGGTGTCGGCGGGGGGTCTGCTCGGCCCTAAGTCTCTAGGGGAGGGGGGTGGGAGCAGCGGAGAGTGTGGGGAGTCAGAGGGAGGAAGCGGGGCCCAAGCGGGTGGCGGGGCTCCACGCCTACGTTAAGAGTTTCCACCTTCTGAAGATGCGCTGGCTACATATCTTTTTAAAGTATACACCTTCCTGTATCTTTCTTTGGACTTCTAAACAAATTAGACTCCTAAGAGCCTATTATGTGAAGGTACCAGTAACCCATATTGTCTGTAGATCTATCTTCCTTCCTTGGGAGACAGGATTCAGCAAGGATCAGCGGGCTCAACTGGTCACATCTTGAGGAGATAAACCAGCCCCAGCCTATCATACAAGAGTACATAACTCAGGGTTACTTTGAAAGAGTTATTTTCCTGCATGTGACTAGGCAAGTTTGGAGAAAGTGGAGAATTTTGGAGAAATGGCGATGCATAAAACAGTTTTAAGAGATTGGGGGAGAAAGGGTGGAGTTTGGAAGGCTGAGTGTTACATTAGAGTAATATGTTATTGTGGGGGAGAGGCAGAAAAGAAATGATGGTCTGCTGTAGTGTGGGTCTAAGTGGCATGCCAGAGAGACGTGGGCAGAGAGGCACTGCTGAGCAGAAAGAGGGTTTACAAGAGTGTATCATATGCAGGGTACGGTGTAAAACATTCCTTGATCTCCCTTCCAAAAACTTTAGTAAATTTTACAAGACTGGCTAATGTTTTTGGTTTGAATGGATTATAGCTCATACCATAAGTGACTTGAGGGTGACTGTCAGCACTATACAGAGAGCTTTGTGAGGGGGCAATTGAAACAATTTACATATTCCTTTTAGTTCTCAGATGGCTTACTGCTCAAAATTCCCCACTTTTTTTTTTTTTTTTTTTTTTTTTTGCGGTACGCGGGCCTCTCACTGTTGTGGCCTCTCCCATTGCAGAGCACAGGCTCCAGACGCGCAGGCTCAGCGACATGGCTCACGGGCCCAGCCGCTCCGCAGCATGTGGGATCCTCCCGGACCGGGGCACGAACCCGTGTCCCCTGCATCGGCCGGCGGACTCTCAACCACTGCGCCACCAGGGAATCCCCCAAATTCCCCACTTTTCAACTTCTTTTTAAGACTTTTTTGGGAAGAGCTCTGATCATCATCACCCCAGACTTTGCACTGGGGCAGTTTCAGAATCAGTACTGCTCTTCCTCCCATATCTAATACAGCATGGCTGGGTAGCAGCTAGCAGAGCTTTGATACTGGAGTCCCTTTAGTCACAAGAGATGTATGTGCTAGGACTCGTCTGCTCTTGAAGAAGAAAATGGTGCTGAATATTATGGCCTGACTTGGAGTCTATTGGCCATGACCTTTCTCATACTCCAAATGCCCTTGAGAAGGAAGAAAGTAGACACTAACATGTTGAACATTTACAAGCCAGCTATCAGGCTAAACACTTCATACGAGTTATCCTCAGCACCACGTATTTCCAAAGGTATCCACCAAGGAGACAAGGGGCTAAGGAACTTTACCTGATTATGGGCCATTCAGAGTATTGCCTGATTCTACAGCATTCCAGACATAAAGATTTGTAGGCAGATTATTTGAGGCATGAAGACTGATTTTGTTTAGGGTGTTTAAACAACCATATTGATTTAGAGATATCCTAGAGGACCCAGTTCAAGTTTGCACCAGTCCCAGAAATTCAAGGAACAGGGGTTTTCTTATTAAGAACTTCCTAATTGACAGTTATAGACTAAGTACCCTAACAATCATCTTGAAACCCACCCCCAGGATTTTAGTCTATTTAGCTTGGTATCTGGGGAACAGGAAGTGTTTCACAGAATAGCACTTCTCCCTGAATTATTTGGAACCCCTGGTTTTAGGACGGGGGAAGGATAATCTAGAATTTTTTTTTTGTCTTCTCGAGTCAGAAGAAATCAGCTTGGGTGTTTCCAACTGCAATAAATTGTCTAGAACCGACACCAAATGGGTTCAAATTCAAAACATCCCCAAATCACCAAGTTAGTAAACAGGTCACAGGAGGTCAGGACATACTCTGCCCTCTGTGGCTGCTAACTGTATTGGTACCACTTAGGGACAAACTGATACTCCAATTTATAGAATATCACGTATATGACTTCAGTGGCAAATGCCGTTTAGAAACCAACTGAGATTTAGATTCAAGGCATATCCAGGAATGTTGAAAAAATCTTTTATCTTTCAAGAAAAAAAAAAGATTATACAAGGGTTAAAAGGCTTATAAGTCGGGAAATAGCATTAAAACATAGGTCAACGTTAGAACCAGGTGGACATTTACTGACGAGAAACCTAAAAGTATAAATGGTTTTGTTGCTCATTACCATTTGGGGTGAGTAGTGTTCAAAATAATTTTAATTCTTAAAGACAAGGAACATTATGCATCCAGGGTAAAAATAAAATATGATCTACTGGGCTTCCCTGGTGGCGCAGTGGTTGAGAGTCCGCCTGCCGATGCAGGGGACGCGGGTTCGTGCCCCGGTCCGGGAAGATCCCACATGCCGCGGAGCGGCTGGGCCCGTGAGCCATGGCCACTGAGCCTGCGCATCCGGAGCCTGTGCTCCGCAATGGGAAAGGCCACAACAGTGAGAGGCCCGCGTACCGGAAAAAAAAAAATCTACTAAAATAATGGTTTAATGAAAGGTTGTTTGTTTTTATTTTAACATCTTAAAGCACATAGTAACCTTACCTTGAATAAACATTGTTAATACCCTTCAGCTATAAAGTGATTTTCAATCATCAGAAGAGGCATAATATCAAAGAAAATTTTCTAATACAAATAATAATGTTTAGAGAGACTACATACAAGGTGAAAATTCTTCATTGAAACAGGCCAAAGGAAGCTGCAAATTAAGAATTTACCAAAAGTAGAGTAGGAACCCATTTTATTAGAAGTAAAGCAAAATGAAGGCTTCAGCCACCCGAAAGTCTCACACCAGTGATTAAATTGGAGAGATCATTCCTTATAAACAGGATTAATTCCAGTTAATGGAAAATTCAAATTATGTTTATAAACACTAACAAAACACTATCATTCCATAGCATATTACTCACATGGCACCTAGCCTATAAGACATTTTATAAAAGACAAAGCTTTGTTAATTTTGCTAATTCTCCATTTTATAATGAAGAAACTGAAGCATAAAGCATTTAGAAGACAAGCCACTGCAAGTTTCCAGAAAAGCTGAAAAACTTCCTTTTCTTCATGGTATTCCCCCAAGGAAAAAAAAAGAAAAGCCAGCCCCAAGTAGCACAAAAATTGAAAAAGGGAAAATTTTATAAGGGTCTATAGCAGCAATTCAGAAGAGAGGCGGACCTGAAAGTAAGAAGTAATGATTTACAAATTGCGAAGACTTAAATTCCCTTTTCTCTGGCCCTTCTAATAAGATAGGAACCCAAGGTACTGCCTTTGTATCAAGGAAAAGCTTCTAGATAAAAAGCTCTTAGCTTTGTAGCTCCTGACACCCTCTTTTTTTAGCACTTGGCAGACATTTAGCATCCTTGAGCAAGCACAGTTCGTGCCATTGTTGACACCACCAGCCACAATATGACCTGGCAAAGTGGGGTTCCTCTATGGAGTTTTCCCTCGAGTCATAGGGCCAGCTCAGCCCCTGGCCTGCTGCACTAGGACTGAGATCTCAATTAGAAAAAGCCCACAGCCCAGCAGGTAGGGGCAAAACCTGTCTGACCAACCAGCAGAGAAATACACCTGCTGAGATTGTCTATAAGAACCCAGAAGCCATTGTTGTAAGTGATTGACCCAGGCTGTGTGTGTGTGTATGTGTGTGTGTGTGAGAGAGAGAGAACAGAAAAAGCAAACCCAAGGGACCTTTGTTGTTACTACCTGCCTGCCCTCCAGAGGACCCTCTGTTGTTAGTTACCCAGCAGAGCCTAGGGCAGGAGACGAGCACCAAAAGATGTGGCTGCAGAACAAGGAGGAGCCAGGTCACAGGGGGCACGCACTGCTCTCCATACTGAAGAGCTCAGATTTCATCCAGAAGGCATTGGAAACTGATGAAGAGTCTTAGCAGAGAAATGCACTTGAGAATGATCCTTCTGGCCAGCTGCAACATGGAGTGAAGTGAGCAAGAACTGCCTTGTTCATCACTGGAGCACAGTGTCTGGTGCAGAATAACTCTGTGGATGCTCAATATATATCTGTTGACTGGATGAGTGAATGAATGAATGAATGAATGAATGAATACTTTTAGTTGGGGAGAAAGAAGAGCCTGGCAAAGATCTTACTTTGCTGAAGGTTGCCAACAATATCTTAATCATAAGACAAATGAGATTTCTTAATGTACAAGGCGGCGGGGGGATACACTGTCTACTTTATAGGATTGATTTTGCCTTTTGGATGCTTTCATTATGGTAGAGGAAGCAGAAACAAAGACAATTAAGTGAACTATTAACAAATTGTGGTTGGTATCATGAGAGAAGCCAAGGGCCAAGATAGAGAAGAACAAAGGAGACCTACTTTAGAGGATATGATTGAAGAAAATCTCCTTAAGAATGTGGTCTCTAAGCTGAGCCCCTTAATTCTTCTTCTACGGGAAGAATCAAGGGAAGGGCTGTACAGGAAGAGGAATGGTTTACATAATGGCTCAGAGGCAGGAAAGAACTCGTTTTGTTCCCAAAACAGCAAGAAGACCAGAGTGACTGGAGCTGAGAGCCTGAATGGGGAAATAACGGGGGCAGGGACCAGATCCTTCAGGGCTGGGAGATCGGCTGGGACAGCTCTGTCCTGCCAACCCCCTTCCCTGGCTCAGCAGGAGAAATGAAAGGGATCTAAGAGAGGCAGCCGAGCAGATGAGCAAATGGAAGCTTGAGGGGAATTTCAGACCACTTTTATTCTAGGCCTTCCCCAAAGGAATCACCACATTTTAGAAACACTCTGAAAGGAAAGGAGTGCATGTATAAAAGGAAAGGAGTGCATGTATGAAAGATAAAGACTTCAACTCGGTCAAAGGAGATGCTTGAGAAGTCCAATTCCTGGGCACCAGTCTTTCTCCAAAGGAAAAGTATCACTCACCTGCCTGGTGGAAAGAGAGGGCTTTTTTGGTTTTTGGTTTTCCTTTGATATTTTAAATAACCCCAAAGTAAAATTGACAAGAG
The DNA here is from genome assembly GCF_003031525.2 of Neophocaena asiaeorientalis asiaeorientalis. Classification (NCBI taxonomy): domain Eukaryota; kingdom Metazoa; phylum Chordata; class Mammalia; order Artiodactyla; family Phocoenidae; genus Neophocaena; species Neophocaena asiaeorientalis. The sequence goes on from NW_020174269.1 coordinate 3,019,643, forward strand.
GAAAAATGTGAAAGAAAGAAACAAGGAGGAGAAAAAACTTCCAAGGAGTTGCAAAGCGAGGGGCGGTACAGAAGCAAGTCAGCAAAGGGAGAGTTGCCCTTTGCGCCCCTGACTCAGTGCGCCCCGTCATCCTCATCCTGATGGAGTCTGGCCTGGCTGGGTGTAGGATTAGGTGGCCCTAGGGAAGAGAAGTTTTTACCTCCTTTTCTCCCTGAACTTGGTGTATGTTGTATTTTTCTCCTGGACAAGGTACACCTGCATAGGGAGTTCCCCTTACCGTGGGGAGAATGGCCTTTTCTTTTATTCTTTCTGGTAATTGCTGATTAAAGTTCTTCAGATTTTGCCTGCAGCCCCATAGTTCCATAACTTGTCTAGGAAGAAACATTTTGTAGCTGAAAGCAGATGGGATCCCAGTAGTAGGTGGAGAAAGTGCATATCCCATATGAACTGGGAAAGTTTGTGAGATGAAGACTGGTTGTATCTTGGGTACCTCTGACTGATGGATGGGGCTTTTCCTTCCCGGGGCTCCTTCATGCTCAGCATAATAAGTGTGGGGTAAAACCCAGATCCACCATTTACACTACATGACCTTGTGCAAATTACTTAGGTGGGTCAAAAAATAACTTTTCTATATGTCTGTGTTTTTCCAAGATTGGTGATCATTAATGGGTCATGAAATCAATTTATAGGCTCAATAAACAATTTTTAAAAAGAATAGAAAATAATAGCATTCTTTGCAAATGGTAAGGGTTAAGTATTTTCCATGAAGGTTGTTTCAGATGTTTGTGATGTGTGTGTGTGTGTGTGTGTGTGTGTGTGTGGTGTACGTGTATATGTGTGTGTGGAGGGGTGTATACACACACTCATGTGTTTACTGGTTGTAATGTCAGATGTATTGCTTATAGAGGGTAGTGATTAACTTAATTTCTATCTCCCATTCCTACTCAGAATTAGGAACAAAGGTTAAAATTCTACATTCAACACTACTCAGCATCTTTCAGCTTCCAATCGTCTATTTGGGGAGTTTTTATGTCCATTCTCCCGTCCCTTTTTACTTCCTTCTTCTCTCACTTGTGTCCCTCCCCGCTTCCTTAGGCTGGTCGGTCTCCGTCTTGGTTTCAATGGAATTAGAGCTTCAAGGAGACAAACTGACCAACAATAAACCTCTAACTTACCAATAGGGGGAAAGAGAGCAGAAAATGCTTTTAAAATAACATTCCACACTACATATAGAACCTATCCAAGACTCAGTTCCTTTATCTGTTAAGTGTGGTGAAGATCAGATAAGTTTAATATTTAACTGCCTGTCACATTTTAGGTTCTGGATAAACATGAAGTTGTTCCCTCTTTGGACACTTATTTGCTCAGAGAATTTCTCTAAGTTTCTCCAGGAACTTAGGCTGGGATATGGATGTGTATGGTACATAGGGACAGCAAAATGAAACAAAGCAATACATCAATAGAGTGGAAGGTATTTATATCATACGCAGGTCAAGTGCATTTTATGGCCCATGGCCAAGGGTCTAAGATGCCTCAACTGATGAATCCCCCAGAAAACTAGTTCAAACGTATTTAGATTTAAAGACAAATACTGAATTACAACTGCATGGACACAGGCAGAGCTAACCAATCCTAAGCAAAAATGAGAGTGGTGAAATATGTGGTCCTGAGCCCCCTGCCTGCCTGCCCTGCGCCCTCATTCAGAGCCTAGGGACAGTCTTCTCGCTGAGCATGTGATTGTCCTTATGCTCCTTTCACAAGCCAACCCTCAAGCAGCCTGAGAAGGTTCTGACAGCATGTAAAGTAACTGACACTCTAACAAACCCCAGTCTCACTGAAGTGTTCCTATGGAATTGTATATATATACACACACACATTTTTTTTCCCTAAGGAAATTTCCAACAGAATCAAGGGACCTAAGGAACCTTAATTTAGCCCCTTAGTGTGGCACAGCAGGTGAGGAAGTGGAACAGAGCCCACAGTCTGGACTGCCCATAGAGCACGCTCTCCCCAGCTAAAGACCCTCTGACCTGGCCCTGAAGCAATTGAGACAGAGTAAGATACCTCCACCCTCCAAAGACTGAAGTCTTGCCCACCTAATAGAACTAAAAGGCCTCAGCCACCGCCCGCCGCCCGCCGCCCCCCGCCAGGTCTGTCCTCAACTTTACTGCTGTGTTGGTCAGGGTTCTCCAGAGGAAAAATAGAACCAAACAGAACCAAAGAAGGAGGGAGAGACAGAGAGAGATTGAATTGAGATTTATTTTAAACAATTGGCTCACATGCTTATGAAAGCTGGCAAGTCCAAAATCTGTACAGTTTGATTTATTTTAAACAATTGGCTCACATGCTTATGAAAGCTGGCAAGTCCAAAATCTGTACAGTGGGCCAGCAAGCTGGAGACCCAGAAAACAGCTGATGTTACAAATGAAGGCTGTCTGCTGGCAGAAATCCTTCTCGTTCAGGGGAGGTCAGGCTTTTGTTCCATTTAGTCCTTCAACTGATTGGATGAGGCCCACCCACATTATGGAGGGCAATCTGCTTTACTCAAAGTCCAGCAATTTAAATATAAATTTCACCCAGAAATTTACACCCTCACAAAAATATCCAGGATAATGTTTGAACAATTATCTGGGCACCTGATGGCCCAGCCAAGTTGATAAAATTAACCATCACAACTGCTAAAGCCAGAGTGGGCCTTGTCCAACACACCAACTTTAATCCAACTGTTTTTCAACTCAGGCACTCTTTCAAAATTCCCAGATTCAAAATGCTCTATTCTAGCATATTTTAAGTTATTAAAGAGTCTAAAGATTGTTCATGGTTGTAATTCTTTCCTCGTATTTGATGTATAGAAGCATTGTAAAGTATTGGAGGGCAGGGTGTTTTCATATATACATACACTTGTTCTCAAATTTTTTGGTTTCAGAGTGTTTTTACACTCTTAAAAATTAAGAATGTAAAAGAGGTCTTGTTTTCATGGGTCATATCTCTAGATACTATGCTTTAGAGAAATATATATATTAGAAATAAAAAGTGAGACATTTAAATATATATTTATGAATTTCATTCAAAATAAGCTAACAAAAAATATGTTACCCTAACATATTTTTATAAAAAATAGCTGTTTTCCAAAATAAAAATAATTGGTGAGAAGTGTGTCACTCACTTACATTTTTGTACATCTCCTTAATGCCTGGCTTAATAGAATATGGTAGGATTCTCACATCTGCATCTGCATTTAACCTGTTGTGCTATGTTGTTTTGGTTAAAATGTATGAAGAAAACCTAGCCTCATACAAAGATGTAGCTGAAAAAGGGAAGACTTGCCCAGGACTCCTTGGGCCACATGTTGAGAACCACTGGTTTTACAGAGCTACACTTACTGTGAGTTCTGACTGTGGTCCCAGGTCCTGCTCTACCAGTAACCAGCTGTGCATCCTTAAGCAAGTTCTGAACTGAAGCTTCCTTACATAAACAAGGAAAGGAATTAACATATTGTTGAACACCTACTATGTGCCAGGCACCTTTCATTTAACTAAATCTTCATAACAACCTACAATGTAAGCAGTTGTGTGGTGGCGAATGCTTAACTCTGGGGGAGGAATTAGTTCAAAATGCTCCCATGGATGTGACTTATGTTGTCGAATGGGACATTGAGCCCCATTTACCAGTTTAATCTACTGCCTGGGTGGACCAATGCCCACTCTGATTACTTCTTTCCCACAAAGGATGGTGGGGTGGTGGGGGAAGAGATGCAGTGCAAGAGAAGAACTAAAATTAAATTTGAATAATGATGTAGGGTGTGCCAGAAGGGAAGGGGAGGGGCTAGGGTTAGCCACACCATGAAGGCCAGGGGGTTAGGGTTAGCATGCTGGCCTAGGGGAGCCTTGATTTGCAGTATTTGCCAATTTCCACGGTATAAATACATACACCATGGCCAATTTAAGCTACCAACCTGACATTTGAACAAAGAGTTAGAAAGACAGGTACACCACTGGCTTTCAAGAGCCAGTCCAGCAGAAATGAGAAACTGAGGCTTAAGTGATTAAAGGACTTGACTGAGAACCTGCAAGCATCCCTGGTACAAAAAAAAAAAGTAAATTTCAGATTATATTTAGTATGAACTCAGTCACATAAAAAAATTTTAAAAATAAGTCTGTGTATAAATTATCTGGTTGTAAATGATAGAAAAAGTCCAGGCAGCTATACACCAAACTATACATACTGATTTATTTGGGGGAAAGAAATGAAACAGGAATGAAGATGATAAAGAATTTTTAATTCTTTACTCTCTATATTTCTGTAGGTTTTAGGGTTTTTTTGTTTATTTTTTTTACAGTGAGCCTATAATTATGTGTTCCTTGTATAATCTAAAATAAAATATTTTTCAAAGAGACTTAGGGATATGATTAGATATTTAATTATATAGCCTTAACAAGAATGATTCAAAATATTCAATAGGCGATTTCAGAGGGGACTGGTAAGAATCAGAGAAAGAAAAAGAGATTGAGAGAGAGAGAGAGAGAGTATATATATTGATGCAGTGCCTCCTCTGTCAGGTCCCTTAGCAATTCTCTTTTCAAATAGTTTCTCTCCAGTGGCTAAACTTGAAGTATTGAACATAAAATGTCTTATATTCTCTGGCTAATTGGAAAGCCCAGTAGCTTTTTGTGTAGACAAATATTAAAATGAACCTTGAATCCCATATATAAGCCAGGGCTCAGGTCTCAGTTTGTCAATACTTAGTGAACCACTTAGCTCAATTGGCTTAATCTGGGGTCAGCACAAGCAAGCTTCAAATTGTTAACCTCTTATTCTCCAGGGGTGTGTGTGTGTGTGTGTGTGTGTGTGTGTGTGTGTGTGTGTGTGTGTGTGTGTGTGTTGTATGCATGAATAGTAGCATGTGTTGGTGGGAGTGCTTTTGGTGACTTGAGCTAAGGAAGAATAGAAAAGCACCCTGCCAAGATTGTTTTCTCACATGTTCCACAAATTAATGATTATCTTGACCTGACAAATTCTTCTTCTAAGGGAAAGGGTCATCAATATCATAGCATAAATTAATTTAGTTAGGCAATTGTCTTGCTTTTTCCTTTACAACAAAAACTTAAAGAATAGGAAAATTAATTAGAGAGGAGGAAAAAAGTTTTTTTGTAGTATGGGGCACTAAATTTGGGTGGAGGGAAGGGCCCCCAGAGTGGTTTGGTAGAAAAGGCAGCCTTGATATGAATCTGGGCTTTGTCATTTGCTGGTATTACTTCCTAGGGCAAATTTCTTAACCTCTCAGATGCCAAATTTCCTCTACCATAAAATAGGGATTATATAAATTTCAGGATTATTGTAAAGACATATATGGATGTATATCTGTATATAAAGCACTTGCACAGAGCCTGGAACATAGGGACTAGGCAAATGAATAGTAGTTATAATTTGGACAGCAAGAAAGGATAATCAAAAAGACTTGCGGGTAAGCTCTCTGAACTTCAACTCTATAAATAACTTTTAATTTAAGCACCTACCATTTAGACTGTCATTCAGGCATCAAAAGTTGGAACCAGCCACTTTCTGAAAATGGGGTACTTAGTAATAGGCATACCAGGAGCTGAGAGGTACAGAAAGGGCTGTAGAAAGAAGCCAAAGGAAACCACTATTCTGGGGTGATGGAAGAAACGTACAATACCTGTTTCTCAACTGTATGCCTATGGACAAGAGGATGTAGGAGATCATGGGTGATGGCTCATCACCATTCTCCTTTAACTCAGAAAACAACTCCTGTGGGCAGCCTAAGAGGGTTGGTCTCCAATGCCATCTTTCTAGAGCAAGAACATGGCATTAATGTCTACTGTGCCTCACCTGTAAATTGCAGTGATGGTACTGATACAGTTAGATGAGGGAGGCTAGTCTTTAGGAACTCTCGATTTAAAGAGAGGGCATTTATGCTGAGAAGAATGGAATATATGAAAGGCAGAAGCCAACAGACAGTAGGGAGAGAGATTAGCTTCTGTCATCAGTCATCGCTGACACTGGACATTTCTGAGATTGTTGATGGTTAAGGAAAAAGCCTTAGAGGAGAAAATGAATCTTTTGGAAGAGGTGAGTTTGCTTAATCTGGAAGACAGAGGAGAGGTTTGAAGGAGAAGAATAAGATGGGAGTGATGGGAGAGAAAGATTACTCAGAGAGGATTTTGAACTGACTGGATCAAAGAGAGAAAGGAAAATGAGTTTGCAGTAGTTGAGGTACCATGACACTGGGGAAGGCGGCGTGGTGATGGCGATGACAATGATTTCAGAGATTATAAGAGTATAACATTAAACGATCCTTACAGCTTCCAAGTTACTTTCACATTCATCCTTTCACTTTTTTCTCCCCATAATGCCCTGGGGGTAAATAGAGGTGGTAAACAAGTCAGAATTCATCCAAAGAGCTCTCAATATCAGAACTGGGGCAGAGAGGATGTAAAATACCAAGTTTCTAACTACAGGTTTCCCTTCTATGTGAAAGAAGAGCGTTCCTATGAAATCTTTCATAAGCTGGAACAACATGAAGCGAAGAAACAATTAATTGCCTTTTTTAATAAAAGTGAAAATCCTTTCTCGGTTCGTGAAAACAGGTACTAAAATAGGTCTTTCCTAAAAGAGAAGTGGTGTAAATCGAACTTTTAAAAGAAAAATGGGGGATACCTGTCTTTAGGATTCATCACAACTTTAAATGTGCTCTTCAGTGTCTGAGGAAATAAAGATTTTGCTCTTTTTTTTTTTTTTTTTTTTTTTTTGGGTAATCCTCCCTGACCAGGGCACGAACCCGCGTCCCCAGCATCAGCAGGCGGACTCTCAACCACTGCGCCATCAGGGAAGCCCCCAAAGATTTTGCTCTTAAAGAGAAGAGTTAATTATATTCTTTTCCTAGGACTATGAATTAGTGTCACAAAAAGTGTCCCTTAATATCAGTCCCTTAGTATTAGTATCACAAGAAGCGGCCCTTAATATCAGTCAGGTAGAAGCTCCACATTCCAGACAGTGATGGTGAAAATCCAACCCACTCAACAATGTTCATCCAAACTAGGAAAACTGTCTCTGTACACTGGGCATTTCCCCCTCTACTAAACATTATTGTAAAATACTTGAAAATCTAACTTAAAATAGTTACTGTAAAAGCAGACATAAAGGATTCAAATAAAAATGGCAAGGACGACGACTAGCAAAAGCATTGTATGGATGGCAAATATTACATTTAACTCCACGTGAATTCTCTGAAGGAATTTAACACCATTTTTCCCATTATAAATCAAAAATTAATTTCTGTATATTGTCCTTGAGATTTGGATTGGGAATGAAAAGGAGAAAACTGTTGAAAGTGTGAAGATTTTATATGAATTAATCAACCAAGGGTTCCGACACTGGGGAGTGAAGATTAAACTTTACAGTTTAGAAACCCAAGGACAGTACTTTTGCTTACGAGTGTACCTCACATCAAAAAAATCTCAACTGATATATATGTCTCATTTACAACATTCAAGTGAAGAGGTAATTTTTATGACATCCCAATGAGAAGATACAAAGAGGTTAAACATTTTATAGAAAAGTCAAGGGAGAGTCAAAATTAGAACAAAATGGCCTCAGTCCTGGCACTGTCTGTATTCCAGATGAAAAGATAATTTTGTCCCTCTGTCCCTTCACATTAAAGCCTAAGCAAGTGAGACAATTCAGCTTTAATGAATCAGAGAAAGAAAGTTATTATCGTCCATGGGGTATTGGTATTCAGAAAGAAGCTGCTATGTTATTTCAGGAGTAATGGTGGTTTCACAGCCACTGACCATCTCTGTCCATTGCTGACAGCTTGTTGAAGCTGTCAGTCACTGCTTGAAAGAATTCAGTCTGCAAGATAAGATAGGGGCAGGTGCAAGGTTTGCGCATAGGTTCATCTGGCCTGGTCTTCCCCAGGCCTATTCAGAAGTACTCTATGGGACTAAGATATGGGTGAGCCTACATGCCTTACTGTGTGGTGAAGAGCTTACTTTTAAGAGTTGCCTATTCCAGATATCATAGACTATTTGAGCCTTTTCTAGAAAAAAATTCTAAAAAGAAATGTATGAGCAAATGAACCTATAGGATCGGCCAGCTTTCATTGCTTTCCAGCTCCAGCTGGCTTACGAAACAGTCCAGAATACCACATGCTAAAATGAGGAGTTAGGTTCTGTGTCCCATAGAGTGAGCAACCTTTTCATTTGTTTCATACAAAATCAAGTTGGTGAACTTGACATAAAAGGTATGCCAGGGTAATTCATTCTATGCTAGACTTTAAGGCCGCTAAGAACATTGTGATTTTTTTTCCCTGCACACTTCTCTAAAATTCCCATATAGCCTGGTCTGTGGTAGATCTTCTTTCGATGTATTCAATCAACAATTATTAGACCCCTTCTCTGTGGTTAACCAGTTTGAAAAAAAAGTATAAGATGTGGTCTTTACCGAAGACTTCACAGTGGAACTGAGCTTACAAGAAAGAGCTAAAAATATGTGCAAAGTATAATGTATACAAGGAAACTAGGCATCTAAGGATTAAGACAGGGTCAGAATTACTTTAGAACTGGAAACCTTAAAGAAAAGTAGCTTCCTCTGCTTTTTAGAGCTTTCCAAATAGTCTATTCCTTCATTCTTCTTATAGGTAGAAAACCCCAAACAAAACAGAATTTGTTCACACTTGAAGATACTGAGAAATTTCCACTTCTGGGAAGATGGAGCAGACATACTTTTCCCTATTCCTCCCAATAAATACAATTAAAAACCCTGGACATTGTATGTAAAACAAACATAAGAAGACTCTGAAAGGCTGAGAGAATAGGCAAACTTAATAGGGACCACAGGATCCGAGGAACGTTGCAGGGGTGATTGCCCTGGGTTTCCTTTTGGTTCATTTATCCCACACTTAGAACTGAAGAAGCCAGCAACCCAGAAATGCCAATGGGCACAGGTGAAGAAAGCTCCAAAAAAGTCTGCTCTCTCTAGCAAAAGGGCAAGGAGTGGGGCAGCCAGGAAAGAAAGAAAACTTGTGGACAGTAACTGCTCTCCTCCAGTGAAACACCAAAGAAGAACTGTGGCCCCAGCGACACTCACACAGGCAAAAGCCAAGTGGGACCCTAGATTTCCACCCTCAGGAGGCTGTGATAAGCAAAACCCTTGCCAGGTGGGATCAGAGAAGGCAAATAGGGAGCCAAGACTTTCATCAGGGCAGATGTTCCCCTGTATCCTGGGTAAGAGATACATGGGATTTCTGTATTTTTTCTCACTGCTGCATGTGAAGCTACATGTTTTTCAAAAAGTTTAATTAAAAAAATTAAAGGAATCAAGTCATTTTTGACACTTGAGGTGTCTCTATTGGGAAAGAAAATTTCATTCATAGGGTAATCCAAAATTGTAATCTAAAAGTTAGGAATGTGTATGTTTCCTGTGGCTGCTCTAACAAGTCACCACAAACTTGGGAGCTCAAAGCAACAGAAATCTATTCTCTCACAGTTCTGGATGCCAGGTCTGAAATCAGTATCCCTGGGTCGGCAGCTTCTGGTGGCTGCTGGCACTCCTTGGCTTGTGGCCACATCATTCTAACCTTCAAATCTCTTTCTGCTTCATCTTCATGTTATCTTCTCCTCCACGTGTATGTTAATTCTCACTCTGCCTCTCTCTTGTAAAGATACTTTGAGTGACCCACATACCTATAGTCAATTAATCTTCCACAAAGGAGGCAAGAATATACATTGGAGAAAAGACAGTCTCTTAGGCAAGTGGTGTTGTGAAAGTTGGACAGCTACATGTAAATCAATGACGTTAGAACAGTCCCTCACACCACACACAAAAATAAACTCAAAATGGCTTAAAGATTTAAATATAAGACATGATACCATAAAACTCCTAGAAGAGAACATAGGCAAAACATTCTCTGACATGAATCTTACTAATATTTTCTTAGGTCAATCTCCCAAGGCAACAGAAATAAAAACAAGAATAAACAAATGTGGCCTAACCACACGTATAAGCTTTTGCACAGCAAAGGGAATTATAAACAAAATAAAAAGACAACCTATGGACTGGGAGAAAATATTTGCAGATGTGACAGACAAGGGGTTAATTTCCAAAATATACAAACAGCCCATACAACTCAACAACAACAACAAAACAACCTAATCAAAAAATGTGCAGAAGACCTAAATAGGCATTTCTCCAAAGAAGACACAGAGGTGGCCAATACAAACACATGAAAAGATGCTCAACATCACTAATTATCGGAGAAATGCAAATCAAAACTACAATGAGGTATCACCTGACACCAGTCAGAATGGCCATCACAAAAAAATCTACAAATAGTAAGTGCTGGAGAGGGTGTGGAGAAAAGGGAACCCTCCTACACTGCGGATGGGAATGCAAATTGGTGCAGCCACTATGGAAAACAGTATAGAGGTTCCTTTAAAAGCTGTAAGATAGAGTTACCATATGATCCTGCAGTCCCACTCCTAAACATATATCCAAAGAAAACTCTAATTCGAAAAGATACATGCACCCCAATGCTCATAGCAGCACTATTTCCAATAGCCAAGACACGGAAACAACCTAAATATTCATCGACAGATGAATGGATAAAGAAGATGTGGTACGTATATACAATGGAATACTACTCAGCCATAAAAAAGAATGAAATAATGCCATTTGCAGCAACATGGATGAACCTAGAGGTTATCATACTAAGTGAAGTAAGTCAGACATAGAAAGACAAATATATGATACCCCTTATATGTGGAATCTAAAATATGATACAAATGAACTTATTTACAAAACAGAAACAGACTCACAGACATAGAAAACAAACATGATTACCTAAGGGAAAAGGGGGAGGAGGGATAAATTAGGAGTTTGGGATAAGCAGATAAACAATAAAGTCCTACTGCATAGCACAGGGAACTATATTCAATATCTTTAATAAACTATAATGGAAAAGAATATATATTATCGTACCCGAATCACTTTGCTATACACCAGAAGCTAATACAACATTGTAAATTAACTATACTTCAGTAAAAAATAAAATAAAATAAACTGCAAAAAAATAAAAGATATTTTGTGTGATAGCATTTAGGGCTTACCTACTAATCTTGGATAATCTCTCCTCACATTCTTTAATTTAACTATACGTGTAAGATCCTTTTTCCATATAAGGTTACATTTACAGGTCTGGGATTTAGGACCTGATTTTGTATTATCAGAATAAAATATTATTGTGCCTACCATAGTATGCTAAGCAATCCATCATGTAAATGTGGTGTAATTTAACAAATCTACAATTTACAGAATACTCAGGGTGTTTTGTTTTCCTTTACTATAAAGATCACAAAGGTATTTTTGCATTAACAAATTTTTTTTGAGCATTTATGTGTCAGCTTCTCTTCTAAGTACTGGGGATAAAGCAGTGAACAAAACAGGCAAAAATCCTTCCCTCATGAAGCTTGTAATCTAGTGGGGGAGGAGGAACATGGGCAATGAACGAATGAGGAATAAGAGTAGAATGTTAATTGATGAGAAGTGCCATGGAGAAAAATAAAGCCGGGAAGAGGATAGGAAGTATTAAGGAGCTGCATGTTGCAATTTTAAATAGGATGCCCAGGGAAGATCTCACTGAGAGGGTGACGTCTCAGCAAAGACTTGAATGGGACAGGAGATAAAGCCCTATTTGTTTATTTTGAATTGCAGCATGACCAGAGCAACAGCAAGGGCAAAAGCCTGGGGAACAGCAAGAAATCAGGGTGGCCAGAGTGGAGTGAGGGGGAGGTTAATAGGGGCTGAGATGTATCTCTTAGAACCCTTTTCTATTTATTTTTAGATAAGATGAAAAGAGGATTATTAATTTATGAATGTTCCCATTCTTTACCTCCCCGATAATTTCAGTCTCCCTGGGTCCTCTGCCCTTAGGAAGCATACATTCTTGGTCTTCTTGGTCCAAAAGGAGAGAGGAGAGTCGCTTGAGGCTGGGGCAGAAGGAGTACTTTGGGCAGAATATTTGTGGGTCACAGCTTCAAAGTACAGGGGCAATGAATTAGGGGAGAGGGTGAAAAGGGATCTAATATATAATTCTGGGAGCTCATCCTTTCCACAATGTTTGACACAAACAAGTAAAGGGTGTGAGTTATTTTGAAACAGCTTTGAACTGTGAGTTTACTTTTCATTGCATGAACTCTATATTCTACGACACCATTCATGGGTCATAGCCTTTTTTCAGGATAAATAAATTCTTATAAGCAAAATTTCTGGGCCAAAAGGAACACCTTAAATTTTGATACGCAATATCAGATCCCCCCACTAGAAAGGGTATGTCATTTTAGATGCCCAATAACAGCTAGTTCCCCACAAGCTCACCACACTGAGTATTAGCATTCTTAATCTTTATCAGTATGATATGGGAATAATGATTTCTCAACAATATATGAGAATTTTGCATCTTGGAAATGTGAGGGCAAAGTCTTTCTCTATGTTTATTGACCAAAATATCTCTTCCTAAGTTTATTTCCTTGTTGGTGAATTGTCTGTTCACGCCCTTTGCCCTCTTTTCTATTGGACTATGCATCTTTCCTTATTGAATTTGTTAGAACCATTTGTATTTTCAGGATATTTTGCTTCTGCCTGTAAAATGCCGTAAGTAGGTTTCCCAGTGTATTGTCAGGGGTTCTTGGGTGCATGCAACAGAAAGTTGACTGGCTCATTCCAGCAGAAAATCAATGTTTTGAAAGGATATTTGCTAGATCACAGAATCATTTGAAAAGCTAAGAAACTGGACTCTGAAAATAGAGCAGCACTAAGGGAGGCCGGGCAGAGGGCAGCCCAAGCTAAACTTAGGAATGACTGGTGAGGACCCTGCCAATACTGACACTAGATGCTGAAAGCCACTCCAGCACTGGCCCTGGAGTGGTCTGTTCTCTGTCCTGGATTCAGAGTGCCTTATTGGGGAGCCCCTGTCATGGCCTGCATCCTAGTTGCCAGGGGGCTGAAAGAGTGAATATGGGGAGTTTTCATCTCTTGAGTTAGAAAGTAGACCCTGTGTTTCACCTAGAGTCATACAGTGGAGAATTCCGCAAACAAAAATAGGAAGTCAGAGGCTAGGCAAAGAGATAGGGAGAGACAGAGATAGAAAGAGTGAGAGCCCTATAACCAGCTTGTTGTTTAACTTTTAATTTTGTTTATTGTGCTCTTAGCTTTACAGAGAATTTAATTTTTTGGTGAATATAATCTGAAAATACCTTCCATTATGATTTCTGATCTTAACAACTCTGCTCTGACCTTCACTCTCTCCAACTTTCTACACACTCTCCCAGTTGAACCAACCAGGGCTGTGTTTTTCCTTTTAAGGACTTCCTGTGCCTGTATCCAGGGCTTTGCAGACTATACTTTGAGTCTGTAGGCAGCTCTGATGTCCCAGGTCTTCCTCTCATGTCAGGGACATCCTTGACTCTGAGATATATGTGTTCCTGCTTTGGAGGCTAATTATCTTAAGTGGTGGCCCTGTCACCTTCTACTTTGGGAATCTACCACCTCTCAAAATGTTTAACATTCTGACTTTCAGACAGGGGAATTTTTCTGACCCGTTCGTCAAATATGTGCCTTCATGGCTAAGGAGTCCCTTATTTTATTACTCAGTTCGTTTCCATTGGCCTAACAAAACGTCATGGGATACTTGACATTTCGATATCTCGGACATTAATAGAAAAGCGTCCAGCTGATCATTTTCATACCGTAAGCCTAAGTTCCTCTTTCCTACTCCAAGGAAAACGTTGCAGTCTAAGGACACACTGAATACTTTTAACCAGTCTTTGAAGGGCTCAGTCATCTTCTCTCTTCTTGTCTATACCATTAGAAGCCTGTCTACACATGTTGAACAGACCAGTAACCCTAACATGTGCTAGTCCAGAGGAACTTCTGGAAGAGTCTCTGCCCAGGCAGTGTACCTTGAGAAAGCTCAGATGCTGGCTCCCTATAAAAGCCCCTTCCAGACTCAGCTGTGGAAGGAGGGGAAAGAATTAGTGGGTATAAAAATGATGTGGTCACTTTCTTTGTCACTCTCTTCCATGGCCAGGGCACTCCTTGCAGAGAGAAGCCCCAGCAGATCACCTTCAGGAATGGAGCTCGGGCCATTGTAGTTGGAACTATTCCTGGAGTTGCTGGAGCCCAGACGTGGAATGTCCAGTGTAGGTGAGCGAGGGGCTTGGAGACCAAAGTCCCCATGGGTGAAGGAGGGAACCCAGCCAGAAAGGCAGTATCTGGAATGTTCTGAGACAGGCATTAGGTAGCATCCTGAGTAGGGATCCAGGGCAGAAAGGCCTAAAATTGGGTGGAAGGAGCAGGGCTACTGCCCTAGGACTCAGGGTCAGCACTCCAGCTCCTGGGGACACTATGGTGAGGACCTAAGACCCCAGGCAGCTCTTCACCATAGAACTCAGGCAGACAGAACAAGTTAGAGTCATGATATTTAGAATGGGAGAACAAGCTGCAGTCTGAGACAGAGGAATAAAGGAGAAGCTTATTAGGGGGCAAGTAGTTAAGTACGTGGCCTGTACAGCCAGCCAGCCTGGGCTCAAATCTCCATTCTGTCACTCACTACCTGTATGACTTTGGTCAAGTTACCTAGCCTCTGTGTGCTACAGTTTCCTCATCTGCAGAATGAGAAAAATAACAATGCCTACCTCATAGGGCTTTTGTGAGAAGCAAATGGAAAACATAAAGTGCTTAGAATAGGGCTAGCACAGAGTAGGAGTTAAAAATATTAGTTATTATTGTTCATATTATCCTTACTAGAACTGGCACAAATAAAGCCAAAGAAACCACAGGGTGGCCCTGATGTAGAATCACCAAAGTTGTTCTTATTCTTAGAACAAGATTGGTCACAGGCCTGGGATGAGGCTAAGCTGACAGAGGAGGGTCAAGAGGTGGAAAAGAGCTGCAGAGGAAAGGAGCCCGGCAAATTCTTGCCAGGGCAGTTGGGAGAGGGGCATTTTCTCCTTAGGTGGACTCTGCCACACAGCCACTGTGCCCCCCGGCCCATCCGGCACAGGCATATCGGGGCTCTCTGGGGCCTGTGCTGGAGATGTGAGTAGTGAGACAGAAGAGCCTGGAAGGTCCTCTGCTATCTCAGGGACTCTGCCATAGACTGGCTCCCCTAAACCTCCAGGGTGTGCAGTGACCATGACAGAGATCATGCACCTCTGGCCTCGCGCTGGCCCTATCTGTGGGAGTGAACCTGGAGTTGGAGGCATTAAAGTACAGACTCTCTTTCACAAATCATGCCCTTGTGGATCCTTCCCCATACATGTGTCCACAAAACAGTGCCTTAAAAAAGAGTTCCTGCAGGAGGGGGGAGGGGGAGGGATGGGGTGGGAGGTAGGGGTTAGCAGATGTAAGCAATTATATATAGAATGCATAAACAATAAGGTCCTACTGTATAGCACAGAGAACTATATTCAGTACCCTATGATAAACCATAAGGGAAAAGAATATAAAAAAAAGAATGTGTATATATACGTATAACTGAAGCACCCTGCTGTACAGCAGAAGTTAATGCAACACTGTAAATCAACTATACTTCAATTTTAAAAAAAAGGGTTACTTATAATACAGTTGACCCTTGAACAACATGGGTTGGAACTGCACAGTCTATTTATAGGCAGATTTTTTTCAACAGTAAATACTACTTTACTGCACGATCTGCGGTTGATTAAATCATCGTGGATCGGTAGGAACTATGTACTTGGAGGGCCGAGTTTGAGTTCCAGCCCTTGTGTGGTTCAAGGCTCAACTGCAATAACAATGGCTACCATTGCTGGAGACTTTAGCATGTGCCAAGGCACGGTACTTGTACCTGAGGGCCACATATCCACACCTCATTTAGTCCCCAGTATACCACTATGAGGTAAGTCCTATTATTGTTTTGCAGATGAGGAAATGGGCTCAGGAGGGTCAAGTAACCTGCTACGGTCAAACAGCCAGCAAATGGTAGAACCAGAAATCCAGCTGAAGCAGTTCAGTGCTCGAGTCTGAGCTTTTAATGAGAAGAAACAAAGAATGCTTTGGAGTTGCTATCCGAAAGGAAATATTGCATTTTTGACAGAAGTGAAATATGTGCTATTTGCTCCCTTCCTTGGTGAGCTGACACCAACTTGAACCATTTGCTCCCCGCAGCAGCATCTGTTTTGGTTCTCCAAGGACATGGATTCACTCTGTGGAGACGCTCTCTGTGGGAAGCCAAAGTTCCTTATAGCTTCTGGGATCACAAAACCCTTTTCAAGAAGATTCCCTCAGGCCCAGCCCCCTAAAAACTATGTAATAAATTTACCATCAAAACAATCTCACTTGGTCCCTCTGAGACCATTATGCTGCAAACAAAGGTAACACGATATTCCAATAAATATTTCTCCTGTGAAGTCATTAGGGTTTTTTCTCTCATACACTAAACTGTATTCTTCAAATTTAATATAATTTCATAGTTCCCCTAAATCATTCATGGATATATATGAACAACATTCAAGTGTTCCACATCCTGTCATTTGAATAAGAATGATTATTAAAGTTTAGGCTGAGTCTAAAATGCAAAAGCATTTTACTGTTTTTATTATTAAAAATGCCGTAATGAAATATTTTTAAATGTTACAGCAATTATCTTTTCATTGCACAAAACTGCATTGTCAACTATGCCACATTAAAATGTTAAATCACTATTTTAATATCAAATTACAGAAGAAGCGAGAGAGAAACTACTAAAATTCATCTTCTGTACACTGTCTTCCTCTGCAAAATCCTAGTACATGTGGTCTGTCATGGCGGAGATGTGCTTCATCATACAGCAAACGCCATGGATTCTGGAGACCTCAGAGTTGAAATAATGAGGAGGTGTAGGGAATGTGTGATTCTTCATCATTTTAAAACACTGGGATATTAGGAGCTTGGGATTAACATATACACACTACTATATATAAAATAGATAACCAACAAGGACCTACTGTATAGCACAGGGAACTCTACCTAATATTCTGTAATAACCTATATGGGAAAAGAATCTGAAAAAGAATGAATATATGTATATGTATAACTGAATCACTTTGCTGTACACCTGAAACTAACACAACATTTGTAAATCAACTATACTCCAACAAAATAAATAAATCCCACCCCCCAATAAATAAACACTGGGATAATTAGCTATTTTTCTGAATTCCCAAGCCCAAGCCTGCAGGACATACTGGAAAGTGAGCAGAACCTGAACAGCTGGACTTGCAAAAATGAGATGATTCACGGAACCCATTCTGCAGGTTGTGTGCTTTGGGCATCGATGCTGTGGTCTCATGCAGCCAGGCCAGTGTACTGGGCTCTCACCAGGGGAGGTAACGACAGAACATTAGGGTAGCTCTTGATGAGAGATGCTACACTCAGGCTCTTGCCTGCGTGGTTCTCACAATATTATCTATAAAACTGAGCTACCTGTCTGGATCACACAGAATATAGTCATTTCACGGAGGACTTTGACCTGGAACTTTGTCTCATTAGGTGATTAAAAAACAAAAAGTACGTTTTTAATAGATTTCATGAGGAGCTGGCTGTATGTGACTCTGGTTGCTTACGGGAAACTACCAGATGAGGTCCACCCTGGGTAAACAACTCACTTTTAAGTCCTTGAATTCACATGGTCTTATTTTCTATGCAGTTTAAAAAACTGGGCTTGTTATCAAAACTCAAAATCAGGGCTTCCCCAGTGGCGCAGTGGTTGAGAGTCCGCCTGCCGAAGCAGGGGACACGGGTTCGTGCACCAGTTTGGGAAGATCCCACATGCCGCGGAGCGGCTGGGCCCGTGAGCCATGGCCGCTGAGCCTGCGCATCCAGAGCCTGTGCTCCGCAACGGGAGAGGCCACAACAGTGAGAGGCCCGCGTACCGCCCGCGTACTGCAAAAAAAAAAAAAAATCTCAAAATCATCTGAATAATACCAATAGGTAATGTTATAAACAAACTGCAGTATTAATGGAGACTTTGAGTGAGAAACTAGTTATCTTATGGGTGCTTAGTAAATACTTGACTCATTGATTCATACTGGTGTTATTTACATTAATACATCAAATCAGCCTTGAGGGATACTACAGATTCAAACCACAAAACCTAAAGGAAATTTATTAAGATAAATTCACTTGTAGTGAATTCACTTGTAGTGAAGAAGGAACTCCTTCTACATCTCTTTCCTACCCTCCCTACTCTATATTAACATCTTTGTTTAGTTCATTTTATAGTGTCTTAGCTTTGATTCCTCAGGAAACAGACAGAGATGAAGATAGGTGTGTAATTTTATGAGAGAAAGCAGAATGGGCAGAAAGACAAGTTGAACTATTGGTGCAGCTGGAACAAGGCTTCAGCCAATCCCACCGTGAGTCTGAAAGCGGACGGTCCCTCAGAGAGACCGCCAAATTGAGGCAAGGGAGCCAGGACGTGGTACCACCTCATTAAGCAGTCACTGGATGTGGGCTACCCCTGTGAAAGAAACATAACTTAGGGCAAGACAGTGCCTTTTGGCTATGGGCAATTGCTGGGGAGGGACTCAGCTGTGAGTGGTAAACATGTAACACCCTGATAGCTGGGGAAGTAAGTGCCTTGGTCCTGTCCATGGAATTTGGGTGGCACACCGTAGTGCCCACTATACTGGGTAACACGACAAAGTCACCATGTGGGAACTAAACTCAGCCTCCTATTAACATGTTAAATTTTCCTTCTCACTTTCCTCTCTTTGTTATCAGCGTCACCATTTTTCCTTACCCAAGGTAGCAGAAAAGAAATCTGAAGATTTCTAAAAATTGCCTTGGGTGATTTTTAACAGTCTGTCACATTTAATTTCCAGCATATTTATCCTTTTAAACAATTTTAAATAATTCACTACAAAGTGAAATCTGGCATAGGTCCTATCTGTCTTTTACTCCCTGAATTACTGAAGAAGCCAAGATAACAGATTTCTAGGCAGTTTCTAGGGCTTGGGTTGGGGACTGGTGGTATAACTAAGGAACGAGGAAGTGGCTGTCTCTTCTTCCTACTTCAGAGAAGAAAGCTTGAGTCATTGGTCAGGCAAATAAATTCTCCACTATTCTCTGGAAGTCCTACTCTGTCTATAAGAATGCAAATGGGGCTTCCCTGGTGGCGCAGTGGTTGAGAGTCCGCCTGCCGATGCAGGGGACACGGGTTTGTGCCCCGGTCTGGGAGGATCCCACATGCCGCGGAGCGGCCTGGCCCGTGAGCCATGGCCACTGGGCCTGCGTATCCGGAGCCTGTGCTCCGCAACGGGAGAGGCCGCAGCGGTGAGAGGCCCGTGTACTGCAAAAAAAAAAAAAAAAAAAAAGAAAGAGATAGGCTTTTAAAAAAAGT